>NC_091997.1:66007325-66312800 GCF_044704955.1 Pristiophorus japonicus
TCCCCCTCTCTCTCCCCTCTCTCTCCCCCCTACTCTCTCCCCCTCTCTCTCCCCCTCTCTCTCCCCCTCTCTCTCCCCCTCTCTCTCCCCCTCTCTCTCTCTCTCTCTCCCCGGCTCCGGCTCAATTGGTAAATGCATTGGAACTGAGCCAGGCAGACCAGGGAGATTCCAGATTGAATCTCTGGTCTGCACTGATCTCATCTGGGGGTGGCACTGCTATTGGCGTGGGAGGGGTAATAAAGGCAGCAGGGTTTTGCCATCCTTTGATTCCTGCTGGAAAGCAGGTGTGCGCAGACATGAGGTGACACACTGGAGGGCTCCGACTGACAGTGGATGATACTCCAAAAGTTAGAGCCTTCGGGAAGAGGTTGGGGGACGGGAGGGAAATGGACTGCACCAACTGCTTGTACCAAATACTATAAAAGTAGCCCTGTTGGTGCTAACGCAATCCAGAAATTATTATAAATCTTGTTATTTTTTCCATTCTTTCCCCACAACTTCATCTTCCTGGAGGCAGGCATGTTTTCTGCTTTGTGTCCTTTAGGGGGCAGGAGAATTGCTTGCAGTTCTGTTATCCCCAGGTCCTCCGTTACCCTGCAGTATCGGCAGATTAACCTTTGCTCCCGTCGTTTAGACTGGTCTTGGCATTCTGCTCGCGTTGGCTGCCTTGTTTCAAGGCTTGTATCTCAGCTGTATATTCAGAAGGGAAGATTGCAAAACGGTCCTTGGCACTGCTGTAGTCAAGCTCAACCAGTGGCAGCTGAGACGCGATTTTTGCTGAGTCTTCCGGTGTGCGGTTCGTTCCTGCCGCTCCTAAGCCTGGCCTCTCAATGTGCCAGGTGCAACTCGGTGAGCCTGACTGATAACATAAGAATTAGGAGCAGGAGTCGGCCATTCGGCCCCTCGAGCCTGCACCGCCATTCAGTGAGATCATGGCTGATCTCTGACCTCAACTCCACTTTCCTGCACTGTCCCCATATCCCTTGATTCACTTAATATCCAAAAATCTATCGATCTCTGCCTTGAATATACTCAACGACTGAGCCTCCATAGCCCTCTGGGGCAGAGAATTCCAAAGATTCACCACCCTCTGAGTGAAGAAGTTTCTCCTCATCTCGATCCTAAATGACCAACCCCTTATCCTGAGACTGTAACCCCTGGTTCAGCCAGGGGAAACATCCTCCCTGCATCTACCCTGACAAGCCCTGTAGGAATTGTGTATGTTTCAATGAGATCACCTCTCATTCTTCTAAACTCTAGAGAATATCAGCCTAGTCTACTCAATCTCTCCTCATAGGACAATCCCCCTATCCCAGGAATCAGTCTGGTGAACCTTTGCTGCACTCCCTCTATGGCAAGTATATCCTTCCTTGGGTAAGGAGACCGACACTGTACACAATACTCCAGGTGTGGTCTCACCAGGGCCCGATATAATTGCATTAAGATGTCTTTACTCTTATACTCAAATCCTCTTGTAATACAGGCCAACATACCATTTGCTTTCAGTGATGTCAATGCTTTATGTCTGCTCGTTCTTCAAAATGGTGCAGCCCACTTCTGCCCGCAACGTTGACCAGGTTTCCGCTCTGAGCCCTGGGTCTGCAGTACTGTGCAGCCGGGACTCTCCTGAAATCCGAGCTGGAGCCTCTTGCAGTGTACGAGTGCTGAAGTGCTACTTATTTTTTTGTAATTGTTAGTTTTGCCCTGCTTGTGATTTATAACGTCTCAATTTTAATTTCAGGACGACAGACGCCAAAATCATGATACATTACCAGAGAAAGTGGTAATAAAGATGGAATCTCTTCCCAGGTATAACTCTTACAGTAATTAAGCCAATGTGAGCTTGTTTTTTTTCTGTATACAAGGCTTGCACTTATATAGCACCTTTCCCCACCTCAAGACGTCCCAAAGCGCATCTCAGCCAACGAAGTACTTTTGGAGTGTAGTCGCTGTTCTAGTGTGGGAAACGCGGCAGCCAATCTGCGCACAGCAAGCTCCTACAAGCAGCGACGTGATAAGTGACCAGATAATCCGATTCAGTGATTTTGGTTGAGGGAGAACAGTTGCCCAGGGCACCGGGGAGAAACCGTGTGCTACCATTTGGCTGTTCAAAAATAATAAAAGACTTTCTTCATTTTTTCCCCATTCTTCCTGACTGAGGGGCTCCAGGCAGTGCTGGTACCCAATGTGTGTTCTCATTTGCTTTGGGCTGCACAGTCTGTTCAAAATTCCACACCTGCGCGGTTTCTCCATTTAAAAGCCGGTGAGCCAGCTGCGCGGGGGCTCGAGTGCAATACGCAGCTGCGCAGCTTAAGGGGAACATTGCTGGTACCCTATTACTCTGGGGTCAGGTGGCCCCAGATAATCTCTCAGACTCGTCCAAAGTCATGTCCCCCATTCCTATGAATGAAATCATGGGGCTCCTCATTGATGTCATTGAAGCAGCCCGGGGTCATCGAGACATCAAGGATTTTCCTTTGCATCAGTCATGAGAGGAGATGCGTTGAACAAATAGCAGTCCTGCCTCCGCTTTCCTTCCTCTTTAATCTGGTTGCCCTGATTTAGATTGCGATAGAGTTGGTGTCTGTTCTGCTGGGTGTATGTATACGGTGAATTCACCGAGCAGGTTGAAATCTCGTCACTATTGTCTAGGTGGCACTGCCCATGTTGACCAGGGAGGTAAAAGCCATACTAATATTGAAGGTGGTTGTAGCCAGCCTGCCTGTGAGGCATGAGGGAGCTGCTGTCTTTGCTGAGGATGAGCCAGATTCTTGAGCTACACATTGCAACAGTGACTGCTACCCTTCAAAAATATTTTGTTGGTTGTGAAGCGTTTTGGGATGTCCCAAGTCATGAAAGGTGCTGTAGAAACACAAGTTCTTTCTTGCATGGGTCTTTATTTGTTCCAGTTGGTCTTTAACTGGTTCCTTGTATGTTTTCCCAGGTATGTGGTCGTATTTAACCCCATTGAGCAAGAGCGTCTCTGTGTGATTTCCGTTCTCGCTACCTCGCCTCGGGTCAGAGTTACGTTAGCTGACGGAAGCAATCTGCCCATGCAGATCAGCACGGTGTGGAAATCGCCAACAGATATGGTAGCCGACAAATATCAGGTACTGAAGAGAGCACCAGGCTGCGTGAATCTAAATGCGATTCTGTGTTAACGCAGAACCTCAGTAAAGTCTAATAGTCGGCAATGTTCCCTGAGAGCTGTGTGCCCATACAGCACCTCTGCCGGTCCCGCGCAGCCCGGGACAGTCTTGTGCAATGTTAGATGCCGTACATCCAAAAAAAATATATAATCACAGGGAACATTGATGATCAGTGCGTGAAATGTTCATACCATCTCCACTTGGACTGTTAAAAACATAGAAGTACAGCCCTTCCAAACTTGGGTGCAAGAGATTATTTTGCGTTGTATAACACGGGTAAAGGACTATTGGTTACAGAGTCAGCTTGGCCATTCTTGCCTCTTGAGTCAAAGCTGTGAGATCCAACCACTCCAGATTGGATCATGTAATTTAGGCTGGCGCTGCTCAGCACTGAAGGACTGCAACATTACATTATCAAGGAGACGTTCAACTGAGGCCCACTCTGCCTGTTCAGATGAACGTTAAAGATCCCGTGGTGCTACTTGCGGAAGAGCCTGGAGGCCTTCAACCAATGGCACTATGAGCCGATTAACTGGGCATTTAGCTCTGGTGTTTGTGGAAGTTTGTTGTGTGTAAATTGCCAACGTAATTATGCATCAGAAGCAATGACTTGGTTGTGGAGTTCTTTGGGATGTACTGAGGAAATGATACATTTTACAAATTTTCTTTCTATATCAGCCTGTTATTGGTGGTAGTAGCTCAGACACCAACGTTAGTCAATGCCTTAAGTATGTTCCTTCACTTCTCTTCGCATTCCCCACTTATAACTCTAAGGAAGGATATACTTGCATTGGAGGCTGTTCAGAACATAAGAAATAGGAGCAGGAGTAGGCTGCCTGGCCCCTTGAGCCTGCTCCGCCATTTTATAAGATCATGGCTGATCTGATCATGGACTCAGCTCTACTTCCCCGCCTGCTCCTCATAACCCTTTATTCCCTTATCGCTCAAAAATCTGTATCTCTGCCTTAAATTTATTCAATGACCCAGCCTCCACAGCTCTCTAGGGCAGAGAATTCCACAGATTTACAACCCTCTGAGAAGAAATTCCTCATCTCCGTTTTAAATGTGCAGTCCCTTATTCTGAGACTCTGTCCCCTAGTTTCAGTTTCACCTACGAGTGGAAATATCCTCTCTGCATCCACCTCGTCGAGCCCCCTCATTATCTTATATGTTTCAATAAGATCACCTCTCATTCTTCTGAACTCCAATGAGTATAGGCTCGAGGGATCAGGTGGCCTACTCCTGCTCCTTTTTCTTATGTTCTTATAACCTATTGATACCAATGCACTAAATAATCTAGTGACGCCACTGGTTGTTTACACTGTGGAGTGTAAGGGTAATTCACACAAGGGTGGTGAATAAACCCCTTTATTCAGCATAACAATCTCTCTAACATCCATTCTGTCTTTCACCACAGATCTCCTTTGTGGCACGTCTCCCTGCCCTGGGACTCTCTGTGTTCCAGCTGTCCGAATCGTTTAACTACCGTGCGCCGGTGAAATCCAATGTGGCCATCTATCTGCGCAACAGAGACGTGACTGTCAGCAAGAAGGAGCCATTCAGCGTGAAGATCCTCGAGTCTTCGACTGATGACTTCTTCATCGAAAATCAGCACATGCAAGTGTGGTTTAATGGGGTGACAGGACTGATGGAGGTAGGACTCTGCGTAGAAACAAAGAACGTCACATTGGCACAAGTTACCGAGGATTAGTCCGCCCAGTGATATACAAGCCCTCCTTGTGTACAGAGTAACTGAGCTGTCCTTCAGTGTGAGCCATTTTACCTGGATTAGGAAACTCAGGCAACCTGTGCTGCATGCTTCCTTATTTACGACATCCCAGAGTTACGGGGGTTGTGCATAGAACAGCTTTGAAACAAAGCGTGGCTCACAAAATAGAAAATAACAGGTTGACACAGTTGCAAGTTGCAAGTTGCAGTCAGGTCTGGGGTGGGAGTGGGATTGTGCCTTTGTATAATTAGTAATTTTATGTTTGGAACTCTGTGCACGTTTTCAGTAATGATTAATCCTGGTAGATCTTACTCTCTCCGTGTCTGATTTACGGCCGGTAGAATGTAACCACGCTGGCTGTGGTGCCGGTTTGCTTGCTGAGTTGTGTGGTTTGCTTTTCAGAACGTCAAGCGGAAAGATGGCCAGCTGGAGCAGAAGGTGCGGGCGGAGTTCGTGTGGTACGGGACACGCTCGATTAAGGATAAAAGTGGGGCATATCTCTTCCTACCCGACGGCGAAGCCAAGGTAAGGAGCTTTATATCACCAGCTTTCGAACGCTTTCTGGGGACGCTTACATACTTGTGGGAATGTCTTACACATGTTGCCACACTCCTAGGGATCCCCTATCCTAACGCCCAAGAAACACTGTCCGCTACCCAAAGCAGGATGTTGCCATTGTTGCAGGAAACATTTTTTTATTGGGTGCAAAAGTGCTCGTAAGTGAATGGGGATAACGTTGCTGTAACCAGTGGACAGAAAGCCGGTGCCTCACTGGATCCCCTGTGCTCTCCTCGTGGACCCCTAGGGTTCTAGTTTAACCATCTGTAAGTCTGACTGACAGTGGCCCTGAATAATGAGGGCTCTTGGCAAAAGAAACAGCATTGATCTCGGCCTTCGTGTCCTTTTTGATGAATTCTCCTCTTGAGAATAAGCCTCCAGATTCTATTTTACAAACAATTCTGTGTACATGAAGGCAGGGAATTGAGAGAGAGAGAGAGAGAGAGAGAGGACACTCGCTACCTCGGGTAAAAACACGGGAGTGGTAGCTCTCCGAATTGGATTTGTGTTTTTATCCAGTTCACAGGTTACTGTTATGTCGATTGTTGCAGTTGGGAATGCGAAGTTCTAGAATTGTGGAAAATAAAAATCCTGTTGCTTTCTTTATATCATTTCAAAACTAGAAAATTGAAGTATAAAGTATATGTGTGTGTGTGTGTGTGTTACATTGCCACTTGTGGTTTTGTAATTCTTAAGCAGTATGTTTACAGGTCTCTGAGGCATATAACCCACAAAGGTCCCCCTCCCCCGCCCCGTGTGCTCTGAGCTCGCTGATCTCGAGGCCAGGGACCCTGCTGCTGTACCACCCGATGGAAAGTACCCACATATGGGCACAGTTGTGTTGCCCCTCACAGTTGAATAGTCTCTGGCACCTGCTGTGATGACTCGTGCGAGATTAATGGACACGGGAATTGTACCCCAACAGGAGTACCCTTGTGTGGTTATGTGGAGGGAAGGAATTGCGGTGGGAGGGGTTGGGAAGGTATGGATCTTTCCCCTCCTTTTTGTGTGAGTGGTGGGGGGGGGCGGGGGAATTACAGCCCTGTGCTACTCTCTCTACTCAACAATAAGTTATAGAGGAGGAGAATAAGGCGAGGGGCAATGCACAATTACTCCGTTGTAGTGCGGTTCATGTCTGGCCGGATCTGTTTCACTAAGTGGCTGCGCGTGTCTGTGTCTGGTTTCAGCCCTACGTTTCCAATCAGGCTGCGATCACTCGTATTACCGAAGGCCCATTGTTCTCCGAGGTCATCAGCTTCTATCA
Source organism: Pristiophorus japonicus (assembly GCF_044704955.1). Classification (NCBI taxonomy): domain Eukaryota; kingdom Metazoa; phylum Chordata; class Chondrichthyes; family Pristiophoridae; genus Pristiophorus; species Pristiophorus japonicus. The sequence goes on from NC_091997.1 coordinate 66,014,026, forward strand.
GCACTTCCAGCAGATAGTTCGGCTCTACAATCTGCCAGGTAACAGCGGCTTTGTTTGCCGTGAACACCTTTCACTTGGCGGTATTTCCCAGGGGTGCTCTTGCAGGAGAAGCAGGAGATGACTGAGTGCATCGCTTACGAGTCTTTCGAAGGAGGAGAGGGGAGCGGCACTGAGGCAGGGAGGTTTAGGAAGAGAATTTCCAAGGCCCAGGCTTCCATGGCTGGACTTTGTTCTGATAGAGCGGTGGGGGAAGGGCAAGAGACACACCGTAAGCCAGAGACGCAGCAGTGGCTTAGTGTAGAGATGGCCTTTGGCCTTTATTACAAGAGGATTTGAGTATAAGAGTCTTACTGCAATTATATCGGGCCCTGGTGAGACTGCATCTGGAGTATTGTGTACAGTTTTGGTCTCCTTACCTAAGGAAGGATATATTTGCCATTGAGGGAGTGCAACGAAGGTTCACCAGAACTGATTCCTGGGATGGAGGGATTGTCCTATGAAGTTGTTCATTTAGGACTGAAATGAGGAGAAATTTCTTCACTCAGAGGGTGGTGAATCTTTGGAATTCTCTACCCCAGAGGGCTGTGGAGGCTCAGTCGTTGAGTATGTTCAAGGCTGAGATCGATAGATTTTTGGATATTAAGGGAATCGAGGGATATGGGGACAGTGCAGGAAAATGGAGTTGAGGTCGAAGATCAGCCGTGATCTTATTAAATGGCAGAGCAGGCTCGAGGGGCCGAATGGCCGACTCCTGCTCCTAATTCTTATGTTATTATCTATTGCGGAGAGTGGAAAGATTTGAGGATTAAAGCAGATGCGTTCGAGGACAGCGAAGGTTAGTGAGGATGGGCTAAGAACATAACCCGAGATCCGTACAGCTGGAGCTGTGCAGCATTAGTCAGATAATCCGTAGCAGGCTCATGCCACCTTTCTCCATTCGGTGTGTGGCTGCGTTCTGAGTGTCTTACTGAGTTCTACACTTTTGATAATTTATGCATTATTAGAGTTGCAGTTTTGAAGTCTACGAAACGACACGGGCTGCACTTCAAAAGTAATTCATTGGGTGTGATGCGCTGTGAACGGGCGTGGTGCTGAAGGAATTGTAAATTGTTCCTTTCTCGCCTGCATGGCTTTTAGTCTAGTTTGGATCAAAAGGCAGAGCTCCAGCTGGAACAGCACAGATCAGTGCTGCACCGCGCAGCGTATTCTCCCGCTGTACAGTGGTGGGGAAAGCTGTAATGTGGTGAGTGAGACTGTTGCACTGAGCACAGCCAGCCTGGCTGTTGTGCACCGTCTCGAGGTTTCACACTTGTGAATTTAAGTCTCGGCCGTGGCTCAGTGGGCAGCACTCTCGCCTCTGAGTCAGAAGATTGTGGGGTTCAAGTCCCACTCCAGGAGACTTGAGCACAAAGTCCAGGCTGACACTCCCAGTGCGGTGCTGAGGGAGTGCTGCACTGTCGGAGGTGCCGTTTTTCAGATGAGACGTTAAACCGAGGCCCCGTCTGCGCTCTCGGGTGAAATTAAAAGATCCCATGGCCACTATTTTGAAGAACAGGGGAGTCCTCCCTCAACCAAAACAGATGATCTGGTCATTATTACATTGCTATTTGTGGGAGCTTGCTGTGTGCAATTTGGCTGCTGCGTTTCCTACATTACAACAGCCAAAAGTACTTGAAAAAGTACTTCATTGGCTGTAAAGCGCTTTGGAATGTTCTGTGAACGTGCAAGGCACTATAGAAATGCAAGTCTTTCTATTTTGCACGGTTGAAGGGATAAAGTGAAAAATACTTCTAAACATTTGAAAAGAAGGGTGATCATAGGCCAGCAGGCCCTGGTGCTGGCCCCACTCATTGGACTGCACTGCCCTCGTCAATTGCCAGTAATACGAAGTCCTGGGTCCTGGGGTTGATGAAACGGCCGCTGGTCGGTTTCAGGAAACACTCTGGGGAAATTCCACCCCAAGTCCTCAAGACAACCGAGCGAGCTCCAGGATTATCAATGACACATCTGATGTACTCGACTAAACACTTTCCCTCCCCGGGCCCTCCCACTCCCATGTCCTTGCGAGCAGCAAACTGTGCAATAGTGTAAAGGTTCATTTCTATCCATTGAGACTAAAGTCGTCATCATCGGCAGTCCCTCAGAATCGAGGAAGACTTGCTTTCACTCTTACAATGAGTCCTTAGGTGGCTGAACAGTCCAATATGAGAGCCACAGTCCCTGCCACAGGCGGGACAGATAGTCCTTGAGGGAAGGGGAGGGTGGGACTGGTTTGCCGCACGCTCTTTCCGCTGCCTGCGCTTGGTTTCTGCACGCTCTCGGCGATGAGACTCAAGGTGCTCAGCGCCCTCCCTGATGCACTTCCTCCAATTAGGGTGGATTTTTGGCCAGGGGCTCCCAGGTGTCGGTGGGGATGTTGCACTTTATCAGGGAGGCTTTGAGGGTGTCTTTGTAACGTTTCCTCTGCCCACCTTTGGCTCGATTGCTGTGAGGGAGCTCCGAGTAGAACGCTTGCTTTGGGAGTCTTGTGTCTGGCATGCGGACAATGTGGCCTGCCCAGCGGAGCTGATCGAGTGTGGTCAGTGCTTCAATGCTGGGGATGTTAGCCTGGATGGGGACACTGATGTTGGTGTGTCTGTCCTCCCAGGGGATTTGTAGGATCTTCAGCAACGTCGCCGGAAGCTGCACTGCCTCCTGTGCAGCCTGTCTCCCCAGTGCCCGTCCCATTCAAATGTTTGCGCTTGAGAGGTGCACACAATGTGAAAGCCAGTGAGCGACCTGCATGGGAACTCACCGACCACTGAACGGTTACATGTATGCGCACCTTAGCGGGAACTCTGGTTAGCACATGGTGCAACATCCAGCCACCAAGTTATAGTCACCGTCAGTCTGTAGGGAAGTACCGCGGCCAATTTGTGCACCACAAGGTTCCAGGCACGATAACTGACCAGTCAGTCTGGTTTGGCTGAGGGAGGACTGTTGGCCAGGACACTAGGAGAACTCCTTGCTCGTTCAGGATCCTCTGCATACCAGAAATGGACCTTGGTTTAACAACTCATCCGAAAGACGGTACCTCCACTTGTGTAGCACTGAAGCGTCCGCCTAGTTTATGTGCTTGTCCTGCACTGGGCTGTGAATCCGGTCTGTCTGTGCTGAGAGGGCCACCATTGAGCCGCACTGCCACTTTAAATATACAAAGATAAATCAAGAAACTGTGGTTAGGCAATATCCGGTTTGGTCTTTAAAAGCCTTTAATTTGTCAGAGGAAGGGATGAGTGGGGAGGTGAGCAGTCCCACAGTTTGGGGAAAGAATGATGTAGAGTAAGAACATAAGAATTAGGAGCAGGAGGTGGAGAGATGAATTGTCAACGTTGTGAGGGAGCAGGAAGGGTGTGCAGGGCAGGGGAAGAGGAGAGGCTAATCCAGCAGCTGAAGCATTTCTGTCCCAAAGCCTTGACGATGACCAGACGATAAACCCTCTTACATTGTAATCAGTATCTTGCAATTCTTATTGGTCAATATTGCAGCATTTGTTTGATGAGATAATACCGTGACAGGACTGCTTGACCTCCTGTTAAATTGGTGCATTTTATATCTGGCCCTTGCGTGCTTCATAATAACCATGTATTTACTGTGTCTCCCCACCCCCCACCCCCCAGCCCCCTACGATTTTAGCCCCTCCACGATTTTAACCCCTCCTCTCCTGAAGGTGCGTATGTGTGTGTGTGTATAATATATATATATTAGTGTGTGTGTGTATCATCATCATCATAGGCAGTCCCTCGGAATCGAGGAAATCTCGCTTCCATTCCTAAAGTGAGTCCTTTGGTGGCTGAACAGTCCAATATGAGAACCACAGTCCCTGTCACAGGTGGGACAGACATTCGTCGGGGGAAGGGCGGGGTGGGACTGATTTGCCACATGCTCCTTCCGCTGTCTGTGCCTGACCTCTTCACGCCTGCGGCGTTGAGATTCGAAGAGCTCAGCGCCCTCCCAGATGCACTTTCTCCACCTAAGGCGGTCTTCGGCCAGGGACTCCCAGTTGTCAGTGGTGATGTCGCACTTTACCAGGGAGGCTGTGAGGGTGTCCTTGTAACGTTTCCTCTGCCCACCTTTGGCTCATTTGCCGTGAAGGAGCTCCGCATAGAGCAATTGCTTAGGGAGTCTCTTGGCTGGCATGCGAACTATGTGGCCTGCCCAACAAAGCTGATCGAGTGTGGTCAGTGCTTCAATGCTGGGCGAGAACACTGATATTGGTGCGCCTGTCCTCCAAGGGGATTCGCAGGATCTTGCGGAGACATCGTTGGTGATATATCTCCAGTGAGTTGATTTGTCTTCTGTACATCATCCATGCCTCTGATCCATATAGGAGGACGGGTATTACTACAGCCCTGTAGACCATGAGCTTGGTGGTAGATTTGAGGGCCTGGTCTTTGAACACTCTTTCCCTCAGGTGGCCAAAGGCTGCACTGGCGCACTGGAGGCGATGTTGAATCTCCACATCAATGTCTGCCTTTGTTGATAAGAGGCTCCCGAGGTATGGGAAATGGTTCACGTTGTCTAGGGCCGCGCCGTGGAGCTTGATGACTGGGGGGTAGTGCTGTGCGGCGAGGACAGGCTGGTGGAGGACCTTTGTCTTACGGATTTTAAGCGTAAGGCCCATGCGCTCGTATGCCTCGGTGAATACATCGACTATATCCTGGAGTTCAGTCTCAGAATGTGTGCCGACGCAGGCGTTGTCCACCTACTGCAGCTCAACGACAGAGGTTGGGGTGATCTTGGACCTGCCCTGGAGGTGACATAGGTTAACCAGCTTCTGTAGTTTAGTTCCACTCCAGCGGGGAGCTTGTTGACTGTGAGGTGAAGCATGGCAGCGAGGAAGATTGAGAAGAGGGTTGGAGCGATGAAGCAACCCTGGTCCGGACGTGGATTGGGTCTGTGATGGATCCGTTGGTAAGGATCACGGCCTGCACATCGTCGTGGAGCAGACGAAGGATGTTGGCAAACTCTTGGGGGTATCCAAAATGGAGGATGCTCCATAGACCCTCGCGGTTGACAATGTCAAAGGCCTTTGTAAGATCGAAAAAGGCCATGTATAAGGGCTGGCACTGCTCCCTGCATTTTTCCTGCAACTGTTGCACTGCAAAGATCATGTCCGTTGTGCCCCGTAGGGGACGAAATCCGCACTGTGATTCCGGGAGGAGCTCCTCGGCCACAGGGAAAAGACGGTTGAGGAGAATTCTAGCGACAACCTTCCCAGTGGCTGATAGGGAGATTCCCCTGCAATTGCCGCAGTCGGACTTGTCCCCCTTTTTAAAGATGGTCACGATCACTGCATCTCTGAGATCTCCCGGCATGCTCTCCTCACTCCAGATGAGAGAGATGAGGTCATGTATCCGCGCCAACAGCGCCTTCCCGCCATACTTTAGCGCCTCAGCAGGAATTCCATCTGCACCCGTAGCCTTGTTATTCTTAAGCTGTTTTATGGCTTTCCTTACCTCGTGCAGCGTTAGGGTTTCACTGAGTTGGTGGCGGGTCGCATGCTGCGGGATGGAGTTGAGAACACTCGAGTCAAAGGCAGAGTCTCGATTGAGGAGATCTTCAAAGTGCTCCTTCCAGTGGGCCCTGACAGCCTCGGTGTCCTTGATGAGTGTTTTTCCGTTCTTGGCCAGCAGTAGGGTGGTGCCTTGGGAGTTTGGACCATAGGTGGCCTTGACTGCGATGTAGAATCCTTGCACATCATGGCTGTCGGCCAGTAGTTGTATCTCCTGTGCTTTCTCCATCCACCACCTGTTCTTTAGGTCCCGGGTCTTTTGTTGGACCTCAGCCTTGAGCCACCTGTAATGTTGTTTTGCTGCTCCCAAGTTGGGTTGTTGCTTGAGGCTCAGAAATGCTCTGCACTTGCGATCTATTAGTTCTTGGATCTCCTGATCATTTTCATTAAACCAATCCTGGTGTTTTCTGGTTCAGTAACCAAGTGTGTCTCCATGGGCACTGGTTATGGAGACCTGGAGGGCAGACCAAGCGCTGTGGGCATTCTGCACCTCAGGGTCATCAAGGCATGCCAGGTTAGCTGTGAGGCGCTGGCTGTATAGGGCTCTCTTAGCTGAGTTTTTAAGTGCTCCGGCATTAACTTTTTTGTGGCACTGCTTCTGCTGTCCCCGCTGCTTTGGGGCTATGTTGATGTCGATGAAGGATCGGATTAGGCGGTGGTCCATCCAGCAGTCGTCAGCTCCTGTCATGGCGAGAGTGATGCGCACATCCTTGCGCTCCCTGACTCGGACGATGACATAGTTGAGCAGGTGCCAGTGTTTGGAGCGAGGGTGTTGCCGCGATGCCTTGTATTTGTCCCTCTGGCGGAACAGGGTGTTGGTGATGAGGAGTTCATGTTCTAGACATTTTGTCAGGAGTAGGGTACCGCTGGAGTTGGCTTTCCCTACCCGCCTCTGCCAATCACGTCTCTCCAGAGGGCTGTGTCTTTGCCGACCCTGGCATTAGAGTCACTTAGGAAGATCAATTTGTCGCCCGTAGATACACGGGACAGGAATGTCTCAAGGTTGGAATAAAAACCCTCTTTAGACTCATCCGTTGCATCGAGTGTTGGGGCGTACGCACCGATGACTGTGGCGCATTGGTTCCGGGTTAGAGTAAGGCGAAGAGTCATGAGGCGTTCGTTAACCCTGCAGGGAGAATCTTTGAGGCGGTCTACAAGCTCATTCTTGTTGGCAAAGCCGACTCCATGAAGGCAGCGTTCTGCCTCTGGTTTCCCTTTCCAGAAAAAGGTGTAATCTCCACCATGTTCCTTGAGCTGGCCTTCCCCTGCCCACCGGGTCTCGCTTAGGGCGGCGATGTCAATGTCGAAACGTCTGAGTTCCCGGGCAACTATGGCGGTGCGTTATTCCGGCCTGTTGCTGTTGGAATTGTCCAGAGGGTCCTGATGTTCCAGGTTCCGAACTTCATATTAGCCAAGTGGAAGATGTCTGTGCGTGAGTTCTTTTAACGTGGGGTGGCCGCTGCACGGGCTTAGCTGAGCAAGGTCTTGGTCCAGTGGCAAGGGGGTCCAAGACAACTGGAGACCAGGCTCTGCTGTATAAGCCTAACTGCGAGGTGTTGACCGTAAGCTCGGCGCCGAGTAGCACCATTGATGGCAGATGGCCCGAGGCTTGGTTGGGGGGCAGGCATTGAGAGGGTCAGCTGTCCGCTGGGGTTCCCAGGGATGTTTTGGAAAGTTTCTTCCAAGGTTAAAAATTTCCCCAAAGGTTTCCAAGTTGTTTTAAAAGTTTAAGAGTTTAAAAGTATTTCCAAATTATTTTTTTAAAAGTTACACAGGTTGATTGAAGGTGTAATAAATAGATTAAGAATTGGATAAAAGTTGAAAAAAAAGTCTAAAAAGTCTAAAAGTCACCGCTAGCGACCTAGGGCAGGTGCAACGCGTCGTTGGCCGGGCCGGCTGGCCGAAGGGACCCGGAATGCTGAATCTGCTCCCACGATGTACAAAGCCCTGGCTAGGTCACACCTGGAGCACTGCGGGGAAGTAGAGGCCCAGTCGTCTCCGAAGGGGGCCCCGGATCGGCTGCAATCCCGGGCCGAAGTGTGAGTGTGAGTGAGATGATATATACATACATACATACCGGCAAGGCAGCATTTATCGCCTACCTTTGGTTGACCTGACAACATCGTGGTTTGCTCGGTTACATCAGAGAGCATTGTGCAGGGACGACAAATTCCCTTCCCTCAAGAACGTTAATGAGCCAGTCATTCTGATGCCAGCCCTCAAATGACCAGATTCCATGAGGCGGGTTTATTAGTCCAGTGCCATAAGCTCGACACTGGCCATGACCATCACTGCTGAGCTTAATCTGCCCTCTCTGACATCTATAAAAATAGGGAAGTCCTGCTCCAACTGTACAGGGTATTGGTGAGACCACACCTGGAGTACTGCATACAGTATTGGTCTCCGTGTTTAAGGAAGAATATACTGGCATTGGAGGCAGTTCAGAGAAGGTTCACGAGGTTGATTCCTGAGATGAAGGGGTTGACTTATGAAGAAAGGTTGAGCAGGCTGGGCCTATACTCATTGGAGTTTAGAAGAATGAGAGATGATCTTATTAAAATGTATAAGATTCTGAGGGGGCTTGACAGGGTAGATGCAGGGAGGATGTTTCTCCTCGTGGGGGAATCTAGAATTAGGGGGCATAGTTTCAGAATAAGGAGACGCCCATTTAGAACTGAGATGAGGAATTTCTTGTCTGAGGGTTATAAATCTGTGGAATTCTCTGTCCTAGAGAGCTGTGGAGGCTGGGTCATTGAATATATTTAAGGTGGAGATAGACAGAGTTTTGAGCGATAAGGGTTACAGGGAGCAGGCAGGGAAGGGAAGTGCAGCTGAGGCCAGGATCAGATCAGCCATGATATTAAATGGCGGAGCAGGATCGAGGGGCCAAATGGCCGACTCCTGCTTTTATTTCTTATGTTCTTAAAAGCACACCACTTCTGTAAGGGGGCACTGAATAGTGACAAGGTGCAGGAATGGCCAGTTTTAGTGTCACTTGCGAAGGGTGAACATCACAGAGCACAGACGATGTATAAAACTAGCACATTTCATGGGTGCTGTGCTGGCAGGCAGTATATTTAAATGAGGATCCACTTTCTGTGTGGTGCATGTGGAACAGATACACACTTTCAATCGAGCTCAGAACAGGGTAAGGTTGATTTGTTGCTTTGTGTGTGATGTGGTTCTGAGTCTTGCTGGCCACAGAGAGTGGTGAGCTGATTCAAGTGGTCCGTTTTAGACCAGGAAAAGAGCATTGCTTGTTTGAAGGTGGTCTCGGCAGCTCTCCTCCCCCTCCCTGGGAGGGTAAGCGACATATCTGCTCCGGTACCGAGTCACCCAGACCTGCCAGTCCCTTGCCGAGTTCGCTGATGTCAGGGGGCATTCCAGCAGAGCCAAGGGGAAGAGAATGATTCCAGTGACTGGCTTCTAACCTGTTCCGACTCTGTGATAACCTGCCGGCGCGCTCTTGTACCGACAGGAGTCGAGGGGCTTTCCTTGGACGTTTCCATCATAGTTGACATTCATGACCAGGTCAACAAGGAGCTGGCAATGCGGCTGTCCACCGATATCGAAAGCGGAGACACCTTCTTCACCGATCTCAACGGGTTTCAGGTAACTCGGTCCAAAGTTACTTCACAAAGGACTGTAACTTTCCCTGCCCCGAAAAGCTTAGTATGGTGGGCAGGAGGGGACAAACTTCTCCAGGCTTGAACTCTAGGCTAATACCCCAATATCGTGTCCCTTGGAGGGCGAGTTAAACTGAGGTCCCGTCTGCCGGCTGCTGCCATTCAGGTGGATGTTAGCAATCCTGTCAGACTATTTGAAGAAGAGCAGGGAGATCCCCTGCTGTCCTGGCCAACAGCCACTGATAATACCAAGAAGTAATTAACTAGTCACTCATCTTATTGTTTGTTGATGGTGCAGCGTGACTTCTGTGTTTACATACAGTCGCTGCACTTTAGTTGTTGTGTGCATAACCAAGACCGCCTATTTCTACCTGTGTAACATCGCCCATCTCCGCCCCTGCCCCAGCTCATCCGCTGCTGAAGCCCTCATCCATACCATTGTCACCTCTAGACTTGGCTATTCCAATGCACTCTGTCCGGCCTCCCATATTCTACCCTCAGCTGCCCCGTGTCCTAACACGCACCAAGTCCCACTCACCCATCACCCCTGTGCTTGCTGATCTACATTGGCTCCCTGTTAAGCAACTTTGTTTTCAAATCACTCCATGGCCCTCGCCCCTCCCTATCTCTGTAATCTCCTCCAGTTCTACAACCCCCCGAGATGTCTGCGCTCCTCTAATTCTGCCCTCTTGCGCATCCCTGATTATAATCACTCAACCATCGGTGGCCGTGCCTTCTGTTGCCTGGGCCCCAAGCTCTGGAACTCCCTCCGTAAACCTCTCCGCCTCGCTACCTTTCTCTCCTCCTTCAAGACGCTCCTTAAAAGCTTTTGGTCACCTGTGCTAATTTCTACTTGTGTGGCTCGGTGTCAAATTTTTTTAAGATCATAACACTCCTGTGAAGCGCCTTGGGCAGTTTCACTACGTTAAAGGGGCTGTAGAAATACAAGTTGTCAATATAACCGTTGATTTCAGTCCAGTGGACATCTGCCTCCCCTCACAACAAGGAGCCACTCTGTTGGTCATAGCACCTGGGTCACTTTGGGAGGTGTCTGTAAAAAAAATTAGGGACAAAATAACGTCAGTAGAGGGGAGACCTGAAGCGGTTTGTACGAGGCTAGGAATCTGTAAATAAATTAGGTATATTTCTCCCATGTACAAAGCTTTTCTGCTGTAATGCTGTATCTATATTTGAGTGAGGATGATTGATACTGGAAGAAGGGCTGTATTTTTTAAATGAAAAGATCTTTGCACAGAAGTTTTGACCAATCTTCATGTTTCTGTACCTTTTCTTTCTGTTTTTCGTAGATTCAGCCGAGGAAATATTTTCAGAAGCTGCCACTTCAGGCCAGTTTCTACCCCATGCCAGCCATGGCCTATATTCAGGACAATCGGTCCCGCCTGACACTACACACTGCGCAATCTCTGGGCGTCTCGAGCTTACACAGTGGTAAGCAACCCCACTACATTCGTGCCCCAGTAACTGCCCCCAAAGGAAGTGGAGTGAGGGAAATTGCACTCCGCTTCCATTGAGGGGTGGTAAGGCCAATTCTGCGGCGGGGCTAAAATTCCCTGCCCCAGGAGGTTACCGCCCCCAAGATGGGAGCCTGTGCGGGGAGGCAGAGGGAAGTTGAGGGGAGGGGAGAGTGGTGGAGGTGGGGGGCAGAGAAACCCAGGGCGGGGGACAGGAGGGTCCACATTGCAGCGAAGGTCTGGGGGAGGGGTGGTGAAGTGTGTTGGAGGGGTGGGCCTGGTGGCTCTGTGCCTCGGTGCGGGGAGTGTTCGGAGTGGGGTGGATGGGTTGACTGCGCAGATGGCGATTGGTGGATGTGGTGTGGTTGGCGTCGCGGGGGCGTGGCTCCGGGGTGGCCGGAGCCGGGGGCTCGACATCCGGGGGTGTTCGGCATTTGGGAAGGATTCTGACAGGACGGGGCGGGTTGGGTGCGGGGTGAGTGTTCCTGGTGTTGGGTGGGTCCGGAGCCGGGGGGGGCGGGGAGGGTGGGCTGTTTGGGGCTGGGATTGGGAGAAACTTCTTCACTCGGGGAGTTGTTGGCCTGTGGGGTTCCCTGCCGCGGAGAGTTGTTGCTGCCAGTTCATTGGATGGGGGGGGGGTGGAATTGGATGTGGTCCTTGCGGCTGGGGGGGTTCTGGAGGGGGCTTGGGGGGGAGGTGCTGGGGTGGGTGATCAGTCATGATCTTGGTGGGTGATCAGTCATGATCTTGTTGAATGGCGGTGCAGGCTCGAAGGGCCGAATGGCCTACTCCTGCACCTATTTTCTATGTTTCTATCCTCTAGACCTGACTATTCCAACGCACTCCTGGCTGGCCTCCCACATTCTATCCTATATAAACTTGAGGTCATCCAAAACTCGGCTGCCCCGTGTCCTAACTCGCACCGAGTCCCGCTCACCCACCACCCCCTGTGCTCACTGACCTACATTGGCTTCTGGTTGAGCAACGCCTCGATTTCAAAATTCTCATCCTTGTTTACAAATCCCTCCATGGCCCTCGCCCCTCCCTATCTCTGTAATCTCCTACAGCCCCACAACCCCACCGGGATATCTGCGCTCCTCTAATTCTGCCCTCTTGAGCATCCCTGATTATAATCGCTCCACCATCGGTGGCCGTGCCTTCAGCTGCCTGGGCCCCAAGCTCTGGAACTCCCTCCCTAAACCTCTCCGCCTCTCTACCTCTCTTTCCTCCTTCAAGACGCTCCTTAAAACCGACCTCTCACCTGCCATAATTTCCTCTTGTGTAGATCAGTGTCAAATTTATTTGTTTTGTCTTACTCCTGTGAAGCGTCGTGAGACGTTTTACTGCGTTAAAGGCGCTATATAAATACAAGTTATTGTTGAGCGGGTTTTGCTGACGGTGCCTCCTGCAGTAATGATCCTTCCCGACGCCACGGCATCGAGGAGGGGGCGTAGGGGCGGCCCGAGCGTTGCCTGTGGGAGGTCACAGGGCTCTGCTCATTCCCCCTGGTCGCACTCTGTAATGGCGTCCGGCTCAGTGTGGGGGTTGGGGGGGGAGATTGGTGATTACACAGTCAGATCCCACAGTTCAGGCAGTGACCAGACAACCAATGTTCCCGTTAAGCCGCGCGGTGGTCTGGAAGTCCCGCGCAGGCCGCTCACTGGCTTTTGCATGTGGGAAACCGCGCATCGCCACGGTTTGAAAGGACCGCGCAGCATTTAAAGGGGCTGTGCACTTAAAAAAAATAAAATAAATTACAGTGAACATTGCAGACAGTTGCACGTTTTTTTGTTGCAGTATAGAAAGTTAGAATGATAGAAATTTACAGGCACAGAAATTTCGGCCCATCGTGTCCACGCCAGCTGATGAGCTATCCAGCCTAATCCCACTTTCCAGCTCTCGGTCCGTAGCCCTGTAGGTTACGGCACTTCAAGCGCACATCCAAGTACTTTTTAAATGTGGTGAGGGTTTCTGCCTCTACCACCCTTTCAGGCAGTGAGTTCCAGACCTTCACCACCCTCTGGGTGAAGAAATTTCCCCTCAAATCCCCTCTAAATCTTCTACTAATTACTTTAAATCTATGCCCCGTGGTTATTGACCCCTCTGCTTAGGGAAATAGGTCCTTCCTATCCACTCTAACTATGCCCCGCATAGTTTTATGCACCTCAAACAGGTCTCCCCTCTATCTGATCTGTTCCAAAGAAAACAAACCCAGCCTATCTAATCTTTCCTGATAGCTAAAATCCTCCAGTCCTGGCGATATGTTTTGGACAGGGAGGAAAGGCTAAACACACTGGCACATTTAGGGCCGAGATATAAATCCCTCTGACTCGCCGCATTTAACCAGCCTGTACCTGCTCCACACAGACCAGGGAAGGCCGCAGATTGCATGCGCTTGCTATGTTGAGTTGGCTGATCTTGGCCAGGGTGGCGAATAGCAGTGACACTGGCTGAGGCACTGTTGTAAAATATTCCCAGCTTTCTGCCCAGGTTGCTGTCCGAGGACCCCCCTCCTTGGAGTGCATGAGCGAGTGGACGTTGGGGGGGGGGGGGGGGGGGAGATTGGTCTCGACTCGGCATGCCTACTGAGACCCACTGGCCAGGCACGTGTGCCAGTAATAGCCACCGCAGGAGGAGAGTTAGTGAGAGCTTAGAGCCCAGCATCCTCCAGACCAACAAGCCCGCCCTCCCCCGAGGGAAAAAAAATCACGCACGCAAACATCGCTAAACACTGAGCTGTTCCGTTCACTTCTGTTTCTAAACACTGTGTGGATTTCTTCCCTTTCCACTCCCAGGTCAGCTGGAGGTGATTCTGGATCGCCGTCTCATGCAGGACGACAACCGTGGGTTGGGACAGGGGCTGAAGGACAATAAAGTGACCTGCAACAGATTCCGCATCTTGTTGGAGAGGAGGGCGACGTCAAACAAAGTATTTAATCATTCTTAAACCTACCAGCCAGTGTCCTCAATGTCCCGGGGCTGGGGGGAGGGGGGGAGACGATCCTCTCTGCTGTGGCCCAGTGACTGCCACTGGAAGGTGTGTACGACAGGTGAAGACAGGATTGGGCTCGGCGGTGGTGCTTGCTGTGGTCAAACACCGGAGGGCTGACATAGGGGAGTCAAGGGAGGGGCCGAATGGCCTACTACTGCTCCTATTTCTTATGTTCTTACGTATCCTGCGGAATCCAGCAGGAATCGACACCTCCAGCAGAGGATATTTGTGAGGGGAGAAGGAAGGAAAGAACTGGGCGGATTGTCTTGGATTGTCTGGAATTGTCTATCTCTCGCTCCGACCTCCCCTGCCACTAATTTCTAATTCACAGAATAAGTGGCAAGTGTCTGCATGTGTGAGGCAAAGGCTGAACGTCATGGTACACTCATTTATATAGCGCCTTTCATGACCTCAGCATGTCCCAGAGTGCAGCCAATGAAGTACTTTCAAAGTGTACTCACTGTTGTAATGCAGGAGTGTGTTTGTGTACATCAGTACATGCGTGTGTATATCAGTACGTCCATTTGTACGCGTGCGTGTTCTTCAGTAGGTGTGTCAGGTGACGCAGTCTGTGATGTAGCGTTGCTTTTGTCCATTTCCGTCTAGTGACCAGCCACTCTGTTGGGGAGCGGACCTGCTTCCTTTGCCCGGTCAGTGAGACCACAATGAAGGGCCCTCGCCCATAACGCCTGATAGTCGAGATTGAAGGGAGAAGTTGAGTGAAATGTAGAGCAAAGGGTTAGGTGATACCAAGCCAAAGAATGGAAGCGAGGAGTTCCACAGTTTTTGGGATACTGGAACAAAGAGCTGGCGACTGCAAATAGGATGATTGTGGAGCGAGTCGTGTTTTATGGGAACTGCCTGTGCTCCAAACTTTCCTGGGTGGCAGGTCTGCGATTAGGAACCTGGGTATTACAGGCACAAATTTCCAACCACTTCATAGTGTGAAACATCTGGGTGTCTGTGGGTCTGTGCAGTGAAGGTCAGTGTGTGCGAGAGAGCGTGCGTCAGTGTGTGTGTGTGCGAGAGAGCGTGTGTCTGTGTGTGTGTGCGCGAGAGAGCGTGTGTCTGTGTGTGTGTACGCGCATGTGAGAGAGAGTATGTGTCTGTGTGCGTGAGAGTGTGTCTGTCTGTGTATGTGTGCGAGAGAGCATGTGTGTGTGAGAGTGTGTCTGTCTGAGTGAGTGAGTGCCCGTGTGTGCACATTGTGTAATGAATTGTGTGTCTTTGGGGTGTGAAAGGCTGTACTTGCCCGATTGCTGTTCTGCATTCCTTCATGTTCACCCTTTTCTTCATTCCCATTGCTCTCTTCAGCACATTAGCCTTGTGTCAAGGCTATACTCCATGTTACAGGCACTGGCAGCTTCCATCTTTTCCCGGACCAGCACCCACGAGGTAACCGTTTAGAAAGGGGGCTGGGTCAAAGTGTAGTCAGTAAATGAACTTTGACCTCCTCCTGTGCTGTGAGTCATAGCTGCAGTGCGAGATGTAGCAAGTAGCTGTCTGTCTGTGTATGCAAGTGTCTTGTTTGAAGCGGTAACTAGCAGTTCACCTTTACGTCCCCAGGCTCAGGAGGGAGGGTTCCAGTCCCTGATTGCTGTCCGGTAACCCCTGTGGGAAAGTGGGTGTTTGTGAAAGTCTGGTACAGACTCCGGAGTGGGTTGTCTGTGATCCAAGTGAGATAATTATTCTCTCTGTCACTGTGGGCTCACACCTCATGAATGTTCATGTGACTAAGGTACCAGAGGGCTGTTGCTGCTGCCCCTGGAACTACACCCCAATTATCAGCCAGCCAGCCAGGAGGGAGAACAGTGGCAAAATGTAAACACGTCACGGTGTGCAGTCTCTTAACTCCCAAGCTGTGTGCCAGTGTTGCCCCAGTGACAGCCTGGGCAGCTGCTTACTGCCCCCCCTCTGGCCCGCTGCAGAACTGCTGCCCCATGTGTCTCTGGCCCACCAGCTGGGTAGGTCTGTGATGGTGCCAAGCCACTGCTCGGGTTGTGAGCCTTCACAGCGTTGGTAAATGCATCTGCGCTCTCTGTAAAGAAATGCAGGAGTCAGAGTGTCAGTCTCAGCCTCCCACTAGTTCTGTGCCATAACTCAGTGCCCAAATCTGCTCTTATTGGATGCTGAGCAGTTTTCTCAGAGCTAGATGATAACGATAGTCAGAATCCACGCCATGTCATTGCACTTCTGTTTTGAGCTTGTCCTCCCTGCAGGAGAGTTCCAGACAAGTAAAACCTCCATTCTGCCTGGTTCGAACTCACTGCTTCGCTCCTCTTGTTCATTTCCTGTGCAAAAGCTAATGCAGTAGCTCCCTCCGATGGCTCAGTGAGTAACTGCAGCGACCAACGCAGCACTGAGGCACGCAGACCAGAATGGTCCCACGTTTAACCCTCTGGGCTGCGTTAGCTGATCTCAGTCAGTCTGGTGCTTGGGCCACTAAAGTCTGTCCTCCTGAGCTGGGGAAAGGGGAAACTCAGCCAAGGCCCCTGCTCCTGAACTATATCCGGTGAGTACTGTGTGTGGATGTTGAATGAAGGCTGGCCATATCTAATAGTGTGTCGGCACTCGCTGTGAGAACTTTGGGTGTCCAAACTATGCCGTGTGTGACCCATCAGTCCTGGCAGTCCAGCCTTCATAGTCCAGGCCATTCCTTCCTGTCTCTCTTTGATTCTCACTCGCTGGTTTTGCCCTGTTTCAATGTTGTTTCAGGGCCGGTCTGTAATGGTGCAAAGTCAGTCTCTGGTTGTGGCCCCGAGTAGCGTTAATGAATAAATACATCTGCATTCTATGTAAAGAGGTGCAGGACTCAGTCTCGGTCTCCGACCGGTCCTGTGCTACCCCAGTGCCCACGGGTGACAAATCTGTCATCTGGTGGTTAACAAAATAGCTGTTGGTGCTGTTCCCTCATCAATAAATCCAAAAACAGAACGGTCTCTTGGTCTCAGCAGCTTGATATCTGGGCATTGATGGGGAAAGGGATTTAAACTCGATAAGCGGTCTCTCCTGTGGCGCTCTGCTTTGGACACAGGCGTCGCTGGGAACCAAAAGCTCGGAAGTTCCGGGCCTGGGCTCGTGCTCACTGGCTCAGGGGATGGTTAACCCAACACCCTTAGGGTTCCCGGGAGACGAGGGTGGATTTTGGGGAGCAATGGGTTCGGAAGCGTTAAACTGCTCGGGTTCAGCTCTTCAGCAGCCCCTTGCCTTTAACTGGATGAACTGTGTGATTTCCCCGACAGACTCACTGCCTCACCCAGGTTTTTATTTCCTTTCCACAGGTGCAGGAGAGCAGGCCAGTGAGCTTTCCCTCTCTGCTCAGTCACATCACCTCGATGCACGTCAACCATGCGGTCCTGGCCATGCCCATTACTCCGCAGCCGCACAATATTCCACCCATCAGGTCCTGGCGCCCACTTTCGACTCCCATACCCTGCGACTTCCACATCCTCAACATGAGAACTCTGCAGTCTGAGGTGAGAGGAGACGGTGGGAAATCAATGGCCATCCGTGCCACCGGCCGGCTGACTTCACTTTTACATCACTGCACCGAGTCCTGGCACGCTTTCTGCATCTTGACCAGTCCGAGCCACCCTGCGCATTCGGGCATTGGCTTGCAGAGTTACCCGGAGACAAGTGGCACGCACGGCCCCTTTAATGGGCTGCGCGGGTGGTTCAGAATTCCGCGCATGCGCTGTTTTTCTATTTCAAAGTTGGCTCTCCGGCTGCGTGGGACCTGCAGAGTGCGGCCCGGCCACACAGCTTAACGGGACCATTGATCCCAGCCTCCTGGTCATGGGCCCAGCCCTCAGGGTCCCAGGCTGTGGCCACGGTGCCCCGCGGTCCCGTGTGTCGCAGCCCCCAATGTCGCGGGCAGTGCATGACCGAGTCCGCCACGGAGGGGTCGCTTGGTTCACGGAGCCTGTTTTGCCCTCTTGAAGCCATCTCAAACCCAAAGCAGCTCGGCAAACCTTCCCCACTCGTGCGAAGGAACTTGTCGGGTGAGTTTGAGCCTCCTTCGGAAGACGAATGGGCACTGAGAGCTCCTCGGGTGGCAGGGTGAGCAACACCACTCGCTGTAAAATGTCCACATCGCCCCCATCCTCCAACCACTGCATGGAGACACCGCCCTGACCCATCGGTTGGCTCTGCGAGTCGGAGCTGTGGACCTTTAGCGGGATCTCTTTGCCCTTCTACAGTCCAGTCATGTTAAGCACCAAGCTCTGGATATAATGTGTATGCGTCCTCGTACCCGGCTCCAGGTAATTCATTTCAGCACTGCCAGTTTCCTGCAGCAACGGAGATAAAACAATGTCATTGTCGTCGAGTAGATTGCGAGCTGCTCTGTGTTGAAATGCAACTCATTTGCTGAATGATGCCCTCTCTCCCTTTATGCTGCAGATGGTTTCGGCCCCCGGGTTAGAGACGGCGCTAATTCTTCATCGCAAAGGGTTTGACTGTGGGCTGGAGGCCAAGAACGTGGGCTTCAACTGCACCACCACCCAGGGCAAGGTATGCAAGGCAGGAGGGCTTGTAATAATTAAACAGCTTTAGCTGCTGTTTGGTTGTATATTGCATGGGTTTGTCGAGGTGAATAAGGCTGTTTTCTAAATAGAGGAATTGACGTGAGGGATCCATATATCCCTGAAGATGCCCAGAGCCTGGAATATTACATGGTTACTGTGAACACAAAAGTCTTAAAGTAAGTGTTCCATGATGCCCTGTTTGTATAAGGACGATTGACTCCATTTGAAGAACAAAGGTTGTGTAACCTTTTTGTCTTTGGTTCACATTATGGAAGGTGATGTAGGGTGGCAGAGGCAGAAACCCTCACCACATTTAAAAAATACTTGGATGTGCACTTGAAATGCCGTAACCCACAGGGCTACGGACCAAGAGCTGGAAAGTGGGATTAGGCTGGGTAGCTCTTTGTCGGCCAGCACGGACACAATGGGCGGAATGGCCTCCTTTCGTGCTGTAAATTTCTATGATTCCATGAGGGTTCTCCCAGCGGCTCCCTTAAAACTGCATGGTCTCTTGTGGATCTGCTTCGTGTTGCCAGGAGAGTCCCAGGTCTCCCATCCCCCACCACTCGGTGCTGTAGTTGGCCTCTCCAGCTCTGATGAAGGAGGGAAAGGGATCTACCAGAGGTTCTGTGTGTTGGTCCATCACCTCCCGGCCTAATAATGCACGTGTGTGGATTGCTGCTAGTCTATGACATGCCTACATGGTCGAGTAGCATCCGGATACTCGTGTCTAGGCTTGTACATGAAGACTGGCCTCCCAGCTGAAGGGTGGCTGATGCTCTTTGGGGCTGTACAAGAACTGGAACCATCAGGACAGAGAGGAAGAATTTTTAAAAATCCTGCAGTGCAACTTACCAAAACTCACCAACATGTTTGTTAGGTTCATGTAACTTGGGGAGTAATTCTGTCTGGTTGCTTGACTTGAAGTAAAGCAATAAGATTGCAACCTAACTTGGCACTTCTCTTTCTGTTCCAGTTGTCGCTGAGGGGCCTGTTTCACGGTCTGGATGTCAGGAGTGTGCAGCCGATGTCTCTGTCCCTGCTCTATCCCACCGAGCCCTTCAACAGCAGCCTTGTCTCCCTGAGACCGATGGAGATCTCCACATTCCGTATCCGGCTGGTTTGAGTGATTTCCCGCCGGCACTTCCTCACTCGGAGTTAGAAGTTGTGAGATTGCAGCCGATTAGCGATAGGAACTGCGGCTCATCGACCCCGTTAACCCCCGGGGAGTGGGGCAGACATGGTCAGCGCTGAGAAACGTGGAACTGAAGGACACATCTCGAGTCCGAGTTTGTAATTCGTGAATTTCAAATTGCGCGTGTGGCAAAAGCACAACAGTCCCACCCCAGTCAACGCACTTTAAAAAAAAACTCTAGGTACAATTTGTGCATATATCACTACAATATATGTGAATTTATCACTTTTATAAGCAGGCCTGCTTTGATTGTCCATAAAAGCAAGGAACAGACTCCTCGTGATCTGAAGGGCGGTGAGTTTGCACGTGAGGCGGAAGTGCAAGAACCGAGCGTGTAAGAATGGAGGAGACGAGTGTGAATGTAACACTAGTGTACACAGGCATTGAAGACACCTGTGCACTCACAATCGCCCAGCGCCCAAGTCTGCAAACCAAGACGAGCGGGCAAAGGAAAAGAGTGTTCTGATCTGACTGATGCGTAGTTAGTGTATCCCTAAAAAATATCAGCAGGACCGGCAATGGATTTCTCAATGAGGAATCCTAACCCTGGGATGGAAGGTGGGGGCGGGTGGTCTTTTGAAAGTACTCTCTGTTGCAGATGGGTTTAACAGTGACAGAACCTAATCTCCACATCGACCAGGGGCCTGTTGCATTCTGGTGCGTTTTACCGTGCGACGCAGTGGGCAGATGGCCTTGAGTTACCAGATTCTTTCAGGACTTGTTTTCCAAACAGTGACCGAGCCTGCAAGACCACCAGAACACCCTGGCTTCATCCATACACATCTCTCGGGGTATTTGTGCAATAATCTGTAGTTTTGCTGCAAATTCAGGACGCAAGGTGCTGGGAGGCTTCGGGATTCCTCGGACTCGGAACTGGAGTTTGAAATGGGGATGTCACAATATTTACAGACAGCGCAAGAGCCGCAGCCTCCCGATAGGGGATAAAGTCAGAAAATGCTGCAAGTACGCAGCAGATCTGAATGTAAGAATACAAGTCAGTGTTCTGGGGGTTTATGCCACCCCTAGCAAAGCTCTCCATCTGAAACATTCTCATCCTTTGGATGCTAAAGCACCCGCTGTTACATTTTCAGCATTTTTATGTGCGATTTTCAACATTCGCATCCGTTTTGATGTGATCCAATTCACCTATCGTGTGCTGAACGCTAACTTTGAAATCAACGGGAGCAATTCTGGCATATCTGAAAGATTACTTTTTTAAAAAAGAATTAACATACTGCTTTTGGAGATAATCACTTGGCTATTTTAAAAAGGAAGTTTAACAGTGGAGACTTTGGATAACCAACTATTGTAAAATTAGGAATTCCTGGTATAAAATCCCGTGTGAAAGTTTCGGGAACAATCCTGGAATAATTATTCCTGAATTTGAAGCTGCTGTATCCGTCTAATTTAAACAACATTTTTAAATTTAAATTGATCATGTTCTGAGTGAAATATCAAAAAGCATCGGAGCAAATCTAATTATTGAAATTAATTTAATCTACAGTGTTTCATGAATCAAGGGCCTTTCAGTGTACTGACCATCACAGCCAGTCTTACCGCAGGGGTTACAGTGAAGTGTAACAGTGTGGGTGTGACATTTTCATGGGCCCACTTCAACTGTGGAAAAACACCCAGCGCGATAGTTACATACTCTCCTTCCAAACCGGGCGGTGTTTGGCAAAAGCATTTTGAGCTGTATAACACTGGGGGGGAGCGGGGGTACAGGTCTGTCACTGGTGGGAGGGTGCAGCGTGAGGGGATGAGTTAGGAGTTGCTCACGTGTGTATTGACTTGTGTGTTACCATCATGGTGCACACTATATTCACAAGCAATCACGGTCAATTAGCAGCAATTTTCAGCTGTTCCTATTGTGACATCCCTCGTTATGGTGGGTTTTTTTAATAGAAATCTAGGACTGTATTGAATCCTTGGTACAGGTTCCCTCCATATACCTCCTCAAATCCATCGGGTTCAACTGTTCCCTATCCGTAAAACGCCCCCCGATCCTGATGGGATCTGACTGGCGTATCTCTTGCTGCCGACAGTATTGCCTGAATTTGCAGAATGATCAATTTTCCGATATCAGAATGTCAGTTCTGGAGGGCGGGAGGAGAATGCACACAGAGCTGCTGTAAAGTTTAAATGCAGCGAGTTGTCAATAAAACATTACAGAAACTCGCCTCGCGTGAATTGTAAGCTTCCTTTCTGTGCGCGTAAAGCTGCAGACACCGCAAGCAGGAGAACACAAGTAGTAGGAGCAGGATTCGGCCATTCAGCCCCTGGAGCCTGCTTCACCATTCCATAAGATTATGGCTGATCTTCCACCTCAACTCCACTGTTAGCACAGAATGAACTGCTTCAATTATAGATTTGCATCATGCTTCTTTTGAAGAGCGGGACCTCTGGTTGATAATTTCCCCCCTCTCACCTGGAGGAACTTTATTTTATATTCATTCACAGGATGAAGGCATCCCATTCCTAATTGCCCCTTGAGAAGGTGGTGGTGAGCTGCCTTCTTGAACCGCTGCAGTCCGTGTGGTGAAGGTGCTCCCACAGTGCTGTTAGGGAGGGAGTTCCAGGATTGTGACCCAGCGACGATGAAGGAACGGCCGATATATTTCCAAGTCGGGATGGTGTGTGACTTGATGGGGAAATTCATCAGTGAGTTTCTCCAGTGTGCACTATTGCTTTAAGTCAGCGTAGCATCAGTCATACTGTGAACCTTTTAACGTGCAATGAGCTCAGTGCAATGGATCAATGCCTTTCACAAGCACAATATCCCAAAGTGCTTTACAGCCAATGAAGTACTATTTTTTTTTAAACTGTTGTAATGTAGGAAATGCGGCAGTCAATTTGCGCACAGCAAACTCCCAATGCTCCTCTGACAACGCAGCGTTCCCTCAGTACTGCCTCTCTAACAATGCAGCACTCCCTCTGTACTGCCCCTCCGACAGTGCAGCACGCCCTCAGTACTGCCCCTCTAACAATGCGGCGCTCCTTCAGTACTGCCCCTCCGACAGTGCAGCACACCCTCAGTTCTGCCCCTTCGATAGTGCAGCGACTCCCTCAGTACTGCCCCTTTAACAATGCGGCGCTCCCTCAGTACTGCCCCTTTAACAATGCAGCGCTCCCTCAGTACTGCCCCTCCGACAGTGCTGCACTCCCTCAGTACTGCCCCTCCGACAGTGCTGCACTCCCTCAGTACTTCCCCTCCGACAGTGCTGCACTCCCACAGTGCTGCACTCCCTCAGTACTGCCCCTCCTACAGTGCTGCACTCCCTCAGTACTGCCCCTCCGACAGTGCTGCACTCCCTCAGTACTGCCCCTCCGACAGTGCTGCACTCCCTCAGTACTGCCCCTCCGACAGTGCTGCACTCCCTCAGTACTGCCCCTCCGACAGTGTGGCACTCCCTCATTACTGCACCAGGAGTGTCAGCTCACGGAGCTGAGGGTAGTTACGTGGGGCTTATCTAGACGCTGGCTCAATATTTCCATTGCATGATGCCGCCTGTCCCATTTATGCTGACAATGCATCAATTGCTGGAACAGGACAAGCCAAGGGACGGAAAGTTTGTGCCACAGTCTTAAAATCAAAGACATTTAAGGAGATCATTCGGCCTATTGTGTCTGCTATCTGACGGAGCTATCCCGCCGAATCCCACTTTCCAGCTCTCGGTCCGTAGCCCTGTAGGTTACGGCGCTTCAACATCCAGGCACTTTTTAAATGTGGTGAGGGTTTCTGCCTCTACGATCCTTTCAGGCCGTGAGTTCCAGATCCCCACTACCCTCTGGGTGAAAAAGATTCACCTCAAATCCCCTCTAAACCTCCTCCCAATCACTTTAAATCTATGCCAAAACACAGACAGCATTTGGACAAAAGCAGCCTCGTGCATTTTTATCAGTTTTACAAACGGGGTCCTTTCCTTCACAGAGTTCCAGCGGCTTGGGAAAGGTTACACAGGACCCCGAGAAAGGACCAAGGCTGCAGTTGTAATTTAACTTGATTAATTTCTCGTCTGCCTTAACATGAATTTGGTTCATTATTAATTCGGAGAATATCAAATATTAACACGGGGGGAACCTGTATTATTTAAAAAATATATTAGGATTCAATTTAAAATAATAAACCCGTAACTGAAATGAAATGATTTAGCTCCATTGTAATTACAGATGATTTAAAACATTAGTGGTTGTGGAGCTTTGTCAGGATTCGATCCCAAGGAAACTCAGTCCAGAGTCTCGGCTCCTGACCACTAAAAGAAATACTTGCATTTATATAGCGCCTTTCACGACCTCAGGACGTCCCAAAGCGCTTTACAGCCAATGAACTACTTTTTGAAGTGCAGTCACTGTCGTAATGTAGGAAACGCAGCAGCCAATTTGCGCACAGCAAGCTCCCACAAACAGCAATGTGATCATGACCGGATAATCAATCTGTTATAGTGATGTTGGTTGAAGGATAAATATTGGCCAGGACACCGGCCATAACTCCCCTGCTCTTTGAAATAGTGCCATGGGCTCTCTTGTGCCCACCTGAGAGAACAGACGGGGCCTCGGTTTTAACGTCTCATCCAAAAGTCGGCGCCACCGACAGTGCAGCACTCCCTCAGCATTGCACTGGGCGCGTCAGCCTAGATTTTTGTGCTCGAGTCCCTGGAGTGGGACTTGAACCCACAACTATTCAGTGACCCCGCTAGCAGGCGTGGATGTCAGATGACGATGGGATGGGATGTGATGCCCCGTGCAGTCGAATAGCATCTACCACTCACAGGCTCTCTTGTGATGAATGGCGAGACTGGCCTCTCATGTTTAAATCCCATCACATTTTTATTCTTCTGCGAATTAAAACTGCGTATTCTTTAGTTCACACGTACGTCCGATCCAAGTACACAATTGTTTTTTTTCTCTTTCCGTTATTCTGATTAATTACATTTCTGAAAAAGGAATTCATTAACTTTACACTGCTGCCTTTGCAATAATTTCCATCTTGCTGCTGGTTGGCACCAGGGATTTCCTCTAGCAGCTGATTCTGAAATTATCTCTGTTACACTGGAATTCTTGTCAAGGCTGGGATTAGTTGCAGTGGAAGTGGTGATTCCACCCACATTAAAGATTGCAGTTAGCAGAGGAAGGTTTTGATCCATCGACCTCTGGGTTATGGGCCCAGCACGCTTCCGCTGCGCCACTCTGCGGCTGGTAAATGCTACCAACCGGTTTCGAACCATGGTCTGTTAAGGTCAATGTGATAACCACTACACTACGGAAATGTTGTAAATGTTTTCAGTCGTGGTTTAACGTCTCATCTGAAAGACAACACCTCCGACAATGCAGCACTCCCTCAGCATTGCATTGGAGTGTCAGCTGAGATTTTTGTGCTCAAGTCCCTGGAGTGGGAATTGAACCCACAGCTTTCTGACTCAGAGGCGAGTGTGCTACCCACTAAGCCACAGCTGATGCTGGAATTCAGTCTGAATAATTTTATTCATATGTTCCAGCAATTTATTTTTTTAAATCTTAGCCTGTAACTTTTAGTTATAGTTTTCAAACTTAAACAGTGAGAGGTTAAATCTGGATGGAAATTCTGGGTTGTGTTACAGAATCATAGAATAGTACAGCGCAGAAGGAGGCCATTTGGCCCATCGAGTCTGCGCCGGCTCAAAGAGTTAGTCCCGCTCTATCCTCATATCGCTGCAATTTATTCTCCTTCAAGTATTTATCCATTTGAAGTCTACTATTGAATTCGTTTCCACCACCCCATCAGGTAGTGCATTCCAAATCTATACTAAAATATCATAAAAATCTTACAATTGTGCTCATTTCTTGTCAACCATTTTCCATTATAAATCCCTGTCCACATATATAAATGAGAACTATTTATATAAATCTGTCACACTGTAGGAACACCCTCCCACCAGTGGAGCTGCAACAGTGCCACCACTGGTGGGGGGGTTGTATTTACACTGTGATGTTTACATAGGTCGATTCCATGATAAATATTAATGTTGGAATTTACCGTAGAAATATCATAATCAAATGTTTGACTTTAAAATGGGGACTGAATTATATCTGCACGCCCTGAATGATCCACTGCTGTCTCATGCTACCTCCTACAGACTGCACGGTTTTGACTTCCCAAGCGCAGCATCATGAGAGCAACGAGCTATACATTCAAATGATGGTTAGTCTAGAATGTAGAGGTAACTCTACAAACACTACACTCTTTGTAGAATCCATTGTAAATTATTCCTTTTCAACCCAGTGTTCTCTTATTATGGTAGATGCAGTATAATGTAGATAAATGTGAGGTTATCCACTTTGGTGGCTAAAATAGGAAGGCAGAATATTATCTGAATGGTGACAGATTAGGAAAAGGGGGAGGTGCAACGAGACCCGGTGTGTTATCAGTCATTGAAAGTTGGCATGCAGGTACAGCAGGCGGTGAAGGTGGCAAATGGTATGTTGGCCTTCATAGCGAGAGGATTTGAGTATAGGAGCAGGGAGGTCTTACTGCAGTTGTACAGGGCCTTGGTGAGGCCACACCTTGAATATTGTGTACAGTTTTGGTCTCCTAATCTGAGGAAGGACATTCTTGCTATTGATTCCCAGGATGACAGGACTGACATATGAAGAAAGACTGGATCAACTAGGCTTATATTCACTGGAATTTAGAAGAATGAGAGGGGATCTCATAGAAACATATAAAATTCTGACTGGATTGGACAGGTTAGATGCAGGAAGAATGTTCCCGATGTTGGGGAAGTCCAGAACCAGGGGACACAGTCTAAGGATAAGGGGTAAGCCATTTAGAACCGAGATGAGGAGAAACGTCTTCACTCAGAGAGTTGTTAACCTGTGGAATTCCCTACCACAGAAAGTTGTTGAGACCAGTTCATTAGATATACTCAAAAGGGAGTTAGATGTGGCCCTTACGGTTAAAGGGATCAAGGGGTATGGAGAGAAAGCAGGAATGAGGTACTGAAGTTGCATGATCAGCCATGATCGTATTGAATGGTGGTGCAGGCTCGAAGGGCACCTATTTTCTATGATTCTATCCTCCGTAACATCGCCCGTCTCCACCCCTGCCTCAGCTCATCCGCTGCTGAAGCCTACATCCATGCCTTTGTTATCTCCAGACTTGACTATTCCCAATGCAATCCTGACTGGAGGTGATCTAAAACTCGGCAGCCCGTGTCCTAACTCGCACCAAGTCCCGCTCACCCATCACCCACTGTGCTTGCCGATCTACATTGGTTCCCGGTTAAGCAACACCTCAATTTCAAAATTCTCATCTTTGTTTACAAATTCCTCTGTGAACTCACCCCTCCCTATCTCTGTAATCTCCTCCAGCCTCACCGGAGGAGGACAGGACACTGGGAATAACTCCCCTGCTCTTCATGGAAATAGTGCCGTGGGCTCTTTAACGTCCACCTGAGAGGACAGACGAGGCCTCGGTTTAAAGTCTCATCCGAAAGGCGGCACCTCCGACAGTGTGGCACTCCCTCAGCACTGGGAGTGTCAGCCGGGATTGTTGTGCTCAAGTCCCTGGGGTGGGACTTGAACCTGGTGTGAAAGGCGCTATGGAAATGCAAGTCATTTTCTTGATCATAAAGGCCACAGTGGGGGAATGCAGAATTTGCAAACTATGTTTGCTCATTGGATGAGTCTGGATTCATTCCAATGCATTTGCCAGGAGCAGCTCGGCCTCACTCCTTATATGGGCATGGAATATTGCGTCCCGATGACGTCATCATCCAGCGACTCGAGGGAGCCCGGTCACCGGGGCAACGGGAGAGAAGATGGCGGAGCGGGTGAGCGGCCCGGGGGAAGGGAGAGAGGGAGGCCGTCCGGGGGGGAGAGGGTGGAAATTCCCGGGAGCTGCGGGAAGCCGGAGATTGCCTCAGCACGGCGCCATGTTTGCTCAGTCGCTGCCCCGAGTCCAGCTCTGTCTTCAATCCCCACAACATGCACTTTACACACACTGTCCCATCACACACTCCCAGGGCAGGTACAGGGGGTTAGATACAGAGTAAAGTTCCCTCTACACTGTCCCATCAAACACTCCCAGGGCAGGTACAGGGGGTTAGATACAGAGTAAAGTTCCCTCTACACTGTCCCATCAAACACTCCCAGGGCAGGTACAGCACGGGGTTAGATACAGAGTAAAGCTCCCTCTACACTGTCCCATCAAACACTCCCAGGGCATGTACAGGGGGTTAGATACAGAGTAAAGTTCCCTCTACACTGTCCCATCAAACACTCCCAGGGCAGGTACAGCACGGGGTTAGATACAGAGTAAAGCTCCCTCTGCACTGTCCCATCAAACACTCCCAGGGCAGGTACAGCACGGGGTTAGATACAGAGTAAAGCTCCCTCTGCTCTGCTCTGCTCTAATAATGTACCTCAGTCCCAACTACAGTAAAGTGCCCCAATACATTTCGACGTCTCTGAGTAAAATTACCAATTCAGCGCCAAATCAGGGTCAGTTGTTCCCACGAATGCGCATGAGGAACTGGATTGAACAATTGCCCAATTTCTCCTCACTTTCTTGTTACAGGCCAGTGTGGCAGAGCTGCGGGAGGGCGGCAACAAACATTTTAAATTGGGAGATTACGAGGCGGCCTTGTCCTGCTACACACAAGCAATCGAGCTTTCCCCAGACCTGTCAGAGAGCACAGTCCTTCACCGCAATAGAGCAGCCTGCTACCTCAAACTGGTGAGTAAAAGCAACAGGAGCAGGATTTCACAGGCGACCTTTTGAAAAACTGTGAATTGAGTAATTGTAGTTGGTAATGAATGTTTAATCAGTTCAGTCCCATGCCTGATTTTTGTGTGTCTTTTTTCCATTATTTATTAGGAGGAGTACTCAAAAGCTGAAGCTGATGCCTCGAAAGGTGAGTGCTAAGAAATTTCTGTGACTTGCGCATATAAAGTGCTCAATGATGCCAAGGTTACCTGGTTGTGTGTATGTGTTGTCCCTGAATGCTTTAACCTGGAATAGTCTGAATACTGGCTGTGTGTGTGTGTGCCCAATTTGT
Source organism: Pristiophorus japonicus (assembly GCF_044704955.1). Lineage (NCBI taxonomy): Eukaryota > Metazoa > Chordata > Chondrichthyes > Pristiophoridae > Pristiophorus > Pristiophorus japonicus. Next base: position 66,042,426 of record NC_091997.1, read on the forward strand.
GTTGCTGATGAAATTATGTCGGTTGCACAGTGTGGACAAAGTACTGGACCAGAAAATACACTGACCAGTCCTAAAAACATATGTCTCTCAAATATCTTGAAAAAAAAATTAATTCATGGGCTGTGGGCATCCCTAATTGCCCTTGAACCGATGCAGTCCATATTCTTAGTATACTTCTTTGTAGCGGTTTGGTACAATGGAGTGTCTCGCTGGGCCATTTTAGAGGGCAGTTAAGAGTCAACCACATTGCTGTGGGTCTGGAGTCACATATAGGCCAGACCGGGTAAGGACGGCAGAATTCCTTCCCTGAAGGTCATCAGTGAATCAGTTGGGGTTTTCCGACAGTCCCATGGTCACCATTACTGATACTAGCTTTTTTTTAAATGCTAGATTTATTTAATTAACTGAATTTAAATTCCCCAGCTGCCGAGGTGAGATTTGAACTCTGGCCTCTGGATCATTCGTCCAGGCCCCTGGATCACTGGTCCAGTAACATAATCACTATGCGACCGTAGCTCTTGAATCTATCTAATTCCCTCCTCAATCATTCTGCACCTGTGCGTCCCTGGACCGTGGTTCCATCTGTCGGCGCACCTTGTTTCAGGTAGTTAAATCTCTGTGTAATTCTGCATCAACTCTCAGTGTTTTCTCACCAGCAGCGATTGTTCTTTTGTTCTCAGCGATTGAAGCGGATGGGAAGGATGTTAAGGCTCTGTTCCGCAGGAGCCAGGCCCTGCAAGAGCTGGGGAGATTGGATCAGGCATTCGCTGATATCCAGAGGTGTGCTGTTTTGGAACCGAAGAACAAAGTTTTTCAGGAATCGCTGCGGCAAATTGCAACAAAGGTCCAGGAGAAGGTAAGGGACCCGAGCAGGTGGGGAGGGAGGGACCCGATCGGGTGGAGAGGAGAGGCCAGATTGGTGGGGGAGGGCAGTGAGTGCCGACATACTGTTTTTAATATATTAACGAAGATGCAGTTCTGGGATTGGCTTTGTATATAACCTTGTAACCCTGGTCCTCGCATATTGTCAGTATTATCTGGTGACAAACATCGACTTTAAACTGCGCATGTCCTTACCCTGATAAGGTAGCTTACCCTGTGAATGCATTCATTCTGTGTTATCACAGGCTGCCAGTATACTATAACACTGGGTAAGTGAAATGTTCATACTGTGTTCACAGCCAGCCGTGCAATTCTAGTGCCCATCCTTCAAAACTTGGGCTGTGTTTGGAGAGAGTTCTTGGAGAGAGTTCTTGGAGCAGTTCACAAGAAGCGTATCGCTCAATATTGAAGTGTGAATTAAAAAAATTAATTTTCCCCATAAAATACAGAATTTGTACCAATGATCACAAATGCAACAAATCACCCATGACTATTATTGTTGCTGAGCTCTGGTCTGATGTGTTCATTCCCGGTGTAAAGTCCTCACCAATGTGTCCCCATCTCTCGATTCTAGGTCCGACTGCTCTCCTCCACTGACGCTCGAGTGGAGCAGATGTTTAACATCCTCTTGGATCCTGGGGAGAAAGACTCTGACAAGAAACAAAAGGTCTGTGCTCTCCTAAAATTATTCTCGTTGGAGGGAATGTTCTGATCTTAAGATAGCGAGCGCCTGGGTCAGCGACAGGTGCACCAATATTTGCAGTGCAGTATAATGCTGGCTGTATCATATTTTCACACTACCAGCCAGGACATTGGGAGACCCCGGTTCTTCTCCTAATAGTGCCATAGGATCTTTTACATCCACCTGAGAGATCAGAAAGGGCCTCGGTTTAACGTCTCATATGAAAGATGCCACCTCCGACAGTGCAGGATTCCCTCAGTACTGCCCCTCCGACAGTGCAGGATTCCCTCAGTACTGCCCCTCTGACAGTGCGGCACTCCCTCAGTACTGCCCCTCCGACAGTTCGGCGCTCCCTCAGTACTGCTCCTCCGACAGTGCGGCACTCCCTCAGTACTGCCCCTCTGACAGTGCGGCGCTCCCTCAGTGCTGCCCCTCCGACAGTGCAGCGCTCCCTCAGTACTGCCCCTCCGACAATGCGGCACTCCCTCAGTGCTGCCCCTCCGACAGTGCGGCGCTCCCTCAGTGCTGCCCCTCCGACAGTGCGGCACTCCCTCAGCACTGCACTGGAGTGTCATTGTAATTTATGTGGTCAAGTTCTGGCGTGGGGTTTGACCCCACGATCTGCTGACTCCGAAGCAACAATTCTATGAACTGAAGCACAGCTCGAATTTAAATGTAAAAAAATATATATTTTTGAAACTACAGAAATGAGCAGAAAATTTCCAAGTCTTCTAATTCCAAAATGATGTGACCATTTTTAATATTTCCTTTGCCCTGCAGGCTGTCCAGAATCTGATTGTTCTTGCTCGGGAAGACGCAGGGGCCGAGAGGATTTTCCGCAGCGATGGAGTGCGTCTCCTCCAGAAAATGCTGGACACCGGGAATGTGGACATCATGCTGGCTTCACTGCGGACTCTCGTGGGGTTGTGTACAGGCCACCAGTCCCGGGTTAGTTAGTTAGGCAGAGAAAGATTGGATAAAAATGACCCTCAATTCTTCTTAAATAATAAATTGTCTGTGACGATGCACAAGGTCATGTTGATGCACAGGGGTGGGATTCCGAGAATTTGGAATCTTGCTCCACAGAGCCACCTTCTGGCCAGAGACTCCAACCCATCTCGACAATTGACATGGCAAAATTGAATGGGAAATATTGAGGCAAAAACGTGACGAAAAATCACGACCAACAACAACATGTATTTATATAGCGCCGTAAACGTAGTAAATCCTCCCAAGGCGCTACACAGGAGCGTTATCAAACATTTGACCACAGGAAGTAAGGTATAAATACCGTGTAACTCTGTGGGAATGAGTTCCTGTTTTTTACAATGGGAGTTTCACTGTTACTATCTGACTTCTGCAATCAGAATACTTTATTTTTAGGTAACTGGCATTGTCTTTTAGAATGGAGTCCCTGAGAGTGCTTCGGTATTTATCGGTAGGAGGTCGGTGCTCTATGAAAGATTTTTAATATAAAAATATATAATTTTTTCCCCGCTTTGGCTTGCTGAGCATTTTTCAGTCAGTCACCCACCAGCAGTGGCTCCTAAATGTCACGTTCCCTAGCAAATATATTCAAAAAGGAGTTGGATGTAGTCCTTACTACTAGGGGGATCAAGGGGTATGGTGAGAAAGCAGGAATGGGGTACTGAAGTTGCATGTTCAGCCATGAACTCATTGAATGGCGGTGCAGGCTCGAAGGGCCGAATGGCCTACTCCTGCACCTATTTTCTATAAATAACATTCGTCTGTCATCTGGAGTGTATCCAGTTTAAAGCGGATATTTGCATTTTGGTATAGAAACTAAGAAAGAATTGCATTTATAAAGCACCTCGGTGTTTTATCTAAAAGCCTGTGTTTAAAGCTTTGATTTGTGTTTGCAGGCGATGGTGATTTTACACACAATAGGAATGGACAGGTTGTGCCGTGTGATGGGTAGTGACCAGGAGCAGGTTTCCCTGGCAGGGTGCAATGTCCTGCAAGGAATCTTCGATGCACTGAAAGGTGGCATAAAAAGCGATGTTCGAGGAAAAGACGAAGCTGTGGTGCTGGGTGAGTGATTGAGAACTGTGAGAATGAGTTCCTGTCCTTTGTAACAAGAGTTTTACTGTCTCTGGTTTCTGCAATGAAAATAGAAAATAGGTGCAGGAGTAGGCCATTTGACCCTTCGAGCCTATCATGGCTGATCATGCAACTTCAGTACCCCACTCCTGCCTTCTCTCCATACCACTTGATCTCTTTAGCCGTAAGGGCCACATCTAACTCCCTTTTGAATATATCTAACGAACTGGCCTCAACAACTTTCTGTGGTAGAGAATTCCACAGGTTCACAATTCTCTGGGTGAAGAAGTTTCTCCTCGTCTCGATCCTAAATGGCTTACTCCTTACCCTTAAACATCGGGAACATTCTTCCTGCATCTAACCTGTCCAGTCCTGTCAGAATTTTATATGTTTCTATGAGATCCCCTCTCATTCTTCTAAATTCCAGTGAATGGATGCTGGGTTTTTTTTAGGTAACTGACATTGTCGTTTGGAAGGGAATTTCTGAGGATGTGTTGACATTTCTAAGGGTCCCCGAGAGTGTGTTGGTATTTATAGCGGGTCCCCGATAGTGTGTTGATATTTATGGGGGGGTCCCCTGGAGTGTGTTGGTATTTATATGGGTCCACACATGGAGAGGTTTGAACAACAACTTGCATTTATATAGCCCCCGTTAATGTAGTAAAACGTCCCAAGGTGATTCACTGGAGCGATTATCAAACAAAATTTGACACTGAGCCACGTGAGATACTAGGGATAGGGCTTAGTCAGAGGTAAGTTTTAACCAGCGCCTTAAAGGAGGAGAGAACGGCAGAGAGGTTTAGAGAGGGAGTTCCAGAGTTTAGGGCCAATGGTGGAGCGATTAAAATCGGGGATGCACAAGAGGGCAGAATTGGAGGATCACAGTCATCTCGGAGGGTTGTGGGGCTGGAGGAGATTACAGAGATAGGGAGGGGCGAGGCCACGGAGGGATTTGAACAGGAGGGTGAGAATTTTAAAACTGAGGCGTTGCTGGACCGGGAGCCAATGTAGGTCAGTGAGTGCAGGGGGTGATGGGTGAACGGGACTTGGTACGATTGGGGCCACGGGCAGCAGAGTTTTGGATGAGCTGAAGTTTATAGAGGGTGGAAGCTGCTTTGACTGCTTCAGCTGTCCCGTATAACAAGTTAATTAAGCCTCGTGTTCCAACTACTAACGTTATTCGTTGATCTTTAGACCCTATGAAGGAGTTGAAGATGATGGTCTACCAGCTGATGGAGATGTTGATCCAGCGGCAGATTTCCACCCACGGCCGAGACAATTCCATAAACCTCCTGATTAAGAACGTCCCACGGAAATCCTTACGGGACCCCAACAACTCCATGACGATCTGGGTAATCGATCAGGGTGAGGCAGAGCGGAAGGTGTTGAGTCCCTGTATGGTTTTGTGTGTGTCAGAGCAGAGCCTACAAAGTTTAAACCCATGTTGCTGTTAATTCCCGGTATTTCCAGCCACGGACACTGACAGATCCTGGTGTTCTGATTTAGGGTTTATTTACCTAAAGCCAGCAACGATGTTAAGAGCTGCTCTTTACAATCCTCCAGCCCCATGAGACTCAAAACGGGTCAAAACACTGAGTGAGAAATCAGTGAGAATAGAATTGAAATAAAAACAGAAAATGCTAGAAACACTCAGCAGGTCAGGCAGCATCTGTGGAGAGAGAAACAGAGTTAACGTTTCCGGTCGATGACCCTTCGTCGGAATAGAATTGAACTACAGGTGCAGCGTCCAAAATCCGGAGTTCCAGAATCCGGTCTCTGGGACGATTCGTGGCAGGGTTGTCTGGAATCGGTAAAATTTCCGGAATCCGGACCGGATGACCCTGCCCGACCTCGGGCCTCGCTCGCCGCCACTTGTCTCGCCGCCCTTACCTGGGGGCCTCCTCACTGGCCCGCGCGAACACCTCCTTGGCAGGGCCCTGCCCGACGACAACATCCTTGGCGGGGCCCACTGGCCCGACAACCTCCTCTGTGGGGCCGGCCAGCCCGACGGCATCCTTGGCGGGGTCCCGTCTGACGCAAACACCTCCTTGATGGGCCCCGGCGGCCCGCCCGACAACATCCTTGGCGGGGCCGGCCCCACAATGACCTCCTCGGCAGGCCTCGGACAGCCTGATCAGCTCCTCGGCAGGTAACTTCCCACCCCCCCCCCCCCGCCTCCCCACCGCCTCTGATGTTCCGAAATCCAGAAATACCCGAACCTGGGCTCGAGTGTTTCCGGATTCGTGACGTCAGAAAGACGTTCCAACATCTGGAAATCCGGAACGACCTCGGTCCCGAGGGTTCCGGATTCGGGACGCTGCACCTGTACCTGGGCTTTGAGGACCTGACTATCTGCGTTCAGCTTCTGTGACCCCTGTCCTACTGCTATAATAAAAATACAATATAGAGAGATTTATCGAAGAAGTTATGGGCTGGTGTGGGTGGTACTGGTGAGCACAGTATGTAAGACTAGAGGAAACCTGCGAATGCTGTAAATCTGGCTGCGGTGAGGTGGAATTTACTGACCTGGCATCATCTAGCCTGCACACAACAGCTGGTCTGGTCTGATAACCCGTTTCTAATACCCGTTGTAGGGTGTTTTTCACTCTACTCTGATTCTTGGACCTTGGAACTTATAGTGGGAAAGGACAACATGTGGCACAAAATTTTAGGCTTAGCCCAGTGTTCGTTTTATTATGCAACAAAAACCGACTAAAAACTACTGGACTAGACTGCTGAAAGAAATTTGACTTTAGACATACAATCCCCCTTCCTGGCTATTGTAGGTTCGTGGTCATTGGTTCCATGGCTGGTTGGTTCTCCTTCTGTCCGTTCTCTGCAGTGCCTGTTCCTTTCGTGTTCTTCTGTCCCTTCCTCCTGCTTCTGCTGTTTCTTCCTGTGTTCTCTGCTTGCTGTTGCTTTTCCTGTTCTTCCTCCTGCTTCTGCTTAACTTTCTTGTGTGTCTCTGTCTGTATATTTATATCCCAGGTTTTGAATAAGTTTCCCGCTGGGATGAAATTCGGTTATTTCCTTATGCTGAATGCTGTTATCCACAAAAATTTGCACTTTGTGGGGGTCCTTTGTTGTTACAGACTCAATGTCTCCAGTGGCTGTTTTCCCCACCCTGGTCAATCAAGTTCAGGGCCTCATGTAACAGCTCCATTGTTGTTATGCATGAAGTCAGTGTTGGTTCCTGACCACAGGATGTCCTTAATTGTCCAGTTTAATTTCAAAGCTTGTATCAATCAATTTTTAGTTCATTGTCTGCATTTTTCTGAAGGTTAGTAACTTTACAATGTCCAATTCCACACAAGCCTCCCAGAAGAACATAACATAAAAATTAGGAGCAGGAGTGGGCTATACGGCCCCTCGAGCCTGCTCCGCCATTCAATAAAATCACGGCTGATCTTCGGCCTCAACTCCACTTTCCCGCCCGATCCCCACATCCCTTGATTCCCCTAGAGTCCAAAAGTCTATCGCTCTCAGCCTTGAATATACTCAACGACTGAGCATCCATAGCCCTCTGGGGTAGAGAATTCCAAAGATTCACCAGCCTCATGAGTGAAGAAATGTCTCCTCGTTTTATTATCACTTCATCTCACCCCATCACCAAATCTGATCGTCTTGTGTCTGCGCTGATCAGGAATGAAGAAGATTCTGGAAGTGGCCGGTGGTGTGTCGGAAATTCCCGACAGCCTTCCCATTACGGACAGCGGTCGGATGAGCGTGTCCGTGCTGCTGAACAAACTCTACGACGATCTCAAATGTGATGCGGAGCGAGAAGCCTTTCACAAACTCTGTGAGGACTACGTCAGGTAGGGAGCTGGAGTGTGAATGACCGATCGGTGCGAAGGAGACCGGAAGGTTCAGGTTGCGGCCCCTGGTCTGTGCTGGAACTGCAGTTTGCACACAACAATTGCGCTTAGTACGCCCTGCTCACGGGAGGGAAAAATCAGCCACAGTTCCCACTCCTGATCTCCATCCAGTGACTCCTGCTGGAAGGGAAGTGTATCTAATTATTGGGCTCGGCCCTCAGTCGAACACTCGTCCTAGTATTCAGATCACTTCATGGCCTCCCCCCCCCCACTCCCTCCCTATCTCTGTAATCTCCTCCAGCACCTCCCCCCCCACCCCCCCCAGCACATCCACCATTTCCGTCACTCCTCCATTGGCGGCTGTGCCTTCAGCTGCCCAGGCCCTAAGCTCTGGAAGCTCCAAGGAGCCTGGGGTGGGGGATGTTGGGGGCCGAGGCACAGTGAGGGAGGGGGAATTGGTCTGGTATAGCGGAGGGACAGATCCAAGGCACCCGGGAGTTGGGAGGTGTATGGGGACCAGCCTAACGCTCCAGGGGGTCCGGCCTTGCAACAGAGCAGAAATTGAGGAATTATATTTTTTTTAAGCCGAAGGGGAAATTTCTCCTCCACAGGGGCCGCTTCGAGTCTCCGGGGATGGATGGGAAGTTGCAGGCCATCCAGACAGTGTCCACCCTGCTGCAGGGGCCCTCGGAGGTTGGGAACCGGGTGCTGGAGATGAACGGGATCCTGGAGTGCATGATCGTGCTGTGCAGCTCGGAGCGGGAGATCGATCAGCTGGTGGCCGTGGAAGCACTGATCCACGCTGCGGGGAAGTCCAAGCGTGCCTCCTTCATCACTGCCAACGGGGTGACCCTGCTGAAGGACATCTACAAACGCAACGAGAGCGATCAGATCAAGATCCGGGCCCTGGTGGTAGGTTATTGGCTGCTTTGTCGGCCGAAAGCTCGGGGAAGTGGTCAACAGACCTTCCTAAAGGTTTACGGACAGCCATTCGGCCCCTCTCATAGGAACATAATTAGGAGCAGGAGTCGGCCATACGGCCCCTCGAGCCTGCTTCGCCATTCAGTGAGATCATGGCTGATCTTCGACCTCAGCTGCACTTTCCCGCCCGATCCCCATATCCCTCGATTCTTCTAGAATCCAAACATCTGTTGATCTCAGCATTGAATATGCTCAAAGACTAAGCCTCCACAGGCCTCTGGGGCAGAAAATTCCAAAGATTCACAACCCTCTGAGAGAAGAAATTATTCTTCATCTCAGTCTTAAATACAAGTTGTTGTTGTTAAATGGACGCCCCCTTATCCTGAGACAGTGACCCCCAGTTCCAGACTCCCCAGCCCGGGGGAAACAACCTCTCTGCATCTACCCTATCAATCCACCTCAGAATCTTGTATGTTTCAATGAGATCACCTTTCATTCTTCAGTGTAGGCCCAATCTCATTTAATTTCTGCTTCCTAAATCGGCCTGGAGGCGGGGAGTCCCAGCGAGGGGGTCCCACTTACCCCCCCCCCCAATCCCACCGGCTTGGTGAGTCAGTGATCCAGTGAGTAGCCGCAGAAGGTCCCAGCTCTGACTCCCAGTCTGCGATGAGCTCGCTAACCTCTGTTGGGGTGGCAGGAAAGGTGCCCCCGTGCTCCTGGGTGAGGGAGGGGTAGGTTTGGCCAGGGTTGCTGCTCCGGTCCGAGTTACGGCACCCATTGCTGAAGTGTGTGCATTTCTGGATTTGTCTGTGATGCCCCTTGTGGTTGAAAAACTGCCAGGACTCAATGTCTAGGATCAATTAATAAACAACTGAAGAGAGGAGAGCAATGAGGAACCGATGCTAAAAGTGCAGCTGTACTAACCAATAAAGGCCACCTGGTCTAGGTGCTGTACTCTAATGAACCTGTACCGTCAGGAGTAGAGGGGGCAAACTTGGTAGGAAATAATACTTTTTAAAAAGATGTTGAGGAAACACTTCAAACCTAAAGTACTGCCACCACCCCGAGACTTCCCTTCACCTTTGACCTATCTGATTATTAATGGGACTGTTGTAATGTATGAACCTGTGAATATGCTCACCGGTTGGTTGAGCTGTTGAGTTGGGAGTGGCTTAGCCAGTCATATGATGTTCACAAGACTCAATAAAACCTCAGCCAGTTGGGTTCGGGGGATCCACGGTGAGGCAGGTGGTTGTGAGCCTGGTGGATGAACTGGTAATGTGTAGTGTGATTATTAAACCTTTTGCTAATAAACCAACTAGTTCTTAATAGCAATGTGTTGCCATGCATTCTTAAGCAAAGAACCCATGAAGCAAATACATTAATTATAAACTTTACTGAGCTTTTCTTCATGGAAGGACACTTTGATGCCCGCCCCCGCCATCCCATAAACGCTGTCCACACTTTTGCTGCCCTGCTTTCTGTGGTGGATGTCACGCCGGTGCGATGTAACCCATCTCTCGATCTGTTTCCTGTTCCCAGGGTCTGTGCAAGGTGGGCTCGGCGGGTGGAACGGACTGCAGCATGAAGCAGTTTGCTGAAGGGTCGACTTGCAAACTGGCAAAGCAGTGCCGCAGGTGAGCTGGCTTCTGATATTTGTGAGACTGCGAGTTCCACGTTCTAACCATGCGATGGGTAAAGAGGTCCCTCATGAATTGCCCGTCAGATATTTGGGCCCTAGTTCTGGTCTCGGCCGCAAGTGGAAACATCTCTGTGTCTGCCTTATCAAACCTCTTTATAATATTAAAGACCCCTATCGTGTAAGGTTTTGTTCAGACCCGGCATAAGAATTGACAGAGACTACCACATTGCAACCAGTAGGGACAATTTATTAAATATAACAGTGTAAAAGCAAACTAGAGGCAGTAATTAACAGGCCGAGACAGGCTTTGCTTCCCGTTTTGGACCTGGACAGCGGAGCATGCCCACTTGGCCTCGATCACGCTATATCACTGCGTCCACTCTTGCTTGTCGTTCTGTCTTCTCCGCTGTGATAAACGGTGTTCGGCTTGTCCTTGTTATACAGTCCCGAGTGCATAATCTGCTCGGGCACGAGCCCTTCTGACCAAGTGATTGGCTCTTCGAGCTCATGATCTGTCCCTGATTGGTCCTTGTCGGCTTAGTCCTGGCCCCTGCCTCGTGGCGGATGTAGAGTCTAACAACGTGATATTTTTGATTATACAAGTTATCATCATCATAGGCAGTCCCTCAAACGAGGATGACTTGCTTCCACGTAAGTTCACAGATGTTTCAATGAAGGACTCGATGTTCCAGTCCTGAACTCCAATTGAGGGGGTGGAAGATGCCTGTGCGTGGATTTTTATAACGTGTGGTGACCGTTGCATACCAGCCACCACACGGGCTTGACAGAGCTAGGTCTTTATCCAGTGGCAAGGATTAACCAAGACGACTGGAGACTTGCTCTGCTGCACAGACCTAGTGCGCGCACATATCGCAGTGTGGGCTGGCCCGTGCTGCCCCTGGACCCTCGGCTCTTCTGGGCCCCGTACCCTCATTCGGCGCTCCTCTGCCACAAACATTCGCCGCACCTCCACCATGATCCCTCACCGCTCTTCCGCCACAAAAACACTCGCCGCACCTCCGCCACGATCACCCACCAAACCTCAGTCACGATCCCTCATCGCTTTTACACTTCACACACACGAGTTAATCACACAAACACATTTTGGCAGTTACAGACTGGATCAAACCAAGGCAAGCATAAGCAGTTTTAGGCCTGTACATAGTTGGAGGTCTAGGGTTTGCTCAGAGCCTAAACTCCAGTATTAAAATCGCATACATACATGATTTACCCACAGAAACTGAATACTAACATGACTTTCTTACAATCGGGTCACCCCTCAACCTTCTCTTTTCTGGAGAAGAGAGCCCCAGCCTGTTCAGTCCATCTCTCTGGTTTGTTTTGATACCGCTCTGACTGCACCAGACCCACCGTGCAGGAACGATTAATAAACAGCCGAGGAGAGGAGAGCAACTGGGGACGGGCTAAAAGTGCAGCTGTATTAACCACTTGTGCAGCGCCGGTTCACGGGCTCAGTAGACTATGAGCCGATAGAGGAGGTGTTGGAAAGTGGTGGATGATGCACCAAAGGCTCTTCCTGGTCACACTGCTGTTCCACTCTCGGCAGGTGGCTATGCAACGACTCGCTTCAGTCCAACACGCGGCGCTGGGCGACAGAGGGACTGGCCTATCTGACCTTCGATGCTGACGTGAAGGAGGAGTTTGTGGGGGACCAGCCTGCAGTGCACGCGATGTTTGAGCTGGCAAAGGTAAGCAGCCAACTTAAGTGGGCGGTGCAGGGCAGAAGGGAAGGCGTGAGTGTGGGCGATGGTCTGTGTCCCAGCCTCCAGCCGTGCCGTTTGGGTGGTCGGATCCACTATGACGCAGTGAATGTTTAACCCTTTGAGGCACTTCACACGTTTGACTCTCCGTGTTAGCCGTAGCTCAGTGGGCAGCACTTTCGCTGCTGAGTCAAAAGGTTGTGTGTTCAAATCCCACTCCAGGGACTTGAGCACAGAAATCTAGGCTGACACTCCCAGTGCAGTACTGAGGGAGTGCTGCACTGTCGGAGGGGCAGTACTGAGGGAGTGCTGCACTGTCGGAGGTGCCGTCTTTCAGATGAGATGTTAAACCGAGGCCCGTCTGCCCCCTCAAGTGGATGTAAAAGATCCCATGGCCACTATTTTGAAGAAGAGCAGGGGAGTTATCCCCAGTATCCTGGGGCCAATATTTATCCCTCAATCAACATCACTAAAACAGATGATCTGGTCATTATCACATTGCTGTGTGTGGGAGCTTGCTATGCACAAATTAGCTGCTGCGTTTCCCACATTACAACAGTGACTACACTTCAAAAGTACTTCATTGGCTATAAAACCCTTTCAGACGTCCGGTGATCATGAAAGGCGCTATATAAATGCAAGTCTTTCTCCTTTCTTTCCGTGCAGTTATACAGCGAGAGTGCTTGGGTCCTGCAGTGGCCTTGTGGGTAAAACCGCTGCACTGACCAGAGGTTCTGAGGTCTGATCCCTAGTCTGTGCCCCGTCAGCCAACCAGGGCAGTAATCCGGGCTACAGTTAGTCTGTTAGTCCCTGGCATTGGGAGAAGAGTCGGCCAGCGTTCCCACTCCTGATTGTTCCCTGGTGATTCTCACTGGAAGTGTGTGCTTGTGTGCGAAATGAGGATAGGATTGGGCTCGCCTGTGATGCTCTCCACACTGGTTCTGTGCTGTATATCAGATGTAATCAAATAGACTCCTAACGTTCACTGTCTCTGCTCTCACGGGACAATCTGGGTGAGATGCTGGAAGCAGCTGGTACCTGAGGAACTGGATCCCAACAGGAGAAGCTCACCCTCCGGAGAGGCCGAGTGGTTTGAAGCACAAGCTGTACTAATTATCGATCTGTGCTGTTTGTGACAAATTTATCTTCTGATCCATAATGGGATGACTGATCAGTGTTTCCTGCCCCACCTTTCTTCCTGTTTCTGTGTACAACGATCTCTCGCTTTTGTCCTTTCCCCAGTCGGAAGATAAAACGGCTCTCTTCGCGGTAGCCTCGACCCTTGTAAACTGCACAAACAGCTACGATAAGGAGACGCCCGACCCGCAACTCCTGGAACTGGCCAAGTACGCCAAGCAGCACGTTCCCGAGGAGCACCCCAAGGTAGGCTACCATTGCTGCCTGCGTTTACAGGAAATGACACTTGTTATTTGTGCGTGGCCACTGTCGATCTGAGCCATGTCGACTTACAAACACAAGAACAGAAGAGGAGCAGGAGTAGGCCATTCGGCCCCTCGAGCCTGCTCCGCCATTTAATAAGATCACGGCTGATCTTCTACCTCAGCTCCACTTTCCCGCCCGATCCTCATATCACTTGAATCCCTGAGATTCCCCCCAAAATCGATCGATCTCAGCCTTGAATATACTCAACGATTCTGCATCCACAGGGGCAGAGAATTCCAAAGATTCATAACCCTCTGAGTGAAGAAATTCCTTATCATCTCAGTCCTAAATGGCCAAATTCTTATCCTAAAACTGTGACCCCTGGTTCTAGACTCCCCAGTCAGGGGAAACAACGTTCGGAGGAGAGAGTTCCAGATTTCAACCTTTGTTCACTCCATGATGGCAGTTTCTGGCAGAGTTCCACATTCTAACCACACCCCCCTCCCCCGTGCCAGACTCCCCAAACCTTCTCCTCAATTGTTTCCGTGATGACCATAGCTTTGTGCCCTGCAGTTACCGCCTCTCTGACCAGTGGAACATTCTCTCACTATTACGGTGGATAACACTGGTTCGGGTTGTGATTTTGTCAAGTCCTGGTTGCTAAGAGAACTGAAAACCGATTTTGCTGAATTTCAGGACAAACCCAAGCACGTGGGGAAACGGATCGGGACGCTGCTGAAGGCGGGGGTGGTGTCGGCACTGGTGTGTATGGCAAAGAAGGAGAGTCCGGCCCTGACCGATGCATGCAAGGAGATGATCGCTCGGTATGTGTGCAGTCGATACAGCGGCATTAATCAAACGGTTGTTGTGTAGCAAGTGTTTCACGTACAGTGACTTACTTAGAAGTATAGTGACCTGTTGTTATGTAGGCAAACCCAGTACCAATTTGTGCACAGCAAGATGCCACAAACACCGCTAGTTGTTTGAGGGAGGAAATGGCGGCTGGGATACCAGAAGATCTTGCTCTTCAAATAGTGCCATGGGAGCTTCAGTCCGCCTGAACCACTGCCACAGGCAAGGAGGGCCTCGGTCTAATATTTCATCCAAAGGATGGCACCTTCAACTCCCTCAGCACTGCACAGGAAGGCCCACTCCTGTGGGCTCAAGTCCCGGAGTGGGACTCAAACGCACAAAAAAAGAAAAACGGCACCTCCGACAGTGCAGCACTCCCTCAGTAATGCACCGAATTGCACCAGTCTCTGGAGTGGGCCTGACCCCACAACCTTGTGACTGAATGGCGAGCGTACTACCACAGACCCAAACTAATGAGTAACACAACAAAACCGGCCGCAGTGTTTACTGGCTTTACTAACCAGCCTGTTTTATGGCTTGGAGTTGTGACTGCTCTCACTCGGCACTGGATACTGTGCGGGGGGGGTGGGGGGGGTTCTGTGGGGGGTCCCACCGGTGGACAAGCAGCAGGAAGTTGACTTGTGTTAACCAAACTCTAGCAAAAAATAGAAAGACTTGCATTTCTATAGCTCCTTTCACATCAGGAAGTCCCAAAGCGTTTTACAGCCAATTAAGTATTTTTTGAAGTGTAGTCACTGTTGTAATGTAGGAAACACAGCACCCAATTTGTGCACAGCAAGATCCCACAAACAGCAATGTGATAATGACCAAATAGTCTGTTTTAGTGATGTTGATCGAGGGATAAATATTGGCCAGGACACCGGGAATAACTTCCCTGCTCCTCTTCGAAATAGTGCCATGGGATTTTTTTTACATCCACCTGAGAGCAGACAGGGCTTCGGCTTAACGTCTCATCCGGAAGACGGCGCCTCCGACAGTGCAGCACTCCTTCGTGCACCACAACCTCGGCAAACGTTTGGTACCTAAATATTACCTTTGCCAATAGTGCCCAAGATCTTTAGGCTGGGGGCTGAGTAAGCGTTCTGTAACTGGCAAGTGGACATTACTTATCGAGGTTTCTCAGTAGATCGATTTGTGAGGTGGTAGAATTAGTTAAAGGATTATGCAAAGCTGTATGTTAAACTATACAGGAATTTAACCTCTCTTGCCCCTACCCCGCCCATGGCTCATGTACTGCCCAGTACGGTACTGAGCAGAAGCCCCACATTTAATTCTTGCTCAGCGACGCTGACACTAAGGGTACTGCTGTAGGAGCAATCGTGACTGCTCGTAGGTCTACCTCAATGATACCAACTCCAAGCAACTGTTGGACGCTATGCTGGCATCTAGCACTTGAGAATTATAGTCCTTTTCAGTCACTTGCAACCAAGTTAAATGCAATCTTGCTATTGCGTTACTTTGCAGCCCTGTAACAGTGAGCGGGAGCAGTGTAAGACTGAGAGCTTCCTGCTCTTTCTGTATTTCAGGGTGTTCCTGGCTCTGGTGGAGGCCCCGGAGGATCGTGGAATCGTGGTCGCTCAGGGAGGAGGAAAGGTGAGTGCGGCAGTAAGCATGTTGGCTCATAGACACTTTTCCACACCGATGGTCCGTGTTCATTTATAAAAGTCCATTGTAGTCCTTGTGGGATGAGGACGAGAGACGATGGTTAGACAGTGAGGATGTCTGAGAACAGTGAGTATCTGGCGCTGGGATACAATACCATGGGTGCCAACAGTCTTGCTATCTCACTCAAGTGCCTATTCTTGACGATGTGTCGACAAGCTGTCTGACTGTGAAGGTCATCATAGCTCAACTCGATTCTACCGTCCCACAGCACTCACAGCAAGTGTTGAAGGATAATCAGAATTACATAGCATATAAAGCACAGAAACAGGCCATTCGGCCTAACTGCCTGTGTTTGTGCTCCACATGAGCCTCCTCCAACTCCCCATCATCTCACCCTATCAGCATAAACTTCTATTTCTTTCTCCCTCAAGCTAGATAAGTACTTCTATGTTATTCATCTCAACTACTCCCTGTGGCAGCGAGTTCCACATTCGCACCATTCTCTGGGTAAAGATGTTTCTCCTAAATTCCCGATTGGATTTATTAGTGACTATCTTGTACATATGGCCCCCAGTTTTGAACTCTCCATAAGTGTAAACATCTCTATGTAGGAATGGGAGTCGTGTCTAACTAATGGGTCCCTATCTCAGGGAACTGTGACTGACTTGTGCACCCCTACCAGCTCCGTAACTGAGATCAGACTGGAGGTGACGGGACGGCACGAATGTACTTCCAATAAACACATTTAATAACCTGGCCTTTTACCCCCCTCTGTTCCCATAGGCTCTGCTCCCTCTGGCATCAGAAGGTACGGAGATTGGCAAGACCAAGGCAGCCCAGGCACTGGCGAAGATCACAATCACCTCGAACCCCGAGATTGCTTTCCCTGGAGAGAGGGTGAGTCCTGCGCAGTTAGATCCACTGCCGCAGTTGTTTGTTTACTGCTGCATTACCGTCGCAGCTTTTAAAGTACAACCTTGTTTAAAACGTTCCGTGGTTTTATTATTCATGTGGTGTTGATGTCGTTTTAAGGAGATGGTTGTATAATGGGTGAGGCACCAGCCTTTCCTTTCTGGGAACTGAGGTCAAATCCAATCCTGAGTGATGAGTCTGCTCTATCCCGCTCACCCATCACCCCCTGTGCTCGCCGACCTACATTGACTCCCAGTTAAGCAACGCCTCGATTTCAAAATTCTCATCCTTGTTCACAAATCCCTCCATGGCCCTCACCCCTCCCTATCTCTGTAATCTCTTTTAGCCTCACAATTCCACAAGATGTCTGTGTTCCTCTAATTCTGCCCTCTTGAGCATCCCTGATTATAATCGCTCAATCATCGGTGGCCGTGCCTTCAGCTGCCTGGGCCCCTAGCTCTGGAACTCCCTCCCTAAACCGCCTCTCTCTCCTCCTTTTTAATATGCTCCTTAAAACCTACCTCTTTGACCCAGCTTTTGGTCATCTGCTGTAATTTCTTCTTCTATGGTTCGATGTCAAATTTATTTGTTTTGTCTTATAACACTGCTGTGAAACGCCTTGGGATGTTAAAGGCGCTATATAAATAAAAACAGTTGCTCACTGTAACGGTTCTAGGTGAATGGGTTTGGATAGTTTTGAGCCAGTTCCTAGTGAGCACGGGCCAACAGCATGAATCTACCCTATTTGGCCACATTGCTCGCACAGGGCTATGGGTGGTTGGTGTCCAGAAAGCCCCGGTGGTTATAGTAGGGAGCGCTCTGCTGAGGTTGGGGCTGAAGCGCATTATTGAGGCGTTTTGGAAGCGGCCACTGATTAAACACACTACTTTCCCTCCCCCAGGTTTACGAGGTAATCCGGCCTCTGGTCAGCCTCTTGCACCTTGACCGGACGGGGTTGCAGAACTTCGAGTCACTGATGGCGTTGACCAATTTGGCTGGAATCAGTGAGAGGCTGCGGTAAGCGATGCGGGGGAGGGGGCTCAGTGGATAAGCATGTCTCTTTTTAAACATGGATGAATCTCTGCCTTCCCTGGCAACTGTTTCCATAACTTTATTACACTTTGGGTGAAAAAGTCCCTTCACAGTAAGCTACCTCCCACGACCAACTTTGTCAATTCTTACAATCTTTAATTCGGTCACCTCGATCTCTCCTCATACAGAAAACATCCCAATTTCCTTAATGTTTTCGTACCTTTGATTCTTTACGTTAGTTATTTCTGTTGCTCCCCTCGGCATTCTCTCATGGGCATGAGTATCTTTCCTGTGGTGAAGTAAATAGACTTCAAAAAATACTCCATTGGCTGTAAGGCGCTTTGGGGCGTCCTGAGGTCATGAAGGGCGCTATAGAAATGCAAGTCTTTCTTCCTTGAGTGATCAGAGCTGCCAGCTAGTCATGAAGTCTGAGACGGGGTGAGTGTGTGAAGACCCGAAGCCCGTGGAATAAATTTAGTACGTTAAGTGTCAACGGTGGCTTCAGTGGGTAGGACACTGGCCTCTGAGTCAGAAGGTCGTGGGTTCAAGTCCCACTCCAGAGACTTGAGCACAAAAATCTAGGCTGACACTCCAGGGCAGTACTGAGGGAGCGCTGCACTGTTGGAGGTGCCATCTTCCGGATAAGATGTTAAACTGAGGCCCTGTCTGCTCTCAGGTGGATGTAAAAGATCCCATGGCACTATTTGGAAGAAGAGCAGGGGATTTATCCCCAGTGTCCTGGGCCAATATTTATCCCTCAAGCAACATCACTAAAACAGATTATCTGGTCATTATTACGTTGCTGTTTTTGGGGAGCTTGCTGTGTGCAAATTGGCTGCTGCGTTTCCTACATTAAACAGTGACTACACTTTAAAAGTACTTCATTGGCTGTAAAGCACTTTGGGACGTCCGGTGGTCGGATGTTGGAGTGGGCCTTGAACCCACAAACCTCCTGACTCGGGAGGGTGCAACCACTGGGCACTAATTTACTGATTAATCTCGTGAGTTTTTTTTTTAGCCAGAAGATAATTAAGGAAAAAGCCATTTCAATGATTGAGAGCTACATGTTTGAAGACCACGAGATGATCCGATTGGCAGCCACTGAGTGCATGTGCAACATGGTCCTGAGTGAAGAGGTGTGTTATCGTTGGATACAAACCCTTGCTGCTTTATTTTCCCCTCACCGCAGAGTGGTCTGTGGCTCTTGGGAAATCTGATCACGGGTAAAGCACTGCCTGGTGTGATATGAACCATAGAGACTGTGGGAGGGCCCCAAATACCATCCCCACAATCCTTTTTGGCTGGTTATGTTCTAAAAGAAAATGTGCACCGTTGGGCCTCGAACCCGTTTCCTACATCTCATCTGGAGCATGAGTTGGAGGAATATCACCAGCCTTCCATGCTGCTGGGAGGGGCAAAGCCAGCCAAGGCGTCTGGTCCAATGTTCCCTTCAAGCTGCTCAGCCGGTGAGCCGGCATTTAAATTGGAAAAAACGCGCATGTGCGGACCTTTGAATGGACCATGCGGCCCCCCCCCCAAAAAAAAAATCTAGGGGGATCATTGGCCTGGTCCTGAGCACTGTCCACTGACCCCCTGCAGGTTGGGCATTGGGTAAGATCAGCTCTGAGGGGCAGATGCCTTGCTGACACTCATTGTCTAGGCGGATACCTGGAATAATCATGTGTGGGAGGTATGAGGCCCAATGTTGCACATAGGACTATCCCCCAACAAGGAGAGCAGAGAAAAACATTGAACGATTTTCTTTTGAAACATAACTAGCCAAAAAATATTGTTCTCGTCCTTATTTTCAAATCCCTCCATGGCCCTCGCCCCTCCCTATCTCTGTAATCATCTCCAACCCCACAACCCCCGAGATGTCTGCGCTCCTCTAATTCTGTCCTCCTGAGCATCCCTGATTATAATCGCTCCACCATCGGTGGCCGTGCCTTCTGTTGCCTGGGCCCCAAGCTCTGGAACTCCCTCCTTAAACCTCTCCGCCTCTCTACCTCTCTTTCCTCCTTCAAGACGCTCCTTAAACCCGACCTCTGTCACCTGCCCTAATTTCTACTTCTGCGTCTCGGTGTCAAATTTGTTATCTCACAATGCTCCTGTGAGGCGCCTTGGGATGTTGCACTATGTTAAAGGCGCTATATAAATACAAGTTGTT
This sequence comes from Pristiophorus japonicus, assembly GCF_044704955.1. NCBI lineage: Eukaryota > Metazoa > Chordata > Chondrichthyes > Pristiophoridae > Pristiophorus > Pristiophorus japonicus. The sequence goes on from NC_091997.1 coordinate 66,062,122, forward strand.
GATTAGTTTTGTTGGGAAGCGAACCCTTTTTGCAGCTGCCTCAACCTTCCTTCTGGTTTGGGTGTTGTTTCAGGTGCAGGAGCTGTTCCTGGCCGAGGGGACCGATCGGCTGAAGCTGTTGGTGTTGTACAGCGGCGAGGACGATGAGAAGCTGAGGTGTGCGGCTGCAGGGGCTGTGGCCTTCCTAACGTCACTGCAACCGAAACTCTGTCTGAAAATGACACAGGTGGTGAGTGACTCTCCACATTCTGTGCTGCACTCCGGACTCGTCACCCTGTCCCCTCCTCACTCGTCACCCTGTCCCCTCCTCACTCATTCCTCCCCTCCCTCCGGCTTTGTTTCCTGCGTGCACTCTTCTCCCCTCCGCACCCGAGGGCGCTGACTCCCGCTGGGCCGCGGTATCTTGCCCAAATGGCGTTCTCCGCGTGTGAGCCGAGACCGTGTCTGTCAGTAGGGTATTCGACCAAGGGGGGGGGGCATCAGCACTCAGCCTGAACTTGTTGTCACCTGACATCTACACGCGCATTCCAGCAGGGAGCCCCGGCTGATGGTGTTTATTCAGTCCCACAGTCCAGCGGGCTTTTTATAGTTCGTACTACCCCCTCCCCGAGGCCCTGTAACTCCGCACGGTCTGGGGAGTGGACCTGTGAGCTTCAGTATTGCAGCATGATGGGAGTAGGGCTATATGGTATTGCGATATTTTATTGATTGCACAAACCGTTCAGGAGAAAAATAGCAGAGTCAAATGCCAGCACAAAGTGAAGGGACCCATGAACAAGAGAACCTGGTGACCAAACGTACGCTTGTCCTGCACTGTGTGTCACCACTAGACGCTGAGTGGTGACTGGCACTGTGTTCAGGAAGTGAGAATTGTGTGGTATATCGCTGTCACTCGATGTAGTTTTTCAGTTTCAATTCTTAGATGAGCCACTAGGTGGAGCACCTTGTGCTGAGCGTATCTGACTCCCCAGGAAATAGTACAGGAGGCCGTGTTAAGTAGGCGGCTTTTGTGGGATTATAAAGGGGGTGGGGAAACTGCATTTTATTGTAGAAAACGTACAGTCCACGATGACACGGTGGTTAAATGCACAGCCCCCGTGTATTACAGCACAGGGAGTTCCCAGGTTCAATCTCTGCCTGTGGAATGTCAGCTTATCTCGGCCAGAACACGAACTTGATTGGATGGGGATGCAGGGCGGAAATTCGGCCAGAGGTCCCTGCCCTTGTTCACTACCTAGTGACCACCGCTGACGGGTTGCATGACTACAGACATCACGTGAGGAATAGGATTGGCTTAAAGACTCAGATTTGAACACAGCAAGCTCCCACAAAGCGCAATGTGATAATGACCAGATCATCTGCTTTAGTGACATTGATTTAGGGATAAATATTGGCCAGGACACTAAGGAGAACTTTCCTGCTCTTCTTCAAAATAGTGCCATGGGATCGTTATGCAGACGGGGCCTTGGTTTAACGTCCCATCTGAAAGATTGGCCCCTCCGACAGTGCGGCGCTCCCTCAGCACTGCACTGGGGGTGTCAGCCTGGATTTTTGTGCTCAAGTCCTTTGAGTGAGACTTGAACCAACAACCTTCTGACTCAGAGGCCAGAGGGCTGCCCACTGAGCCACGGCTGACACCGAGGCTACGATCTCTCATGATCAACTAGCCTTTAGACACTCACCGACTGGGCTCACAGTTAGAGATCGGTTACCAGGAGAGCGGCCAATGTCTGTGGAGCTGGGCAGGAACTGGAGGAGGAGAGATAATTGGCACGGTTCCGTTCTCTCGCTCTCTCTCTCTCACGTCTGCTCCTTTTGAAACGAATTTAAACTGCAGCTGCAAGTTACATTCTGTGCTTTACTCTCCCTTGCCCCGACAGACCACCCACTGGCTGGAGATCCTGCAGGCGCTTGTACTGAGCTCGAATGTGGACCTGCAGCACCGAGGGCTGGTCATCACGCTCAATGTGATGGGCGCGGAGAGGGAGCTCGCGGCCCTGCTCATGGAGACGGAGATGTTGGAAATCCTGTCCGCTCTGACCAGGGACAGTGATGAGAAGAAATGCAAAGTGTCGGCTGCTGCCAAGGATTGCCTTGCACGGGCCGTGGAGTACGGACTGATCAAGCCCAACGTGGAGGGGACCGGTCCGTAGTGAAAGCAAACACGACATTCCAGGGACACGCTGGCGAGAAACACTCCCACTGCGCGGCACACTGCTAACTATTGATCTTCAGCTGGGCAATTTGTCCTGCACAATGTCTTTATTTACAGCAGCGTACTGAATATTTCCATCACACTCCTTCGCTGTGACAGGCACCAGTACCAATAGCGGCGGGCCTTGGCTCGTGTCATATCGGATGTATAATGAAGGTATTGCAGCATTTTCCTGCAGTGTCAAAACGCTCTCTCCCTGTGCGCAGGTCAGAATCCCTTTACCCCTTTTCTCATTCCCACCTCTCCAGCAGCTGCCAGCTTTTGGCTCTCTCCCGCAGCCACTCGCAGCCTCTGGCCCCTCGCCCGAATGATCGATCACTCCGAATCTGTGAGCTCGGTCAGCGAGAGCTCGCGGGCTCGTTGACCGTGGGGGCCATCGCAGCTGAGCGTGATCTTGTCCTCTCCTGCAGGTCACTAGACATGAGGGGGAGGACTTCTGTCTGATTCCTCCCCCCGCTCCCGCCCAACCCCAGGATACTGAAGCCAGTTTTACCTCCCCAGCTGAGGTCCGCTAACTCAGACTGAGGAATGCAGGTTCCTGCAAAAAAAGGCACTATTTTTTTAAAATATAAAGTTAAGAGGGAGCCTCAAACTAGACGGAACACTAACACAAGTGGAACAGAGATGTAGACCTGCTTCTGGTCTGATTTTTGAAATGTACAGAATATTTCGGTGATTATGGGTGTGGTACACAGCACCGTTATTGAATCCACTAATACTTTATACCTACCGTTTGGCTCAGTTTGAAGCACTTTCATCTGTGGGCCAGAAAATTTTGGGTTTGAACCCCCTTATCTTGCTTTGAACGTCGAATCTGTGCTGCCATTGCAGGGCTAAGGGTTCAGCTCTTCAACCACCACCCTGTCTGGTTGATGTTAAAGATCCCCTGGCACTGCTCAACAGAAGAGCCGGGATTTCCCCCTGTCTCCCGGCCCACGTTCCTTCCACAACTACCGTCACCAAAACAAGAGCAGCTGTGAGGGCTCTATCTCCCCATTGTGGGAAGATGCTGTGTTTGATCATAAACAGCAGTGACTGTACTTCCAGTAACTGAGTTACTGTAACCTCAAGTAACTCATTGGATGAACAGCTCGGCGATGTTGCAGTGACCCGGTGCTTGTTAAACGTTTAGATTCTAAAATGAAAGTACCCATAAATAGTTGGATTTAAAAGAAAATTCATAATTCCACTAAGTGTTTGACACTTTCCTAATCCCGATTTAGTCCATTTTCAATGAGTCAGAAGTTGCTCTTGATTTTTTTTAAAAAGCAAACAGTCCTTGGAACGCCACGGCTGGATATACTCCACAACCGCAGCGTGGCGTGAAGCAGGTGCACTTGGCACCCATGCCGTACTAATGTGAATCCGGTCTGAATCGAGCTTCGGGCTGGAGCGAGACCCTCAGTGGCAGGGACTCTGGCTCCGTTTCGCTTTGCAGTCAGTTTGGGAGTTGACGGCTGATTTTCGCAACAGAAACTGCTCCATGTCAATGCTAAACCTGCAGTGTGAATGCACACTTAGTAGAATTAGTGGCTCTCCATCAGCCAGCAGTCTACGTGAGATGAGAGATGATGAACCAGTTTAATTATCAAAATGAGCTTTGACTCTGCACCTCGCACAATAAATAATTTTGTTCACAAGTTAAATGAAGATTGAATATCATCAGTATAATGTTTAATTAACCATGATCATTCAAAGGTTGGAACGCAGGCCTTACTGCGAGGTGAGATCCCCTGGCACTGCTCAACAGAAGAGCCGGGATTTCCCCCCGTCTCCCGGCCCACGTTCCTTCCACAACTACCATCACCAAAACAAGAGCAGCTGTGAGGGCTCTATCTCCCCATTGTGGGAAGATGCTGTGTTTGATCATAAAACAGCAGTGACTGCACTTCCAATAACTGAGTTACTGTAACTTCAAGTAACTCATTGGATGAACAGCTCGGCGATGTTGCAGTGACCCGGTGCTTGTTAAACAGCACAGGTTAAACGTTTAGATTCTAAAATGAAAGTACCCATAAATAGTTGGATTTAAAAGAAAATTCATAATTCCACTAAGTGTTTGACACTTTCCTAATCCCGATTTAGTCCATCTTGCTGTTGCAGGTTAGTGCCTTTAAGATATATATCGACATATAAAATTGACGGGCATGAAAAGACCAGCTGGTTCATTAAGCACACACCACACCATGATGGCCAGACCATTTATGGTTAAACACTTCTCTCCGACCTCCCGCCCCGACTCCACCCTGCCCCCGCAGCCACGTAATGTGCAGGAAGAGGTTCAATGACCTCACATACTGGCCAAGGTAAATCATATGACTGACATTGCATCACACTGCCAATATGGCTCATTACCACACCAGCCGAGGAATTCACCCACTTATCCTCCAGAAAAATTCATGGTTGCTTTTAGCATGGTAGAGGGAGGCCGATCATGTCTGTCGGGGGAGTTTCACTCCGCATCTACAGAAAATAGAAAAATCACAATAATTGTATACATTCCTTAGTTAAATCCCGTAGGAGGCAGAAAGATTAACAAGGCAACGTTAAGAATTCATGTGCTAAACTGTCCTTGTGGCTAAGTGAGTGCGTCCTTGACCCTTGTCCAACTTGGTGGCCTGGCTTGTATCTGATTCTACATTATATCACAGTCTGTATCATTCCTGATTGTAGCCCTTTTTTAAGTTTTGTATATTATGCCTTCTATTACTTTATATGTGCAAAAAGTAATGGAATGTATCAATGTAATGTAATTATTCCAGTAACCAAAGTACTGCTGTAATGATATATAAATATCCAGCAATAAAGTCACTGAATGTTGTCCTGTTGCTGTATTGGGATGCTCAGCTTGTCTTTAACTAGGAGAAAGTGCAGTAGGCGCCGGGAGTGAGGTCGCGGGGCCGCGGAGGATGCCGGGAGTGAGGGCGCGGGGCCGCCCGCACAGGGTACTGGAAGTGAGGGCGCGGGAAGTAGAGTGTGCCGGGAGTGAGGGCGCGGGGCGCAGAGGGTGCTGGGAGTGAGGTCGCGGAGCCGTAGAGCGTGCTGGGAGTGAGGTCGCGGGCCCGTAGAGCGTGCTGGGAGTGCGGTCGCGGGGCCGTAGAGCGTGCTGGGAGTGAGGTCGCGGGGCCGTAGAGCGTGCTGGGAGTGAGGTCGCAGCCGGTTGTCCATCCTGCGGGGAATGGCGGCCCCCGGGCGCTGGTTTGGTTTCGGGTTTAACCGATTCGGGCAGATTATTAACCCCGGGGGAGGGACGGTCCTGCAGCCCCGCGAGCTGAGCATCTCCTGCCCGGGTGGAGCCGAGGAGGAGAGCCGCTCGCCGCCTGAGGCCGGACCCCGGGGGGAGGGGTCTGAGGCGGGCAGCGAGGGGAGGCCCGGTGCTGGGCCGGGTCCAGCCGGGAGGGACACTGTGTCTAAAATCCGCCCCTCCTGGAGCCACTCTGCGTGTCTGACAGGTGAGTGTGAACAGTGAGTGTGTCTCTGGGTGAGTGTAAACAGTGTGTGTGTCTCTGGGTGAGTGTGAACAGTGAGTGTTTGTGTCTCTGGGTGAGTGTGAACAGTGAGTGAGTGTGTCTCTGGGTGAGTGTGAACAGTGAGTGTTTGTGTCTCTGGGTGAGTGTGAACAGTGAGTGAGTGTGTCTCTGGGTGAGTGTGAACAGTGAGTGTGTGTGTCTCTGGGTGAGTGTGAACAGTGAGTGAGTGTGTCTCTGGGTGAGTGTGAACAGTGAGTGAGTGTGTCTCTGGGTGAGTGTGAACAGTGAGTGTGTGTGTCTCTGGGTGAGTGTGAACAGTGAGTGAGTGTGTCTCTGGGTGAGTGTGAACAGTGAGTGAGTGTGTCTCTGGGTGAGTGTGAACAGTGAGTGTGTGTGTCTCTGGGCGAGTGTGAACAGTGAGTGAGTGTGTCTCTGGGTGAGTGAACAGTGAGTGTGTGTGTCTCTGGGTGAATGTGAACAGTGAGTGTGTGTGTCTCTGGGTGAGTGTGAACAGTGAGTGTGTGTCTCTGGGTGAGTGAACAGTGAGTGAGTGTGTCTCTGTGTGAGTGTGAACAGGTCAGTATGTTTCCAGATCAGTGTGCATCTTGTATAAAGATAGACCCGATGGCCTGGATGAGTGCAGCTCCAACAACACTCAAGAACCTTGACACCATCCAGGACAAAGCAGCCTGCTTGATCGACACCTTATCCACCACCTTCAACATTCTCTCATTCTACTACAAGATGCACTGCAGCAACTCGCCAAGGTTTCTTCGGCAGCACCTCCTAAACCCGTGACCTCCACCACCTAGAAGGACAAGGGCAGCAAGTGCATGGGAACACCACCACCTCCAAGTCACACACCATCCTGACTTGGAAATATATCGCTGTTTCTTCATCATCCTGGAACCACCTCCCTAACCGCACTGTGGGAGCACCTTCACCACACGGACTGCAGTGGCTCAAGAAGGCGGCTCACCACCACCTTCTCAAGGGGCAATTAGGAATGGGCAATAAAGGCTGGGAAGTGGCCATTTACTCGATGGACGCTCACTCTTTTATGACTCCGATTCTTCCATGATAGCATTCACCTGTATTTTGAATTACCCGAATGTTCTTGCACCCAGAGTATTATTCCAAACACATCACTATTGTACTAAAAATTCTTAACTGTTTTAAGTTTATTTTTCAGTAAGCTAAACTAATATCCACCTGACCTACTTTAATGCTTTACTTTGAAGTAATTTTACCATTTAATATTTTATAAACCACATTGAGGTTCTCCCTAAACTTTCTCTAAACTGTACATCGTGAGCTTATTTTTCCTTGTAGATCAAAAATCCAGGCTGACACACCGGTACAGTACTGAGGGAGTGCTGCACTGTCGGAGGTGCCGTTTTTCGGATGAGACATTAAACCAAGGCCCCATCTGCTCTCTAAGGTGGACACTATCTCACGGCACTATTTTGAAGAGTTATCCCCGGTGTCCTGCCCAATATTTATCACACGACCAACGTAACTAAAAAAACGATTATTTGGTCATTATTACATTGCTATTTGTGGGAGCTTGCTGTGCGCAAATTGGCTGCCACATTTCCTACATTACAACAGTGACTTCGAAAGTACTTCATTAGCTGTAAAGCGCTTTGGGACGTCTGGTCGTGAAAGGTGCTATATAAATGCAAGTCTTTCATGTGGCAAAATGACTGGACTCTGACTTAATGTTCCCCTTGGGTGAATAGGAACAGGAGGAGGCCACTCCGCCTGTTCCGCCATGCAGTTAGATCGTAGCTGATCTGTGCCTCAACTGCATTTACCTGCCATTGTTCCATATCCCTTGATACCCAACCTAACACAAAATCTACCAATCTCAGTCTTGAAATTGCTTGTCAAAACTCGCTGTTTCATGCATCATAGAAATTGCAACACAGGAGACCATTTGGCCCATTGAATCTGCGCTGGAAAGAGCAATGCTTCTATCGAGATGAAATTTGGCCCTTGAGTGTAGTAAATGTCGGTGTACAGATCTGTAGCGTTGATTGTATAATATAATGGCCCATTCAGTCCTTTTGCAGATCACAATAAACCCCCACAGAACAAGTTCCATCTCATTAACTTTGTCTCAGTTTTGTTCCAGGCGATGGATCTGTTTATTTCTGCGGTTTTGTTGGAGGCCGCCCTTGGCAACAGATGTGGATTAGTAACCAAGGTCATCCAGGCTGCCTGGACATCCTGTCCTCTGAGAAATACTTGCTCATGCTGTGGCAGGACAGAGTGGAATGCCAGGATATCCACAACATTTGGCATACGGGAGGGGCCGCGGGTGACGTGACTTGGACGAGGCAGCTGAAGGAGGGAGAGAGGCCAAGTACAGGTACAGTAAATCAGGGGGCAATGCAGGGTCTTCACCCCTTCCCTAATTCTACTGCTCTGAGCCTTTGGTTTTTAATCTCTCATTTTTTGCTCTGCAGGCTATTGATTCTGTGCTGGGTGTGTTTGCATGTGTGCCAGTGGCTCTGCAGTTCTTACCCAGTAACTCTCCAGTTACATAAGAATATAAGAAATAGGAACAGGAGTAGGCCATACGGCCCCTCGAGCCTGCTCTGCCATTCAATAAGATCATGGCTGATCCGATCATGGACTCAGCTCCACTTTCCCGCCCGCTCCCCATAACCCCTTATCCCCTTATCGTTTAAGAAACTGTCTATTTCTGTCTTAAATTTATTCAATGTCCCAGCTTCCACAGCTCTCTGAGGCAGCGAATTCCACAGATTTACAACCCTCAGAGAAGAAATTTCTCCTCATCTCTGTTTTAAATGGGTGGCTCCTTATTCTAAGATCATGCCCTCTAGTTCTAGTCTCCCCCATCAGTGGAAACATCCTCTCTGCATCCACCTTGTCAAGCCCCTCATAATCTTATATGTTTCAATAAGATCACCTCTCATTCTTCTGAGGCCCAAACTACTCAACCTTTCCTCATAAGTCAACCCTCTCATCCCTGGAATCAACTGAGTGAACCTTCTCATAACTGCCACCAAAGCAAGTATATCCTTTTGTAAATACAGAAACCAAACCTGCACCCTGTATTCCAGGTGTGGCCTCACCAATACAGCTGTAACAAGACTTCCCTGCTTTTATACTCCATCCCCTTTGCAATGAAGGCCAAGATACCATTGGCCTTCCTGATCATTTGCTGTACCTGCATACTAATCTTTTGTGTTTCATGCACAAGTACCCCCAGGCCCCACTGTACTGCGACACTTTGCAATCTTTCTCCATTTAAATAATAACTTGCTCTTTGATATTTTTTCTGCCAAAGTGCGTGACCTCACACGTTCCAACAATATACTCCATCTGCCAAATTTTTGCTCACTCACTTAGCCTGTCTATGTCCTTTTGCAGATTTTTTGTGTCCTCACACATTGCTTTTCCTCCCATCTTTGTATCGTCAGCAAACTTGGCTAGGTTACACTCAGTCCCTTCTTCCAAGTTGTTAATATAGATTGTAAATAGTTGAGGTCCCAGCACTGATCCCTGCGGCATCCCACTAGTTACTGGTTGCCACCCAGAGAATGAATCATTTATCCCGACTCTCTGTTCTCTGTTAGTTAGACGATCCTCTATCCATGCTAATATATTATCCCCAACCCCGTGAACTTTTATCTTGTGCAGTAACCTTTTATGTGGCACCTTGTCAAATGCCTTCTGGAAGTCCAAATACACCACATCCACTGGTTCCCCTTTATCCACTCTGTTCGTTACATCCTCAAAGAATTCCAGCAGATTTGTCAAACATGACTTCCACTTCATAAATCCATGCTGACTCTGCCTGACCGAATTTTGCTTTTCCAAATGTCCTGCTACTGCTTCTTTAATAATGGACTCCAACATTTTCCCAACCACAGATGTTAGGCTAACTGGTTTATAGTTTCCTGCTTTTTGTCTGCCTCCTTTTTTAAATAGGGGCGTTACATTTTCAGTTTTCCAATCTGCTGGGACCTCCCCAGAATCCAGGGAATTTTGGTAAATTACAACCAGTGCATCCACTATCCCTGCCGCTACTTCTCTTAAGACCCTAGGATGCAAGCCCTCAGGTCCAGGGGATTTATCTGCCTTTAGTCCCATTATCTTACCGAGTACCACCTCCTTAGTGATTGTGATTGTGTTAAGTTCCTCACCTCCTATAGCCCCTTGACTATCCACTATTGTTAGTGTCCTGTACCGTAAAGACTGATACTGATTCTTACCCAGTAACTCTCCGGTTCTTACCCAGTGTCAGTCGGAGCTGGGGATTTTCTCTGAGCCTGATTGCTGGCCTTGTCCCACATCTTCATATGCCCTTCTAGTTCTAATTACTGGATTTGGAGCAGATACCCTGACTGATCTTATTTTAAAATGTGCTTTTCCCTTCCCTCTTGCTGCTGGCCCTGTAATTAAAAGTCGATTGTAGTACAGGGTACCCCTACCAGTCGAGTGCAACTCAGTCTGCACAGACGGCATCGAACCTGAGCTTTCGAGCCCGTGTAGCTGAGCTGCTTATTACCATAACCAACGCAGCTAGTCGAGCAAAGCGGCCACAGCTTCTTACCTATTACCTAAATTCTCTGAAGCGCCTTGGGACTTCATTTAGGTTTCTCGAAATAAAGGTATAAGCACTTTGCTGGTCTGGTGGGGAGATTGAGGTGGTTATTGGAACTGGATTCATTGATGGTGCTGGTTCTCACATTCATCTCGCCTTCAGTTTATTTCACTGAAGCAATGGATTTAAAGCTCACCCACTGGTGCTTGTAATGTGGCCCCTTCCTCTTTGGCCCTCAGAAAACTTGCTCCTTGTGACTGTTTGCCTCTATAATGTATGTACCTGTGAGTATGCTCACAGGTTTGTAAAACTGTTGAGTTGTGAGTGGCTTAGCCAGTCATGTGATGTTCACAAGACTCAATAAAACCCCAGCCAGTTGGGTTTAGGGGATCCACGATGAGGTAGGCGGTTGTGGGCCTGGTGGATGAACTGATAATGTGTAGTGTAATTGTTAAACCTTTGTTAATAAACCAACTAGTTCTTAACAGTGTCAGCGGTGGGTAGCACTCTTGTCTCCAGGGACTTGAGCACAAAAAAAATCTAGGCTGACACTCCAGTGCAGTACTGAGGGAGCGCTGCACTGTCGGAGGTGCCGTCTTTTGGATGAGACGTTAAACCGAGGCCCCGTTTGTTCTCTCAAGTGGACGTAAAAGATCCCACGGCACTATTTTGAAGAAGAGCAGGGGAGTTATCCCCGATATCCTGGCCAATCCCTCACTTAACATACCATAAAAAAATAGATGATCTGGTCATTATCACCTTGCTGTTTATGAGAGCTTGCTGTGCGTAAATTGGCTGCCGTGTTTCCCACTTTACAACAGTGACTACACTCCAAAAGTACTTCATTGGCTTAAAAGCACTTTGAGACGTCCGGTGGTCGAGAAAGGCGTTATATAAATCCAAGTCTTTTAATAGCATTATGTTGCTATGAATGCTTAAACAAAGAACCCATGAAGCAAATACCTTACCGCCTCCATTCATGACCTCTGAAGCTTTGTTGTGCTGACCAAGCTTAGGATTCAGCATTGTTGCCTCACCAGCAGAAAGTGACCGGCCTGACCCAGCGTCTGCCCTGTCCCAGCGTCTGCCCAGTGAATGACACCTCCTATTAAAAGGGGCAGTGTGTACTGGGAGTTGTTGATTTTGTTTTCTTTCTCTTCCTGCGGGGAGGTGACCTGTCTCCATCGTGACATAACTGACATCCGGATCTGAGCAAGCAGCAAATCATGGGTGCAGACCCACATCCCATCATTTGTAATAAAGCATTTGATGGAGCAGCTCTCGAGCCAAGATGTTGCTTAGGATTGTGATCCCTGGCACTAAGTTAGTGAATAACATTGCCCTACAATTGTTAGACCCACTGTACTAACTAACTAACTCCTGGCTGGCCTCCCACATTCTACCCTACGTAAACTAGAGGTGATCTAAAACTCGGCTGCCAGTGTCCTAACTCGCACCAAGTCCCACTCACCATCACCTCCTGTGCTCGCTGACCTACATTGGCTCCCAGTTAAGCAATACCTCTATCAAAATTCTCATCCTTGTTTACAATCCCTCCATGGCCCTTGCCCCTCCCTATCTCTAATCTCCTGCAGCCCCACAACCCCCCCCCCCCCGAGATGTCTGCGCTCCTCTAATTCTGCCCCCTTGAGCATCCCTGATTATAATCGCTCCACCATCGGTGGCCGTGCCTTCTGTTGCCTGGGCCCCAAGCTCAGGAACTCCCTCCCTACCTCTTTTTCCTCCTTAAAGACACTCCTTAAAACCTACCTCTCTGTCCAAGCTTTTGCTCATCTGCCGTAATTTCTTCTTATGTGGCACGGTGTCAAATGTATTTGTTTTGTCTTATAACGCTCCTGTGAAGCGCCTTGGGACGTTTCACTACGTTAAAGGCGCTATATAAATACAAGTTGTTGTTGTTTATCGAGTACTTGTCACTAAAACTCAATGGTAAGTGAATGCTTTCTATGTAGATTAGGCGTTGTGCGCATCAGGACACCGGGAGAATCAGTTCATTTGTTCCGTGCTAGTGCAGTATGACATGTATATGTTCCTGTCATAACTCCTGTAGCTGTAAGCTGGGCACACTGTACAATAGCCAGCAGAGAATTCTACATCTGAGAACAAAATGCAAGCTGTATTTGTGATCGAGGAGTTTGTATTCTCTTGCCTCTAGGCCTGTAGTGGAGCAGCTGCATCAAGCCCTGCGATCGACGCGATTCTCCTGGACAAATGTCCTAATACCCCATACAATTCAGACTGCACTGTTAGCCTTTATGTAGTGAATGAACACAGGGACTTAAATGTGGGCTTTTGTGTAGAGGGAGCAATGCGTGATGTGTACCTACTCCAATGTAAATCATATTCGGTTTGTTAATTCTCCCCTCTGATGACACAAGGTGTAGGACTGATTTATACAATAACACTGAGTGGGAGCTCACCGCTGTGGCTTGTTGGGTGAATGCATGGCTGAGGCTAGCGCCAAGTCCTATAGCCCGGGCGTTTTGTGCTCACTCCCTGATCAATGCCAAGGTGCTACATAAGAAATAGGAGCAGAAGTCAGCCATTTGCTCCCTCGAGCCTGCTCCGCCATTTACTAAGATCATGGCTGATTTTCGACTCTACCCTTCGCCTCACTGCCCCTAGGTTAGGAAGTTGGAGTAAAAACAGAAAATGCTGGGGAAAAAGTATGAAAAGAGAACAAAAGTTCACAGTTTGATGCCGTAATGTATTTGCTCCATGGGTTCTTGGCTGAAGAATTCATAGCAACACAATGCCGTTAAGAACTATTAGCAAAAGGTTTAATACTCACACACTACACATAGAAACATAGAAAATAGGTGCAGGAGTAGGCCATTCGGCCCTTCTAGCCTGCACCGCCATTCAATGAGTTCATGGCTGAACATGAAACTTCAGTACCCCCTTCCTGCTTTCACGCCATACCCCTTGATCCCCCTAGTAGTGAGGACTTCATCTAACTCCCTTTTGAATATATTTAGTGAATTGGCCTCAACAACTTTCTGTGGTAGAGAATTCCACAGGTTCACCACTCTCTGGGTGAAGAAGTTTCTCCTCATCTCGGTCCTAAATGGCTTACCCCTTATCCTTAGACTGTGACCCCTGGTTCTGGACTTCCCCAACATTGGGAACATTCTTCCTGCATCCAACCTGTCCAAACCCGTCAGAATTTTAAACGTTTCTATGAGGTCCCCTCTCACTCTTCTGAACTCCAGTGAATACAAGCCCAGTTGATCCAGTCTTTCTTGATAGGTCAGGCCCACCATCCCGGGAATCAGTCTGGTGAATTTTCACTGCACTCCCTCAATAGCAAGAATGTCCTTCCTCAAGTTAGGAGACCAAAACTGTACACAATACTCCAGGTGTGGCCTCACCAAGGCCCTGTACAACTGTAGCAACACCTCCCTGCCCCTGTACTCAAATCCCCTCGCTATGAAGGCCAACATGCCATTTGCTTTCTTAACCACCTGCTGTACCTGCATGCCAACCTTCAATGACTGATGTACCATGACACCCAGGTCTCGTTGCACCTTCCCTTTTCCTAATCTGTCACCATTCAGATAATAGTCTGTCTCTCTGTTTTTACCACCAAAGTGGATAACCTCACATTTATCCACATTATACTTCATCTGCCACGCATTTTCCCACTCACCTAACCTATAGAAGTCACTCTGCAGCCTCATAGCATCCTCCTCGCAGCTCACACTGCCACCCAACTTAGTGACATCCGCAAATTTGGAGATACACATTACCGGTTCATCCACCAGGCTCACAACTGCATCCCCTGAACGAACTGGCTGGGATTTTATTGAGTCTTGTGAACATTACATGACTGGCTAAGCCACTCCCAACTCAGCAGCTCAACCAACCTGTGAGCGTACTCACACATGCATATATTACAGGTGTGAAGGGTTCACATCCAATACCTTAACTTTGTCTTACGGATGCTGATAGATCTATGTATGAGCAGTTTTATTGTGTGTTGAGATCAGGAATGGCTGGACAGTGGGAAATTGGGCTGAGTTACTGCTCTCGCCCAGGGGCACTATGGCCATCGGGACCCCCCTGCTGTTTGTCCCGATACATTAGTTAATGCAACACCGACCCTGAATCAAACCTCGGGTCTTCTGCTCTATATGGCTGAATTGTGTAATTCCTTTAATTACTAGGGAATTCTCTCCTTCTGAGGCAGTCCTCCGGAGTCGAGGATGACTTGCTTCCGCACTAACATGAGTTCTAAGGTGACTGATGAGACCAATGTGGGATCTACAGTCCTGGTCACAGGTGGGGCAGGTGGTGGGTGAAGGGATGGTTGGGTGGGGGGTTTAGTTTATCGTGTGCTCCTTCCGCTGTTTGTACTTGGCTTCTGCGTACTCCCGGTGAAGAGACTCTTCAGTGTTTGGCGCCTTCTCAGATGCTTCACCTCCGCTTTGAGCGGCCTTGGGCCAGGGTTCCCAAGAGTTCGGTGGGGATTTTGCATTTTTTTTTCAAGGAGGCTTTGAGGGTGCCCTTGAAGCGTTTCCTCTGCCCTCGGGCTCGCCTGCCATAATGTAGCTCTGAGTAGAGCGCTTGTTGTGGGAGTCTTGTATTGGGCATGCGGACAATGTGGCCCGTTTACTAGGGAACAGCAGAGGGATATAAAGCATTCTTTCTCTCTCTTTTCCCCCCTCACAGCACTTCCACTGGTCCCTGGTGGCTACATCACAACAGCACCTCCATTTTACAAACCATTGTCACCACTGCTTTGTGCAAGAAAGCTGGCTCTGGGGACTGAACATGCTCTCCTGTTGAGTTTTGATTGGACGGTGTATTCCTGGGGCTCAGGACGGTAAGATCTATTTTTAATGTATAATTAGTCATGTTCTGGATTGTAAGCTCAGTGTATTACTGTCGTTAACAGAGCCATTGCATTAAAGATGTTGGTTTGAGTCTAGTCACTCGTGAATGTGTTTTTGAATCTAATCCTAAGGGACCGGTGTTATACCCATGTGAATTAAAACACTCTGCTTTCACCTCAATTTGAACGCAGCCAGACAGATGGGGTGATAAAAAAATATAAAAACAAAATACTGCGGATGCTGGAATCTGAAATAAAAACAGAATATGCTGGCAATCTCAGCGGGTCAGAGAGAGAAACAGCGTTAATATTTCAGGTACCGGTGACCCTTCGTCAGAGATGGAAAAAGTTAGATGCACAGGTTTTTAAGCAAGTGTAGGGGCTGGGGAGGGGCAGGAAAGGGAAGGTCTGTGATAGAATGGAAGGCAGGGGAGATTAAGAGACAACAGGGATGATGGTAAGGCCCTTGTCTGGTCCACAATCCCCTCAATTTTAAATTCTCATCTTTGTGTTCAAACCCCTCCATGAATTTGCCCCTCCCTATCTCTGTAATCTCCTACAGCCCTCTAAGATCTCTGCGTTCCTCCAACTCTGGCCTCTTGTGTATCCCTCAGTCCCTTCGCCCCACCATTGGCAGCCTTCAGCTGCCTGGGCCCTAAGCTCTGGAATTCCCTCCCTAAATATCTCCGCGCCTCTCTCTCTTCCTTTAAAATGTTCCTTAAAACCTACCTCTTTGACCAAGCTTTTAGCCATCTGTCCAAATACTGTAACTCCTTGTGTGGTTCGGTGTCAGATTTTGTCTGGTTATGCTCCTGCGAAGCAGCTTGGGCAGTATTACTACATTAAAGGTGCTATATAAATGCAAGCTCTTTTGCATATTAAAGTTTTGAATAATGTTTGAACTTGGGTAGTAGTAATTAGACTTAGTGAAAATAACCCTGATCATTGAATAAAACTTTCCATTCACTTAATTCCAACTTTATTATCTTCAAAATCTGTTCTGCTTTACCTTTCAAACCATTATTTCAATCCCTCGTTACTGCAGATTTTATCCTAGTTGTTATCTGATTGGTTAAGTATATTTTTCTGTGCGTTATGTACTCATTACTTTTCTGGTATTTGACCAGAATCATTTTAATTTCTCAGCATGGTCCTGCCCTGACCTCAGCAACAGTGACATACACATTACTCATTGGGTTAGGAGACTGTCAAACTTTGATTGGAGCCATCCCACAATCATTTCACATCTGAAATACGCTGGTAACTTTTCTACATAAACTAGCCATAATTAGCTCCCATGATAGCCTAGTGGATTTAAAAAAGGATGGTCCAGTTTGATTCCTGGCTTTTGCCGGTTAGTTGATCCCAATCGGAACAGCTGGATGTTACCATTGGGATTACGGCCCTTGGGCCAGGGAGGAAAGTACCAGCCGGGGTTCCAGCTCCTGTTTCATATTCGAGGGCGGGGGAGTGGGACTAGCTGAAGTGCTTTTGCAGAGAGCCGGCCTGGATTCGACAGGTCAAATGGCCTATACTGTAACCATTCTATGATTCTATTCTGTGATAGCCCCTGACCCTTTTGGAAAGTGCACGCATTTTTTACAGGAATAGACTTGGCTGTAATAAACGCCCAAGATGTCGACATTAACTGTACAGACTCGTCTGAGTGAAATGGTCATGGGTGAGGTGCTGGATGGAAATGGACAGCAGCACCTTCGGGAGGGAGGGGAGGAGGGGGGGGGAGAATAGAAAATTGGAAAAAGGATTTTAAAAATAGTCTTTTCCACTTGGTGAAATATTGACCTGGATTTGACATTCCTGTAGGTGGTGTGAGGTTTTTAAAACACCATTGATGGCATCCGATGGTAATTTTGGCCCAAAACACATCTCCATTCTCCCATTGGCGACAGTTATCTGCCACCTGAACCCTACTTGCTAAGCCTCCTACACATTTCCACTTCTCCCACCTTTTAAAAGCATCCTCAACACCTGCCATGCTGTCAGCAGCCTAACTCCCACCACCGCTGTCTGCTCCTCCTCTGTGAAGCACCTTGGGACATTGGCCTTGTTGCAGGTGTAAAGAACTTCAGGTTGTTGTTCAATATCCAGTCGGCGCTTATCTTTCAGCGACGCGCTGTTACTTTTCCCAGGCATGGTCAGCTGGGACACGGCAGCGTTGAGGATGTAGCGGAACCGAGTATCGTGGAGGCGTTACACGGGCTGGCGATGGCCGAGGTAGCCACTGGGGCCTGGCACTCCGTAAGTGCAAGTGGTAAGGTTCGTCACTGCAGCAACATCTTATCTGCGATCACCCACCCAACACGCTATTCTCCGCAACACTGACTCTCCTGGGGTACTGGAGGCAAAGGATAGTATGAAGTTCACCTCCTCCATTGAGAAGCTGCATCAATACCTCCACTACTGCGTGCTGATGGAGGTGTACCGATCCCCATGCCCTGATCCATATCTACAGCCTGCGCTGAAACAGTTTGTCCTCCAGTTTTCTCCTTGCCTCTCCTGCAGGCACTGACTCATACTAGGGTCAGCTTCCATAGGCACCACCTACCCCCTGGTAGCTCATCCAAGTGCCCAACCTTTGTCAGCATAGACATTGAGTGACAGCAGCTTATTCAGTGTGATTTACAGTGCTATTTTTCTGTAAGTATTCAGCAAGCCCCATTGTGACCAGCGACTAATCTATTCTGATGGCACCTCATGTTCATTGACTGAATAATATAAGAATCCGACCTCAGTGACCCTTTTAACCATGGCTGGTTTTGAACCTTTGCCAGCTGTCACATACCATGTGGTTCCATGAGTGACTGGAGGGGGCTGATCGGTTGTTGAACGGGGATAACGCAAGAAATGTCATTAAATCTCCACGTGATCCCAGCACATCTGCCATGCGCACTTGTGCTGCTCATTAGTAGCAACTCTCTCTGCCACTATTTTCTGTCCTCCTCACCTGAAGTTCCAGACCCATGCTGGCGTGTAGTTCCACAACAACACCTTGCATTTATATAGCCCCTTTAGCTGAGCCTGATCTTGTCTGAATGCCCACAGATGGACATGTTCTGGTAATAGTCCCAGGACGGTGATCAGCAGTAGAAACGCTGGCTTCCTTATCCTCAGTAAGCCATCAGGAATCTGCAAACTCGGAAAAGAGCAAGGATTGTGCCTGGGACTTCCTGCTCTGTACGCAACACTATGGGGTGGAAATTGGGTCGTGCTTCTGTTGCGGCGTTAACCCAGGCGGAGCGGTACTTTTAGCACCTTGAAAAAGTTTGTGTCTCCAGAAATTCGTCAGAATCGGTCGAAGAGCTGACCGGGGCGAGAAATCAGACTTTTCACACCAGAGCTGGGGGGGGGGGTCGATAACAAAAGTTTGGTCGGTAAATTTGGCTGACCCATTGCGCATGCGTGGAGCTCGGATCCCGGGAAAAGCCGAGTCTTAAAGGTGCGGCATATTAAGGCACCCATTAAAGTTTTCAAAATCACTTGTTTCCAACCTGCGCTGGTAGGTCTGTCTGCCCCTGCAAACTGAGAGGCTCACGCACCGCGCTGTGTGTAAACGTTGCACTGGCTGTGACCTCCAAGGGAAGCGTTTCCTCATCCCTTTAAGTAGCCACCAGTTAACGACTCTGCAAGCCTGGACCGACTGTTTTCCAGACGCTGTTCTTGGTGGTCGCACCGAATTTACTGACCGGGGTGCGAGCGTGGGCGTATTACCAGGACTGGGGTCCGGATCGGAGCGATCGTCAGCAGCAACCACTGGTTTGCGCCCTGATGAGCCTCTAATGAATTTGCGGTCGGGGTGCTAAAAGTTGCGCGCCCGATGGGTAACCTCTTATGCTCCCAGTAAAGTCCTCTCTGGCCGCTAACTGAGGCGTCAGGCAACCTATGCGTTTGCCCAGTAATAGCAGTTTCTAAAAGTAATTTGTTTTGGACCCATTAATGTATCACACAGTGAGGCAACATGATTGTAGAGGGCTCTCAGTAACAGAAACCACAGGCAACTACAGACACAACTCGCCTATAAAAGTTAGCTGTTTCCCAAACTCTGCCATCAGTTAAATGTACAAGTCTGGTTTGGAGATGTAATTCTAACTTGTCGTTGTTAGATCTTGTGTTTTCTTTTTTTTATAATAATTAGCGTCAGGAGACCTGTACGTCTGGGGATGGAATGAGTCTGGGCAGTTGGGACTGCCGACAAAGTCGCGTTCAGAGGGGAACCATCGGAAGCCCTCTCGGCACAAGAGGCTCTCCGGAGAGGGTGAGGAGATTCATGCTTTTAAACCGTTGTGTTCCTCTCAAAAGTTAAGAATGTTTTCAACAAGAACTCGGGGTTTGATTTTGCAGTGTTCCAGATCCCCTGTTTACATTGACACTCTGCACCCTACAGTTGTGTAGTGCGACCTAGTTAGTTCTGTGTGTAGGAACAGTGATATATTTCCAAGTTAGGATGGAGGGGAACGTGGAGGTGGTGGTGTTCCCATGCGCCTGCTGCCCTTGTCCTCCTAGGTGGTAGAGGTCGCGGATTGGGAAGGTGCTGCTGAAGAAGCCTTGGCATCTTGTAGATGGTACACACTGCAACCATGGTGTGCCGGTGGTGGAGGGAGTAAATGTTGAAGGTGTTGGATGGGATGACATACACGTGCATTTTCCAGCATGGGTCGCTTGCTAGAATTGTGGACTCTGCCTCTCCCAAACATAGGAACCCTGAGAGCGATTGCAATGCTGCTGGTACTGCCCCATTAGCCAACTCCATCAACACGTCAATCCTGAGACCTTCCTGCACTTCATGGCTCTGCTACTTGCTGTCTTAACTAACTGAGCCGCTCATTCTGTGTTTAATATTTGCTGACCCAGATTCTAGCATTCCCCTTTATATTACAGGGTTGCCTCCAGCAGTAAGTGCAGCATGGGAGGCAGTCAAGACACTCTTGCCATTGGAAGTAGTAAAACCGTCTCAGAATGATCTCCTCTCTCTCTGCTTTGACCAAAAGCTCACGACAGCATTCACTTTTGTGTCCATTTAGCATCTGGCTGTGGGCAGGTTGAGCTTGGAGGGTCAGTACAGGGCGGCAGTGTGGTTGCCCCAGAGACACTGCAAGGACGGGCAAAATATGGTTTTGCATTAACGCGTGGACAACAGTGTTAAAGTCATTCCTAACTACACATTCGTGTTCCTCACATGCGTACAGTTGGTGCAGAGTCCAACCCACAGTAGAAATGAGACAGGTTCAGTGGGAGCCGGCAAACTACTGAGTTACTTGCTTTCATCCGATGTGGTTCAGTAACATAAAGCAAGCATTACTTTTATTGTTAGCCGTTACTTAATTTTAAACACATTCCGTGCTTGCCAGGGTTCGCAGATCGCTGTTCAGCTTAAACTGTAACTGGAGTTTTACACACAGGCTCTCCGACCCTGAGCGATGCCAGTGACACGGCGACCAAATCCACCGACAAAGAAGCAGCCGGGGGCGATCTGAATGTGTTCATCTCAATCCAGCCGTTTCCGGCACTGCTGGACTTACCAGAGGAGTCGGAGGTCAGCAAGGTCAGCTGTGGGTCACGTCATACTGCGGCTATCACCAGTACGTACCAGCACGCGCTCTGCAAGGGTTGTTTTTCTCTAGCGAGTGGCAGGAGGGTCTGTGGTAATACTGATTTTGTTTCGATAGTTTGTAACAACAACAACTTGTATTTATATAGCGCCTTTAACATAATAAAACATCCCAAGGCGCTTCACAGGAGTGTTACAAGAAAAAAGTTAGATTTGACACCGAATCACTTAAGAAATTACAGCAGATAAGGCAGAAACCTTAGTCGAAGAGGTAGGTTTTAAGGAGTGTCTTAAAGGAGGAGCGGTAGAGAGGCGGAGAGGTTTAGGGAGTGAGTTCCAGAGCTAAGGGCCCAGGCAGCTGAAGGCACGGCCACCGATGGTGGAGCGATTATAATCAGGAATGCTCAAGAGGGCAGAATTAGAGGAACGCAGCAGTAACTACTAAGTTCCATTGTAAAATTAGTCGCTTTAACATTGTGGTAATGCAGCATTTTAACATTAGAAGTGAAAGGTCTTGGTTGAGATTTTAGATTGTGAATGTATTGAAGATCTTTGCTCGCTCTCTCTCTTCTGCCACCCCAAATCTCTCAATCGTTCCTCAGTAGACAAAATAAAATAATCTATCTGAATAAGGCGTCCACGGACTGTTACTACTCTCCAATGGTTGATTGGTCAGAACGCATGCTTTCCTTAAACCAGCTTTCCCTCTTCCCTTCCATCCTGTCAAGGTGAGGTGGTAAACTCGGGCTGTGGAGGTGCCTGATGTCATTCCCGAGTGAGAGTGCAGCAGCCCCAACATATTTCCCAGATTGTCGATTTGAAGGCGAATGATGATCTCAGTTTCACACACCATTCCTAGGGAGCAGAGAAAATATCCCAAAAATAAAGAAAAGTAAAAATTTGAAATAAAAGTGCTGGATCCACAACTGGTCTGTCAGCTACTGAAACCCGGCGTAATGTTCAAAACATTGACCTAACTTCAGACGCTGATGTGCTGTGTGTTTCAGGCACTTTTTCCCGTGTCTGTTGCGAACAGTATTAACAATTTCAGTAAAACTACTGGATCTGGTTATGAGTACACTGTCCGGACATTTCTACGGCGATAATCAGACACCATTTGTCACATCATGATTTCATTTCTTTCACGATGTGGAGACATTAGTTATTGGGATTATTAAGGTCTTTGATGTATTTTCATCAGTGGCAAACCTCATAATCTGAGCTGCCATTTGATCTTGTAGCCAGCTGTGGACTTGGCAAAATCTGGCCTAATCTTCCCATTTTTTAGATTTTGACAATAGAATTCAGTGAAGGCTCTGAAATAACTTTGACATCGCTTCAATGTTGACTATTAAACCCTGTCATTTTCCCTCTTTTCCAGGGGGAGGTAAGCTCTTCACATGGGGCTGGGGTAAGTATTAATCAAATTATCAATTTAAACAAGCTTTAGTGGTAGTTTTTGGTTGAGTTGCTACTGTTCTCTGGACTAGAAGGTTGTGGGTTTGAGCTTGTGGTCTAGACTGCCACTCGTGCCGTACTGAGCGAGTGTTGTGTTATAGGTGCCTTTCTAATGAGTTCCTGTTTGCTGTTCTGACGGATGTTGACGGTGCCACAGCACTATTTAAAGAATGGGCAGCTCTCCTTGTGTCCAGGCCAACACTGATCCTTCACCCAACCATCGCCAAATCAAATGGACCAATTCGTCATTCATCTCCGTCTGGTTTGTGGGATGTTGCTGGTGTAAAATGGCGGCTGCATTTCCCTACCTATTATTGAAGCGCCTTGAGACTTTCCAGTGTAATATGGCGCAAGTAAGTTATTGAGTATATTCAAGACAGATCGATAAATTTTGGGATATCAAGGGATATGGGGATAGATAGCACAGGAAGGTGGAGTTGAGGTAGAAGATCTACCATGATCTTATCGAAGGGCCAAATGGACTACTCCCGCTCCTATTCCTTATGTTCTTGTATATTATTTCTACAGTACGTTTGACATTGTTTATTTTCCAGGTAACTATGGACAACTTGGCCATGGACAGACTGATAGCTCTGATCTTGCCAGGCTTGTTGAGTACTTCATACAAAACCACCTTTCCGTCCTGGATGTTGTCTGTGGGCCGTGGAACACTTTTGTCTTTGCGCAACAAGAGGAACTTTAAACCTTGGATGGACTGTGCTGTGTCAGTGGGATCGGTGTGCTTAAGATCGTGTGGAAAATCAGCAGAGTGGCCTAGTAGTAATAGCATCATACTAACTGGAATTGTTGGTTTTGGTTGCTGAGTTTGCCAAGGCACTAGCTGCCGTGCTCATGGGTTAGGAAGGGGATAAACTGGGCTGTCGCCTGCTCCTGATTTGTGATCCAGTGTATTGGAAACTGCACGTGTAGACGTTTGGTGAGGGCAGTATTGTCTGCTGACACTTTTTAAATCGTGACCTTTGAGAAGAATGGTCACATGGGCAAAGTATTGACGGATTTGACGCTGCAGCAGTTAGCATTCTCAGGAAAAGAAAGAAAAAAGTGTTGCCAAACATAAGAATTTGCCTTGGTATCAGAAAATATTTATTTGTCGAAGACAGCAAGAAGTTGGAGGCTTTGATAAATGATTAGTTCCTATTGATACAGGAAGTATTGTGTATGGGTCAGATTTCCTGCCATATCGCTCTCTCTTCACATGTACATTGTTTGTAAGGTTCCGACTCTCATCTACTCTGATGTCCTTCAATCCTCAAAACCTGTCTGTTCACCCTTGCCTTTGGTTGCTTCCAGTAGCGCTTGGAGCTCATACTCACTGTCTGAACCCCATTGTGTAAATAAATATTAATGCAAAATTAAGTATTTTATATTGATAGAAATGCATTTTTTATCAGCACCTAATATTCATACGATGGAATTTAAAACTAAACTAAAAGTTAGAATTAATTTTCAGTTGACTTTTCTGCAGATTAGTTCATAAGCATATTTACTTATTACATATTTACTCATCACTTTCTAGCGAGAGACTGTTGATAGAGTTTACAGTAAACTCTGTTCCTTATCCTCAAGGGAAAATCAGGAGGTGGAAAGGAGACGTCAAACATTTTTTGGTGGCTAAAACTGATGAGAGCCATACAGTGAGTGCTTAGAATGAAAATATCTTTATTACACAGTAAAAATAAATGTTAGTTTCTGTCATTGTAAGCATTCTAGTCACAAAATATAGCATTGATTTTCCTCACATCTTGGAACATGATTACTTTGAATACTGTAGCTTTAGAAATTGATGCTGAGATAGAGATGAAAAGTTTCTAGTCAAAGATCCCATCCCCCCTGAAAAAACAATTAACGTCAGTCAGAGTTGCTGGAATCGGGAAAACACTGATCTTTTCCACAGGCCCAAAAATTCCAAGGAGATCATTTGACTTTTCCCATCACGGATGATCCACGATCAGGTTACAGGACAATCTTAAAGGAGCTAAAAGACAAAAGTTTGTCAAAATCTGCAGAGGAGAGCAGAAGAAACTCAACCCGTTTTTAATAATGGGGTGGGGGTTGAACTTTGTGGATACAGGAGAGGCATTCCTGCTCCTCTTGGCCCCACCAAAAATAAAGTTACATTTTCTCAGACGTTTTGAGCCCCTGGTTAGGCTGCGTAAACACCTGCTACAAATAGGTGGATGGTGTGCAGTACAGCTCCATTTGTACCTCAACATTGCAATTGGGGTCTTGTGTATATCATCCAGCCCTGGTTTGCTTTGTACCAGAGCTATCTCACCTGAAGCAGGCAGGCTCTCCAGCCATTTTGTGCCCCTCCGTGTTCTCGCTCGATTGATTGATGTGATTGAATCGGGTAAGTGCCCTGCCATTTTCAGGCTGCTATTGCCCCATTTATGCCGGGCAGAGCGAATTAAAATTAGTCTGGTGTCCACGTGTGTATTTTCACCAGAGAACAATTACAGTTCCCCAACTTTTGGCCCAGTTGTATTTAATTAATCACAATCCAGAAATCTGTTCCTTTGATGAATTTAGATGTAGTATTTACATCTCCAAAAACTGTGGATCTGATTTAATGCCCCTTCACATCGGTGCACCCTCTGTTTATAGACGTGATTGAGTCAGGTTTCTGCCAATGTGCGTGTTACTGAAAGTGAAAGAGCCATTAAATTCTGTGTACTCTACCTCACAAAGTCAGGTGATCGGGAGATGACATGCTGAAATTCTGAGAGGTTCACGGTCCCATCTTTATCAATATCGGATTCTTCCAAAATCTGGGTGACACAGTAAGTATTTGTTATAAATTTTTAAAAGTCTTGGGGGTCAGGCATATATTCATGATCCCAGATTGTTTTGCCACTTTAAATAACTAGGTTTCTTTCTCAAGTTAATTTGTTAATGCTGGATTCCCTTCCACCTTCCATAGAAAGATTACGACACAGAAGGCGGCCATTCGGCTCATCGTGTCCGTCAAAAGAGAGCTGCCCAGCCTAATCCCACTTTCCAGCTCTCGGTCCGTAGCCTACGGCACTTCAGGTGCACATCCAAATACCTTTTAAACGTGATGAGGGCTTCTGCCTCTACCACCCTTTCAGGCCGTGAGTTCCAGACCCCCACCACCCTCTGTGTGAAGAATGTTCCCTCAGCTCCCCTTCTACCAACGGGCTTTAAATCTGTGCCCCCTGGTTATTGACGCTGCTAAAGGAAATAGGTCCGTCCTGTCCACTCTGTCCAGGCTCCTCAATCAGGTCGCATAACTCCATATAGAATTTGATGGCAACAAAACTAACCGAACAATGTCCAAAATTATATTTTTTGTTCAATAAGAACCCAAATATTTCTCATGGGTCAGACACAGTCGCTTTGTGCTTCTCATTGTAAGTGAGAGGGTGCAGAGAAGCAGAACCTGAGTATAACCAGTTACCTAACCATTCAAATATATATTTTAATTTACTGGAGGAATGAGTTCATACAATATTAAAGAGTTTGCATAATAGTAAACCACAAGCTTCCTTGAAATGTATGTATGACTGTAACCTTCCTCCCCCTAAGGCTACAGGTTTGGAAGGGAAGAATGAAGGAGAGTATATGCCATTGGCATCACTATTTCCTGATTTATCTCAGCTCTTCAAATTAAAATATAGGGTGCTGTTTTGTTTTAACAAGTATTACAATAAGAATTTCACTTACATTTTGAATCAGCTGGTTCATTTCTGGCTCTGACAGTTGTGTATCGGATGTGCCTCCAGTCAAACAATTCACCAATTTCTTCAAATCATCTTTGTCTAAAGTACCATCATCATCAAAATCTAACCGGTGTAGAGAGAAAGAATGTGTTAAACCTGTACACACACTCCACGTTAAACCAGAGCCACACTCCCAATCTGCTGTGCTCAGTCCTGCAGCCAGTGAATCTCACGTAGCGTACTCTCTCCATTCTAATCATACCACTCGGAGAAACCGCAGTGCAGAGAGGTCAAACGGTTTCCCCGCAGGGACAGGATAGGGGAGCAAAATAACAGGAATGATCAATACTTTAAAACTACAGCCTTTTACTCCATGCTGAGGTCATTCTGCATATTTGAGTTTACAAAATGAGTGTCAGCAGATTATTTAGATGTTGGTGAGGAAAGTCATAGATGCTACCCTTATCCACATTTCATAGTTAAAATTTTCTTCTGTGCCTATGAGGAAAGATTGGATTGTTTTCTGGGGTTGTTTTCTTTGGAACAGAGGAGGCTGAGGGGAGATTTAATTGAGGCATTTAAAATTATGAGGGGCCTGGATAGAACAGACTTATTTCCCTTAGCAGAGATGTCAATAACCAGGAGGCATAGATTTAAAGTAATTGGTAGAAGGATTTGAGGGGAACTTTTTTCACCTAGAGGGTGGTGGGGGTCTAGAACTCACTGCCTGAAAGGGTGGTAGAGGCAGAAACCCTCATTGTATTTAAAAAGTACCTGGATGTGCACTTGAAGTGCCGTAACCTACAGGGCTACGGACCAAGAGCTGGAAAGTGGGATTAGGCTGGATAGCTCTTTTTCAGCCGTCATGGACACAATAGGCCGAATGGCCTTCTCTGCCGTAAATTTCTATGATTCTATTCTAACTAGGGTCATTGGATAGTAGTAAGGAGCAGGAACCCTGGCCAATATTTACCCCCTCCCCCAGACGTGTTGAGCCCAGTTATCATTCTCTACTGCCACTCCGGTTGAGATCAACTAACTCGGCTACTCGACGTAGCCACAATCTTTCCATAGAGGGCTCCAGCTGGTTTTTAAATACGAAAGAAGAATGCTCTTACTGGAAAACAAGGAGGAATAGCCCTGAATCTCAGCTTGGTCAGGAAGCCACAGGAAGATAGGTCTCTGCACGGAGGCTGGGAGACACAGGTCTGCCAAAGGCCACAAGGGAAGGGAGGCAGGCTGCAGGTATTACACGTACCACTGGATTAAAACAGGCTGCAGTATCTGTTGCACCAGCCCCAAGGAGATCAGACTTACCAAAAATTCGAAAAGCATAGTGAGACTTGATTTCAGGAGTTGCAGAATCACTAAACACACTGAGCATGTCCAGGAAATCTTCGAAGGACATACTGCCGTTCTTTTCAATGGCAGTGGAGAACACCAGGCAGATTCTCTCTCGGAAAGGGTTGGCCTATAATCACAAAGCACAAAAACCTTATTTAAAAATAAGGTAACTTGAAATAGTTCATCTTTGCAATTTTTACCATTATTCATGAGAGTCCTTGGAGCAGAGCAGGCCAAGAAGGGTTTAGATAGAGTAAATAAAGATAAACTGTTTCCAACGGCTGAAGGGTCGATAACCAGAGGTGACGAGGAAAAACATTTTTACGCAACAAATGGTTAGGATTTGGAAGGCACTGCCTGATAGGGTGGTGAGAATAGCTTCAATAATAGCCTTCAAAAGGGAATTGAATAAATATTTGAAGGTGAAAAAATTACAGGGCTATGGGAAAGTGCCGGGGAGTGGGACTAACGGGATTGCTCTTCGAAAGGGCCGGTGCAGACTCGATGGGCCGAATGGCCGCCTTCTGTGCTGTAGTATTCTATGATTCTTAACTTTGTGTGGCAGTCAATGATCCGACTAGAGGGAATCACAGCTAAGACCAATCTTGTCGTAAATCATCAGGGGAGCGAGTAGCCGTGCTTCATGTGAGAGCTTAGACCATGTGTGTCAAGGGGCTATTTCACCATGAGGGCCATCACAGCCGAAACCAATCCTATTCCCACCCGGTGTCCAACGGGGCACTTTTCAGCAGGACTCGTGGAGTAGTGGGCAGCGATATTCAACTCATCTCGAGCCCAGAAAGCTCAACAGTAACCCATTTGTTTATACCAAATCTATGTCGATGCCAGATTTAATTTTCCAGCATTATATAAACCTGTTGGCATCTCTGCTGAAGGTTCCTAACAGGAAAACCCATCAGGGCAACAAAAAACAAAAAGCTCTCCACAGACTGAGCTTTGCACATTACTGGAATCCTGGAGGCTGTACCAAGATCGTATCGTACCTTCAACTCCGGCATCTCACAGATAATGTCCTTTGAAACCCGCGTGTTCTGGAAGTCAGACAGATCTTTCGATATCAACTCCGTGAATAGTCGATAAGCACTTTGTGGATAAAAGAGTTAATGGACATTAATATTTTAAACCACTTCTTTGGAATATTATAAACTAGCAATGCATTTGTTTTAAACCAGAACTGCAGATTACAATGCGATTCACCATTTCCAGACCAGCCTGCAGGTTAATTCTTAATGCAAGGCAAGGTGCCAGTTATTCCTCATCACCTCTGTACACTGGAGTATGCAGTGATTCAGTTGAAATAGCTGCTGATAAAGAAACACTTGCATTTATATAGCGCCTTTCACAAACACCGGATGTCTCAAAGCGCTTTACAGCCAATGAAGTATGTTTGGAGTGCAGTCACTGTTGTAATGTGGGAAACACGGCAGCCAATTTGCACACAGCAAGCTCCCACACACAGCAATGTGATAATGACCAGATCATCTGGGTTTTTTTTTAAATGTTGATTGAGGGATAAATATTGGCCCCAGGACACCGGCGATAACTCCCCTGCTCTTCTTCAAAATAGTACTGTGGGATCTTTTACGTGAGAGAGCAGACGGGGCCTCGGTTTAACGTCTCATCCAAAATTCGGCCCCTCCGACAGTGCAGCACTCCCTCAGTACTGCCCCTCCGACAGTGCGGCACTCCCTCAGTACTGCCCCTCCGACAGTGCAGCACTCCCTCAGTACTGCCCCTCCGACAGTGCGGCACTCCCTCAGTACTGCCCCTCCGACAGTGCGGCACTCCCTCAGTACTGCCCCTCCGACAGTGCAGCACTCCCTCAGTACTGCCCCTCCGACAGTGCAGCACTCCCTCAGTACTGCCCCTCCGACAGTGCAGCACTCCCTCAGTACTGCCCCTCCGACAGTGCAGCACTCCCTCAGTACTGCCCCTCCGACAGTGCGGCACTCCCTCAGTACTGCCCCTCCGACAGTGCGGCACTCCCTCAGTACTGCCCCTCCGACAGTGCGGCACTCCCTCAGTACTGCCCCTCCGACAGTGCGGCACTCCCTCAGCACTGCCCCTCCGACAGTGCGGCGCTCCCTCAGTACTGATCCTCCGACAGTGCGGCACTCCCTCAGTACTGCCCCTCCGACAGTGCGGCACTCCCTCAGTACTGCCCCTCCGACAGTGCGGCACTCCCTCAGTACTGCCCCTCCGACAGTGCGGCACTCCCTCAGCACTGATCCTCCGACAGTGCAGCACTCCCTCAGCACTGATCCTCCGACAGTGCGGCACTCCCTCAGCACTGCACTGGGAGTGTCAGCCTAGATTTATGTGCTCAAGTCCCTGGAGTGGGGCTTGAACCCACAACCTTCTGACTCAGGCGAGTTTGCTACTGAGCCACAGCTGACACTAATGGTTTATACAGATAAGGTAATCATTCACACTCATCATTAAATGATAAACATTATTACAAGCAGTTGCTTTTATCATCCCTCGCTCTCCTGTACTACTAATTCCTTGCTGGGGTACAGTTGCACAGGTTGCAGATGTCACCCAAGCAGCCATTCCTCTTGTGCGACTCTAGACGGTGAGTGTTGATGGCTATCTGACTGTGGCGGCATCACTAAGCCTGATGCTGTTCTCATTCTACATCACCTGTGCAACAGTCACCGTATAAGTGCTTTGAGCCGTCCGGTGGTTGTGAAAGGCGCTATATAAATACATGTCTTATAGCAAAGAGGAGCAAGGACTCTGGCAGGTTTTAGCAGCCAACTGCAGTGTCCCAGCTCCCACTCTTGCTGAAATAAGCTGGCTCAGCCTAGTTCAAGGATTGATCTTTGACATTCCTGGGCTAGAAGGGTCATTGTTACATTGGGAAGTGTATTCAGCCACCGAGCCAGTATCGCAGCCCTCGGGCAGTTGCGGAAATGTCAAATCCCACCGCGGTGAATTGATGAACATTTTCAATATCCTCCAGCACCAATAAAAAATAAAATATTAAATCCGCTACTTACTGCAGGATGTCTTGCTTTGTTAAAAAGGTCAGTTCCTAAAACAAAAGGAGAAGGGGAAAAAAAAGTCACACTTCAGCATTTCTGCCACAGGGATGGACTGCAACAATGGTTAAATCAAAGTGCGCTCAGGCAAGGCGGGTGATTTATGATCCAACCACTGACTAAAGATGGACGTTCCTGGCCTTTACTGCAATGGGGAGAAAGGCTTGTACGCCTTTCCTGCTTCTTATGATCGCAGTTCAATTAATAGTCAGTTTGGCTCAGTTGATAGCATTCTCCTCTCTAAAATCAAGCCCCACTCCAAGGCTGACACTACTGTGCTGTAGGAAAGGAGTGCTGCATTGTCAAGAGTTGCCAACTTTCAGACGACATTAAACCGAGTCAGTTTGTTGAGGTGGATGTGAAAGGTCCCACAGAACTATAAACAAATTAGGGAGTTCTAGTGACCTGCTCAGCATTGCTCTGCTCAACTAGCCCAGTCAAAAATAGATTAACCAATCAATTATCTCATTTGCTAATTGTGAAATCTTCGCTTGAGCAATTGGCTGCTGTATTTACATCAGTGACTTCACTTCAAAAGATGTGATGTGCAGCACTTTGGGATGTCCTGACAGATGCAATAAAATACTATAGAAATGCAAGTTCAATTTATTCATCTTACATGGGGTTTTTTTGTTGCTCTTAAGAATAATCTTTTCTCTGCTGGTCTCACTGACAACGTGCTCGTTCTCTTGGGCAAGACGGTAGCAATGGAAACCAACAGGTTCTTGGATTGATGAGACTTTGGTCCCATACTGCAATCAGGACAAGGGTGGCTACTGACTGCCCACCCAGACCAACTTAGCGATTATTGAAAGAGTTGAGAGAAAATACTTTGGATTTAATTTATTTTTCTAAATACTTGGAATTATAGTTTAATCCAAACTTCTGACTGGGGACAAACTTTCCCAAGTCGTGTTTTTAATGTTATTCTCTCACCTGATATTCAGAAAGCTGCTCCTTGGAGAGCTGGCTAGCCGACCCTCCCATGGTCCCAAATCGACCAGGCTGGCTCCAAACGTTAATTTCTGGTTCCTCTGGGAACACACGCTCTCCGAGGTGCCAGCAGCTCTCTCAACCTTTGCGTAATTAATGTAACTTGATTCAACCAGGACCTGAAAGGAAAAAGGACAGGTTAACATGTTGTGTGAAGATCTTTCTTCAGAACTGAAAATCAGAAAGATAAATGAGTCCCTTTATGGGGGCAGATAGAGACGACCAAAAACAGGTTGAAGTAGAACTAGGACACTGCTGACTCTCGTCACAGGTAGGTTTCAAAACCTACACACAACATTTTTGAGAAGCTGAATATCATCTGGGGCAATGAAAAGGCATTAAACTAACTTAAATTTACTACACACCTTTCACAGAAATTCTCCCCAAATGCTTCACACACAGTTAAATTATGTAGTTACTGTTGCTAATTGGACAGATTCCACAAACAGCAAGATGAATAATCAATCAATCTGTTTCTAATAGATTTTAATTGAGAGGAATGTTGGCCGGGACCCTGGGAGACTCCCTGCTCTTTTTTTGAGTAGCGCCATCAGATATTTAATATTCACCTGCCTTGTTTGAATTTCCCAGCCAAGGGACGAAAGCATCGTCCTAGACTGTGTTTAAGGGTGTGAAAAGGCAAAAGAACCCCTCCAAAATAGGAGATTAAATAGTGGCAGAAACAGGCATGAAAATGGGGGAGATGGGCACGATCAGAGCACCCAGGACACAGATGAGATCATTCTCCTGAACCCTACATTAAGCCCGGTAGTGTAGCCAACAGAGAAATCAGCAGTAATTGGAAGGGAATTTGAAGTGGTGAGCAACAGGGCAGTTGTGATCAAACTTGGAGATAGAACAGAAGTATTCTCGTGTAACCAAGCCACCTGATTTGCACAATAATAACTTGTATTTATGTAGCTTCTTTAACGTAAAATGTCCCAAGGTGCTTCACAGGAGTATTATAAGACAAAATAGGCTGATACTGAGCCACATAAGCAGAAATTAGGGTAGGTGACCAAAGGCTTGGCCAAAGAGGTAGGTTTAAGGAGTGTCTTAAAGGAGGAAAGAGGCGGAGAGGTTTAGGCAGGAAATTTCAGAGCTTATAGAATACTACAGCACAGAAGGAGGCCATTCGGCCCTATGCAACACAAAGCACGGCCACCAATGGTGGAGCGATTATAATCAGGGATGCTCAAGTGACCAGAATTAGAGGAGCACAGATATTTCTGCAGGGAGGTTGTGGGGCTGGAGGAGAT
Source organism: Pristiophorus japonicus (assembly GCF_044704955.1). Taxonomy (NCBI): domain Eukaryota; kingdom Metazoa; phylum Chordata; class Chondrichthyes; family Pristiophoridae; genus Pristiophorus; species Pristiophorus japonicus. The sequence goes on from NC_091997.1 coordinate 66,094,627, forward strand.
TACAGAGATAGGGAGGGGCGAAGCTATGGAGGGATTGGAAAACAAGGATAAGAATTTTAAAATCGAGGCGTTGCTTAACCGCGGGCCAACGTAGGTCAGCGAGCACATGGGGGTTATGGGTGAGCGGGACTTGGTGCGAGTTAGGACACGGACAGCTGAGTTTTGCACCACCTCTAGTTTACGTAGGGTAGAATGTGGGGGGCCAGCCAGAGCTGCGTTGCAATAGTCAAGTCTAGAGGTAACACTATTGTGCAGGCAGTGGATGGGCGGGACGGCAAATGTTAGAGGTGGGCAAAGAGAAATGTGGGACAATTCTGCCCCCTCTGGAAATCTTGATACTTCACATTAAAACATTAACTGGAAAAATGAGGGAGGGGGGGGTGGGGGAGGAGAACTGATGACACAAAGCTTCGACTTCTAACCACTTTACTTTATACACATCATGCATTATAAATCAGATCATGGATGGTTTGGCATCTTGTTACAAAGAATACAACATAATGGGAGGGTTTCCAATGCTAATTCTTCCCGATAGTGAAACTTAATGCTTGCACTGTGCTGAGGTGGCTGATCGTAGCTGGAGCAGAGGCTTTGGTGTCTCAATGCCTCCAAGCAAAGTAGAGGGTGGGGAGAACAGTCCAGATTTATGTTCCAAAAGTTGTGGGTTCAAGTCCCACACCAGTGACTTAAGCACAGAAATCTAAGCTGACACTCCAGTGCACTACTGAGGGAGCGCCGCACTGTCGGAGGTGCCGTCTTTTGGATGAGACATTAAACCGAGGCCCCGCCTGCCCTCTCAGGTGGACTTAAAAGATCCCACGGCACTATTTCGAAGAAGAACAGGGGAGTTATCCCCGGTGTCCTGGACGATATTTATCCCTCAATTAACAATCATTAAAACAGATGATCTGGTCATTATCACATTGGGAGCTTGCTGTGCGCAAACTGGCTGCCACGTTTCCTATATTACAACAGTGACCACTTCAAAAGTGCTTCATTGGCTGTGAAGCGCTTTGGGACTTCCTGAGAATTGGGTTTAGCTTGATCTAATGAACACCCCCCCCCCCCCCCTCCCCTCCCTCCTCCTCCCTCCAGGTCAAAACTTCTGTCATCTGAGATAACATAAGAAATAGGAGCAGAAGTCAGCCAGTTGGCCCTTCGAGCCTACTCCGCCATTCAATAAGATCATGGCTGATCTGATCTTGGCCTCAGCTCCACTTCCCTGCCCGCTCCCCATAACCCTTTGTTCCCTTATCGTTCAAAAGATCAGCCGTTTATTGAGTTTCAAACCTTCTTGTTTTCACGACATACTGAGAAGGAAGGCCATTAGGCTACGTGAGCTCATCACAGCATTCAAGATTCTCTTAAATAATTCATTGGCTTTTGCCTGGACCCCATCTCAAGTGTTGATTATCTCGTGTGTGAGGAACTTCCCCACCAGTCCTAGATTTGTCCTTTAAATCCCTCTGGTTCTATCGTCAACCCTCACACTTCGGTGAAAGTGGAGTTGTGGTACTTGGCTCTTGAGGAAATAGTTACGTTGACCTGTCTCTGTATTCTGTGGGTGCTGAACAATGTGCTCAACCTTGAATAACTTGCAGAAGCTTTGCAGATAATCAGGCACTCTGAAGAAATAGAAGGTTAACAGCTTTAAAGCAGTAGCAGACATTGAGAGATGGCGCTACAGGAAACAGCAACTTTCAGCAGCCCCAATCATTTGATTTTTATATTTAGAGAGTGAATGCCTTTAGCTAGAAATTGAGTTTAGGAAATTAAGCACAGTTTGACAAACACACAGCCAAACCTACATAGGATATACGACACAGAAACAGGCCATTCGGCCCATGCCGGTGTTTATGCTCCACTCGAGCCTCCACCCGTCTTTCCTCATCTAAATCTATCAGCGTAACCCTCTAATCCCTTCTCCCTCGTATGATTATCTAACCTCCCTTTAAATGCATTGATACCATTTGCTTCAACCCCTCCTTGTAGCAGCGAGTTCCACATTACTCTCTGGGTAAAGAAGTTTCTCTATTGGATTTCTTGGTGACTATCTCATATTGATGGCCTCTAGTTAGACTCTTCCCCATAAATGGAAACATTCTCTCTGTATCCACTCTATCAAAACCTTTCATCATTTTAAAGATCACCCCTCAGCCTTTTTTCGAAAGAAAAGAGACCCAGTCTGCTCATCTTGTCCTGATATGTATACCCTCACATTTCTGGTATCATCCTTGTAAATCTTCTCTGCACCCTCTCCAGTGCCCCATATCCTGTTTATAAAATGGTGACCAGAACTGAACGCAGTACTCCAAGTCTGGTCTAACCGAGGTTCGATACAGGTTTAGCATAACTTCCCTACTTTTCAATTCTATACCTCTAGAAATAAACCCTAGTGCTTGGTTTGCTTTTTTAATGGCCTTGCTAACCTGTGTCGCAACTTTTAGTGATTTGTGTATTTGTACTCCCAGATCTCTTTGTTCCTCTACCCCACCTAGACTTGCGCCCTTCAAGTAATAAGTGACCCCCCTATTCTCCCCACCAAAATGTAATAACTCATACTTATGACGCTCAGCCCATGGTTTTCTAAATGTCTATAGTTAATGGACAGGCTGAAACTGTTGGATCACTGGAAGATTAGATTGATCACTGGAAGACTGTGGCGAGGTACAAGAGAGATTTTGTGGATGTTAAACAGCAAGTAACTAACAAGCTGCTATGAGCAAGCGTGTGCCTGGATGTGGTCTGCTCTTGTACTCCCAAACTGAAACTTTAAGGAATTGTCCAAAGGCAGACAGATCCACGATATTGGGGCAGAACTTCAGCAACACGAGAAAAATAAATGAAAACAGCAACTAGCTCTGAAAGAGGTAACAACCCAGCGAAGGGACATGAAATGTGTAGCACAAAGCAGCGCACCTTGTGAAGAAAGCAACAATTTTCCCCAAAGGGAATAAAGTGCCCAGGTGTGTGGAAACCTCAAGGCAAACGCCAGCGAACTCATTGACCAGGGACCTGGAATTAAAACCAACAGGAAAACTCACCCCGCCAGAAAGCTGAAAATGCTCGGAGATCGTAAGAACTGCAGGAATTAAAAGACTTGCTGGAGTCAGAGTCAAGGCCAAGTCCCACACAGCGAAGTGAAATCGATCATACTCGTCTCCGTTCCCCAAATACCCGTGCAGGAAACATGATCCCAAATGGTGGATTACGGTCGGCAATCGAACCCAAAACTCTCAAGACCACAGAAAGTTAGTAACATCCGGTGAGCTTCCCGTCTGCAGAGAAAATTGTCGCTCCCCAGGTCAGGAACAGCGAGAGAAACTCGCCCCTCCCAGAGGGAGGAGTCACCTCGAACAGGAGCGCTTCCCACAATGTGTTGTCTTAAAGAGGATTGCACCCAATGCAGTCCAGGAGTAGAATATTTTGACTGACAACAGTCCAATTAGTCACAAATTAACGTGAATGTCCCACAACAATGGACAGGAGGGACAGCCTAGGTGAGAATGTGTGTACAGATAGACAGGATTTAACTGCAACCTCTGATACCAAATAAATCCCGACTAATTAATTTCCAGAAAGTTTTAGATTAACCTGCCAATCCTGCCAAGATAAAATATTTCAAGGAATAAACCTTTGGATGTGATCTCAGTGTGGTGTATTAGCATAACTAAGACCGCCTACTTCCACCTCCATAACATCGCCAATCTCCCCACCCTCTCCGCTCCTGAAGCCTTTGTTACCTCTAGACTTGACTATTCCAACGCACTCCTGGCTGACCTCCCACATTCTACCCTATGGAAACTAGAGGTGATCCAAAACTTGACTGCCCGTGTCCTAACTCACACATCACCCCCTGCGCTCGCTGACCTACATTGGCTCATGGTTAAGCAATGCCTCAATTTAAAAAGTCTCATCCTTGTTTTCAAATCCCTCCATGGCCTCGTCCCTCCCTATCTCTGTAATCTCCTCCAGCCTCACATCTCATCCCCCCCCCACACCCGAGATATCTGCGCTCCTCCATCGGTGGCCGTGCCTTCTGTTGCCTGGGCCCCAAGCTCCCTCCCTAAATCTCTCCGTCTCTCTTTCCTCCAAGATGTTCCTTAAAACCTACCTCTTTGACCAAGCTCTTTGGTCACCTGCGCTAATTTCTCCTTTGTACCTCAGTGTTTAATTTTATGTCTTATAATGCACCTGTGAAGCACCTTGGGAGATTAAAGGCGCTATATAAATAAAAGTTGTTGTAGTATTTGATTGTGACCTCAAAAATATTTCTCTGAAGAACTGAGGTCCAATGTTGGTGGCCTTTATTGTGAATTATTGTAGTCATGGTCAGTGCAGCTGAAAATAAAAGCCATTGAGTTGGAGAATGTAATACAGGCCAAGAGTAAACACTGACAGACTGGGGTCCTAGAGTAATCACCGACAGACTGGGGTCCTTGAGTAATCACCGACAGACTGGGGTCCTAGAGTAATCACTGACAGACTGGGGTCCTAGAGTAATCACTGACAGACTGGGGTGCTAGAGTAATCACCAACAGACTGGGGTCCTAGAGTAATCACCGACAGACCGGGGTCCTAAAGTAATCACTGACAGACTGGGGTGCTAGAGTAATCACCAACATACTGGGGTCCTAGAGTAATCACCGACAGACTGGGGTCCTAGAGTAATCACCGACAGACTGGGGTCCTAGAGTAATCACTGAGACTGGGGTCAAAGAGTAATCACTGACAGACTGGGGTCCTAGAGTAATCACCAACAGACTGGGGTCCTAGAGTAATCACCGACAGACCGGGGTCCTAGAGTAATCACCGACAGACTGGGGTCCTAGAGTAATCACCGACAGACTGGGGTCCTAGAGTAATCACCGACAGACTGGGGTCCTAGAGTAATCACTGACAGACTGGGGTCCTAGAGTAATCACTGAGACTGGGGTCAAAGAGTAATCACTGACAGACTGGGGTCCTAGAGTGATCACCGACAGACTGGGGTCCTAGAGTAATCACTGACAGACTGGGGTCCTAGAGTGATCACTGACAGACTGGGGTCCTAGAGTAATCACCGACAGACTGGGGTCCTAGAGTAATCACTGACAGACTGGGGTCAAAGAAACCACAAGGCACTGTATATAGCTAAAATATGAGTTCAAGAAATATTAGATTCACTCCAGGGCAAGTGTTAAGTTGATGACAAGACACAAAGTACTCCTAGTTAAATCAAAGGGCAAATCTATTTAAATGAAATTTTATTAAAGGATTCCGCTGGTAAGGAAAGGTGGATGGTGCCTTTGAATTTAAAGGTGTTTAATAATGAGCACTTATGACTGCCAGGAAACTGATGCATTCTATAACTTGTTCCCCACTTTGACCACATACATTGCCATTATTCCATTCTTTCTTGAGTCAGAAAATTGAGAGTTAAAGTCCCACTCTAGAGACTTGAGCACAATAATCTAGGTTGACACTCCCAAAGCAAGTACTGAGGGAGTGCTGCACTGTCGGAGGGGTAGTCCTGAGGAAGTGCTGCACTGTCAGAGGGGCAGTACTGAGGGAGCGCTGCACTGTCAGAGGTGTCATCTTTCAGATGAAACGTTAAACCGAGGCCCCGTCTGCTCTCTCAGGTGGACGTAAAAGATCCCACAGCACTATTTCAAAGAAGAGTAGGAGAGTTCTCCCCGGTGTCCTGGGGCTAATATTTATCCCTCAGTCACCATCACTAAAACAGATTATCTGGTCATTATCACATTGCTGTTTGTGGGAGCTTGCTGTACGCAAACTGGCTGCCACGTTTCCTACATTCTAACAGTGACTACACTCCAAAAATTACCTTATTGACTGTAAAAGCAGTTTGGGACACCCGGTGGTTGTGAATGGCACTATATAAATACAAGTCTTTCTTTCTTGGGATAAGCTGCTTACATTTCAACAACTTCATTAATCCTGATGTTCCTCTCCAGTCTCAATCCCCACCCCTTGTCACATTGGCTTCCCCATTGTTTTTTCTCTGCAAGAACATTGCTGCTGTTTTGCTTCATGTGAGGATTCTCCTTTCGGTATAGCCTTCGCTTGTTCCAGATCTCACACCAATGGTCCAACAATGTAGATCTCTCTCTCTTGTACTAGTCCTGCAGCCATGGCTTGCCCTTCATAATTTTGCTCTCCATCCTCCATCCTTTCTGTAGCACAGGATCAATCTAGAGATTACCATCCTAGTGGCCGTGTTTCTCAATCTACTGTCTAACTCCTTACATTTCTTTTGGAAGACCACAAATAGACTTCTAACTATATCATTGGTTCCAACATGGGCAGTAACCAGTAGCTGCTCTCTCTCCCATCTGAGGTTTTTCTGCCTGTTCTGTAATGTCCTTCACCCTGGTAGCACTGAGGAAACAGATTATTCAGAACTCTCAGTGACAACTGCATATTCTTCTGGCTATGAATTTCCCACTGCTACCACTCTCGTATTCCTATAATCCATCTCCCTCTCACCACAACCTCCCTTCCCAACCCATATATTGCACTCCGCATACATCAAGAGGGACCCCTGCACTTCCAACACTTATAACTGATTGAAATTGTAGATAGTCTTAGCCTGAGCTCTTAGCACCGAACTCTCACCAGAATCAAACTCTGCTTCGAAACTCACTTCAAACCACCATTAATTATAGAAAATAAATCTCACCATTTCTAAGCCAGTAGCTTCCGCCCAAATGTCCCTTCAGTGCTGATTTCTGAATTTGACAAAATACTTCCTCCTTTAAATGTCATACTTTGCCCTTTCACCATGAATAGCACATGAGTAACGTTTTATTATTGGTGGGTCGGAGAAGACAATCCAGTCATGAACTGTCGAGGGCATGTGAAGGAACAAAGAGAGTATGGATCTGCCCTTACCATCTGCTTTGTGGCTCATTATAAAGAAAGAAAGATTTGCATTTATATAGCGCCTTTCACAACAACCGGACGTCTCAAAACGCTTTACAGCCAATGAAGTACTTTTGGAGTGTAGTCACTGTTGCAATGTAGGAAACATTATTATGCAAATTATAGCTGAACGATTGAATGCTCGGGGAAGATCCCAGCAGTCATCCACTCTTAGCTCTTATCAAACTCCTCTCACCTACGAATGGGATGCAAGACTGCTGGGAATGAGGCCAATAAAACTTTACTAAACTATAATTAACCATACTCGAGTCTAAAGTCTACATCAGTATTTCATCAGGACCTTCCTGGATGAACGGTTAATCAGAACAAAAGAACAGAATGGGGAAAACAGACAATTTGGCTTTGTACCTGCGTGTTTTCGTCTCAATAATGTTCCTGAAGAAATGCTAATTCTCGGTCTGTTTAAATCACTGAGGCCTGAAACATTCAGGGTATGTTATATTAGAATGTGACACATCAGTGTGACCTTGGGACTGTCACTTATGGTAACGGATTTCCTGATTTGCATTGTCTACATACACTGTGGTTAAAATTCCCCCACTGCTCTTGCTCACGGTGGCATATTTTATGGGGCATACAAAACCAGGTTCAAAGTGTGAATAGTTTGCTGCTCTCAATTGGGGCCCCGATGCCCCAGGGAAAAGACTTGCATTTATATAGCGCCTTTCATGACCTCAGGGCGGCTGGGGGTAAGAGATCAGCCAGGTTTCATGGTCTTTGCCACAAATCAGTAACTTCACAGAGAGGAAAAATACATTTTAAAAAACTTGATGAACCATTAGGTTTAAAACTCACTGTCTGTTCACAGTTCAAACTGACAGCAAAGGCTTTGCATTTCCCCTGGTTTAGTAGGTGTGGGAGTGAGGCATAACTGCTAGCAAGGTTAGAAAGAAAGGCTTGCGTTTGTTTATAGAGCACCTTTCACAGCCTCAGGATGACCCAAAGTGCTTTACAGCCAATGAAGTATTTTTGGAAGTGTAGTCACTGTTGTAATGTGGGAAACGCGGCAGACAAATTGCGCACAGCAAGCTCCCACAAACAGCAATGTGATAATGACCAGATAATCTATTTCTGTGATGTTGATTGAGGGATAAATATTGGTCCCAGGACACTGGGGAGAACTCCGCAGGATCCTTTACGCCCACCTGAGGGGGCAGACGGGCCTCGGTTTAACATCTCATCCGAAAGATGGTACCTCCGACAGTGCAGCACTCCCCCAGTACTGCCCCTCCGACAGTGCAGCGCTCCCTCAGCACTGCCCCTCCGACAGTGCAGCACTCCCTCAGTACTGCCCCTCCGACAGTGCGGCGCTCCCTCAGCACTGCCCCTCCGACAGTGCCGCCCTCCCTCAGCACTGCCCCTCTGATAGTGCCGCCCTCCCTCAGCACTGGCCCTCCGACAGTGCAATGCCCACATCCCATGAACGAATTAAAAGATATATATGAATTAGGAGGAGTCGGCCATTCGGCCCCTCGAGCCTGCTCTGCCATTCAAGAAGATCATGGCTGATCTTCGACCTCAAATCCACTTTCCCGCCGGATCCCCATATCCCTCGATTCCAAAAATCTATCGATCTCAGTTTTGAATATATTCAACGATTCAGCATTCACAGCCCTCTGGGTGATGAAATTCTTCCTCATCTCGGTCTTAAATGGCCGACCTCATATCCTGAGACTGTGACCCCTGGTTCTAGACTCCCCAGCCCGGGGGAAACATCTCTCTGTATCTACCCTGTCAATCCCCCTCAGAATCTGGTATGTTTCTATAAGATCACCTCCAGAGAATATAGGCTCAGTCTACTCAATAAGTTTAATGAGGTGCTGATTTTAGTGGATTCTGAGCAGACGGATCTGTGGTTTAAAAGCTGCAGCAGCGGGAGATTGGGAGGCAGAGACCCGGGAGGTGGGGGTGGGGGAGAGGGAAGGGAGCTGGGAACAGGCATTGTAAAAGAGGCAGTATTGTGATATATTCCCCCCGGAGCTGCTGTTGCGGCTCTCTCCTCGCCTCCCCCCCGGGGCCAAGTTGTCTCTGTGTCCCCCAGGGTGACTCCGCTGGTTTGGGCCGCTCGGGCGGACAGGAGCCCGGGGTCGGTGCTGAGAGCCGCAGCTCGGGGCCGGGCGGGCCAGGGAGCGAGAACAGGAGTTAGACAGGAGGGGGAATTTTTTAAAAAAGTATTTGAAGTTCGACATTTAAAGTTTGAAAAGTTCCAAAAACTCCACTGACCTGCGTACAACGCACCCGGAAGCCGGGAAGAGATTCTGCGAAGTGGCTCCGGAGCCGCCTGCTGGCCGCAGAGACACTGTCGGAGGGGCAGTACTGAGGGAGCGCCGCACTGTCGGAGGGGCAGTACTGAAGGAGCGCCGCACTGTCGGAGGGGCAGTACTGAGGGAGCGCCGCACTGTCGGAGGGGCAGTGCTGAGGGAGCGCCGCACTGTCAGAGGGGCAGTACTGAGGGAGCGCCGCACTGTCGGAGGGGCAGTACTGAGGGAGCGCCGCACTGTCGGAGGGGCAGTACTGAGGGAGCGCCGCACTGTCGGAGGGGCAGTACTGAGGGAGCGCCGCACTGTCGGAGGGGCAGTACTGAGGGAGTGCCGCACTGTCGGAGGGGGCAGTACTGAGGGAGCGCCGCACTGTCGGAGGGGCAGTACTGAGGGAGTGCCGCACTGTCGGAGGGGCATTGCTGAGGGAGTGCCGCACTGTCGGAGGGGGCAGTACTGAGGGAGCGCCGCACTGTCGGAGGGGCAGTACTGGGGAGTGCCGCACTGTCGGAGGGGCATTGCTGAGGGAGTGCCACACTGTCAGAGGGGGCAGTACTGAGGGAGCACCGCACTGTCGGAGGGTCAGTGCTGAGGGACGCCGCACTGTCGGAGGGGCAGTACTGAGGGAGCACCGCACTGTCGGAGGGGCAGTGCTGAGGGAGCACCGCACTGTCGGAGGGGCAGTGCTGAGGGAGTGCCGCACTGTCGGAGATGCCGTTAAAGCGAGGCCCCGTCTGCTCTCTCAGGTGGACCAAAAAGATCCCATGGCTCTATTTCAAACAAGTGCAGGGGAGTTGTCTCCGGTGTCCTGGTCAATATTTATCCCTCAACCAACATCACTAAACCAGATTATTTGGTCACTATCACATTGCTGTTTGCGGGAGCTTGTTGACTGTAAACTGCCTGCCGCATTTCCCACATTCATCATCACAGGCAGTTCCTCGGAGTCGAGGAAGACTTGCTTCCACACCAGAGGTGGGTCCTCAGGTGACTGAAGAGTGCAATGCGGGACCTACAGTCTCTGTCACAGGTGGGTCAGACAGTGGTTGGAGGGACGGGTGGGTGAGGTGCCTGGGTTGCTGCGCGCTCCTTCCGCTCTCAGCGATGAGACTCAAGGTGTTCAGCGCCTTCCCGGATGCTTTTCCCCTACTTTGGGCGGTCTTGGGCCAGGGATTCCTCTTCCCACATTACAACAGTGACTACAACTCAAAATGTACTTCATTGGCTGTAAAGAGCTTTGGTGGTCATGAAAGGTGCTATATAAATGCAAGTCTTTTTTATCCTTTTCTAACTCCATCGTAGGATCAGCACCAGCACCTCAGAGCAACCTGGGGCTGGGCAATAAGTCGCAGTATCATCCACATCCCAAGAGCAGAAAGAACCCTGGTCGGTGTTGGGAGGGACAGCAGAAACTTGCTCCACATGATAACACTCCATGGTGACCTTGTGCACAGCAACATTGCTCTTTGCCACGTTGGAACCTGCAGTGGGATTTTACAGTTCAGGAGAGGAAGCAGGGGGGGGGGGGGGGGGAGGAGAAGGTCACTGGAGCCGGAGGGCTGAAGCCATGAGAGCACACTGGTGCACCGTGTAAAAAAAAGTTGCCTGTGGGAGCCACCCTCAACAAATCAGGCACCACCAGCAGTTCCTGCTTTTATTTCAGATTTCCAGCATCCGCAGTATTGTTTAATGGAAAAATGTGGCCAATCGTGGAGCGCCATGGGAGGAGGGGGGGGGGGTGCGAGGCAGGCGCGGAACAGGTTAAGGAAAGTTAAGTTAAATATTTTTAAAGTCTGAAAATAAAGTTACAAAGCTAAGTTCACTCGCGTGGAGAGAAACAAAAAGGCAACAGTGCTGGAGAAAGAGCTCAGGCGCCATCTAGCAGCCCAAGCCTGTAACTACATCAAGTTGGCACTGAAAATGAATAGGATTTTTAAAAATCATTCATGGGCTGTGGGCATCTCTGGCAAAGCCAACATTTATTGCCCATCCCTAATTGCCCCTTGAGAAGGTGGTGGTGAGCTGCCTTCTTGAATACAACTTGGTCCTTTCAGAGGGCAGTTAAGAGTCAACAATAGTGCTGTGGGTCTGGGGGTCACATATCAGCCAGACCAGGTAAGGATGGCAGATTTCCTTCCCTAAAGGACATCAGTGAACCAGATGGGTTTTTATGACAATCCGGTGGTCTCATCATCACCATTACCGATTCCAGATTTATTTAATTAACTGAATTTAAATTCCCCAGCTGCCGTGGTGGGATTTGAACTCTGGTCTCTGGATCATTAGTCCTGGATTACTGGCCCAGTAACATCACCACTGTGCTACCGCGTGCAACCAAAAATAATAGGAAATAATATTTGTGGATAGGAAATACACACCCGATGCAATATTTTGAAGAGAAAGACAGATCGATGAAAGCACCTTAAGCAGCACTGGAAAAGCAGAGAGCCTGAGTGCCAGCTGCACTACACAGTATTTGTCTTACATGGATCAGCTCTTCTCCCAATTCCTTGATGACAATCATATGGCACCGTGAAGCACACAGTGTCTGGGAACAGGGGCCTGGGCCACGGGCTGAATAACTCCACTCAGTCCACCGAAATACTAGGAAGAAAAGTCAGTGAACAACAGCTGGTGAAAAGCAATGTCATACTGTAGTGAGTCACTGCCAACTATATAACAACTTGTATTTATATAGCGTCTTTAACTTAGTAAAACGTCCCAAGGTGCTTCACAAGTGTGTTGTCAGACAAAACATTTTTAGACACCGAAAAACATAAGGAGAAATTAGGGCAGATGACCAAAAGCTTGGTCCAAGAGGTAGATTTTAAGGAGCGTCTTAAGGGAAAAAGAGGTAGAGAGGTGGCGAGGTTTAGGGAGGGAGTTCCAGAGCGCCTGGGCAACAGAAGGCACGGCCACCAATGGTTGAGCGATTATAATCAGGGATGCTCAGGAGGACAGAATTAGAGGAGTGTAGACATCTCAGGAGGTTGTGGGGCTGGAGGAGATTACAGAGATAGGAAGGGGCGCAGGCCATGGAGGGATTTGAAAACAAATGAGAATTTTGAAATTGAGGTGTTGCTTAACCAGGAGCCAATATAGTTCAGCGAGCACAGGGGGTGATGGGTGAGCGGGACTTGGTGTGAGTTAGGACACGGGGCAGCGAGCACAGGGGGTGATGGGTGAGCGGGATTTGTTGCGAATTACGGATATCTTCATTTAGACGTGTCATGTGTTACGAGGACCGAGTAAATACAATCCACTCGATTTTATAAATTCTATTTAATTAAACATTGTAACAAGAGCACAGACTTCAATCAGCAATCAGTGATTTAGACATCAGTAAAAAAGGAGGTCATACATCAAAGTGCAATTGGAGCCATCTAGTCCAACCCATCTCCCAGCTTTTTGCCCCCATTAATATTTTTTCAAGTGTGTATCCAATTTCCTCTTAAACGTTGTGGTAGATTCAGCATCGATAGCCCAGCAGTGGAATGTGTTCGAACACCACAGGGTGTTCCTCTAACCAGCCCCTCTGCTTTACAGTCCACTTTTCACAAATGTAATGCAATAAATACAAAATAAAAATCAATGATTTAATGAATTGCGCAATGGTTCAGTAATGTTTCTAAAACAAAGTTTAAAAGTAAGTAAGGTTCAACACTTGGGAAACACAGCATAAATAGTTTATAACAATCCCATTCATCAGTGTTTGCATAAAATCTCACTCAGTATCAGCGGTCATAGCTTGAGATTCTACAGAAATTTCTGTAGAGAAGGTGGCTGTTCATAATGCCACTGAGGCGCTTGCAGAGAGCCGGCATGGGCTCGACGGGCTGAATGGCCTCCTCCTGTGCTGTAACCATTCTATGATTTATTCCAACTCATTCACCTGTTTTCTGACTCCCACCCTTCCATATATTTATCCAAATCGATGTAAAGCACGATTTTACAAACCGTGACAATATCCAAACGTTGCACAACAGTGAATTATCATGAAGCTATTCTCCATATGGAGATGAAGCACAGTGCACATTTTCCCAAGCACAGAGTTCTCCCTTCCTCTCTGAAGATACTGACTGGCTGGGAATACGTTTCCACAACTACTGCCTCGCTTCACCCAACAGACCATTCATGCACGAGTTTTAAATAGTGTCAGGACAGCTATTCCATCATAGAGAGCATCACTGCTGAGGTGACCCCCTCCAGCCCTCACCTTATGGCCACTTGCATTGTCCAGCAGCGGGCAACAGATAGATCAAAAACTCAGAATCACAGAAATTTACAGCACGGAAGGAGGCCATTTCGGCCCATTGTGTCTGCACTGGCCGACAAAGAGCTATCCAGCCTAATCCCACTTTCCAGCTCTTGGTCCATAGCCCTGCAGGTTACAGCACTTCAAGTGTAAATCCAAGTACTCTTAAAAATGTGGTGAGGGTTCTGTCTTTACCACCCTTTTAGGCAGTGAGTCCCAGACCCCCACCACCCTCTGGGAGAAAATATTTCTCCTCAAATCCCCTCTAAACCTTATAACAATTACTTTAAATCTAAGTCCCCTGGTTGTAGACCCCTCTGCTAAAGGAAATAGTTCAGTCCTGTCCACTCTATACAGGCCCCTCATAATTTTATACACCTCAATAAGATCTCCCCTCAGCCTCCTCTGTTCCAAAGAAAACAACCCCGGCCTATCCAATCTATCCTCATCGCTAAAATTCTCCAGTCCAAGCAACATAAGAACATAAAAATTAGGAACAGGAGTAGGCCATTCGGCCCCTCGAGCCTGCTCCGCCATTCAATGAGATCATGGCTGATCTTCGACCTCAACTCCACTTTCCTGCACTATCCTCATATCCCTTAATATCCAAAATCTATCATAAGAAATAAAAGCAGGAGTAGGCCATTTGATCATGGCTGATCTAATCCTGGCCTAAACTCCACGTCCCTGCCTGCTCCCCATAACCCTTGACTCGCTTATTGTTCAAAAATCTGTCTATCTCCACTTTAAATATATTCAATGACCCAGCCTCCACAGCTCTCTGGGATAGAGAATCCCACAGATTTACAACCCTCTGAGAGAAGAAATTCCTCCTCATCTCCGTCTTAAATGGGTGGCCCCTTATTCTCAAACTATAGATACGTAGAAACATAGAAATTTACAACATGGAAGGAGACCATTTCGGCCCATTGTGTCCGTGCCAGCCGACAAAGAGCCGCACAGCTCTTGGTCAGCAGCCCTGAAAGTTACATATAAACCTATGAACAATGAACAATGGCAGAAAGGTAAAGAGCAGCCAGCCCAACCAATCCGCCCCACACAACTGTGACACCCCTTACACTAAAACATTCAACATTCCACCCCAACCGGAGCTATGTCCCCTAGTTCTAGATTACCTTATGAGGGGAAACATCCTCTCTGCATCTACCCAGTCAAGTCCCCTCATAATCTAATACGATTCAATAAGATCCTCATTAATCTCCTCTGTACCCTCTCCAGTGCAATCACATCTTAGAAACATAGAAATTAGATGCAGGAACAGGCCATTCGGCCCGTCGAGCCTGCATCACCATTCAATAAGATCATGGCTGATCATTTAACCTCAGTACCCCTTTCCTGCTTTCTCTCCATACCCCTTGATCCCTTTGGCCATAAGGCCCATATCTAACTCCCTTCTGAATATATCTAACGAACTGGCCTCAACTACTTTCTGTGGTAGAGAATTCCACAGGTTCACCACTCTCTGAGTGAAGAGGTTTCTCCTCATCTCGGTCCTAAATGGCTTACCCCTTATCCTTAGACTGTGACCCCGGGTTCTGGAACTCCCCAACAACATAGAAACATAGAAAATAGGTGCAGGAGTAGGCCATTCGGCCCTTCGAGCCTACACCGCCATTCAATGAGTTCATGGCTGAACATGCAACTTCAGTACCCCATTCCTGCTTTCTCGCCATACCCCTTGATCCCCCTAGTAGTAAGAACTACATCTAACTCCTTTTTGAATATATTTAGTGAATTGGCCTCAACAACTTTCTGTGGTAGAGAATTCCACAGGTTCACCACTCTCTGGATAAAGAAGTTTCTCCTCATCTCAGTCCTAAATGGCTTACCCCTTATCCTTAGACTGTGACCCCTGGTTCTGGACTTCCCCAACATTGGGAACATTCTTCCTGCATCTAACCGTCAGAATTTTAAACGTTTCTATGAGGTCCCCTCTCATTCTTCTGAACTCCGGTGAATACAAGCCAAGGTGATCCAGTCTTTCTTGATATGTCAGTCCCGCCATCCCGGGAATCAGTCTGGTGAGCCTTCGCTGCACTCCCTCAATAGCAAGAATGTCCTTCCTCAAGTTAGGAGACCAAAACTGTACACAATAATCCAGGTGTGGCCTCACCTAGGCCCTGTACAACTGTAGTAACACCTCCCTGCCCCTGTACTCAAATCCCCTCGCTATGAAGTCCAACATGCCATTTGCTTTCTTAACTGCCTGCTGTAACTGCATGCCAACCTTCAATGACTGATGTACCATGACACCCAGGTCTCGTTGCACCTCCCCTTTTCCTAATGTCACCATTCAGATAATATTCTGCCTTCGTGTTTTTGCCCCCAAAGTGGATAACCTCACATTTATCCACATTATACTGCATCTGCCATGCATATGCCCACTTACCTAACCTGTCCAAGTCACCCTGCAGTCTCTTAACGTCCTCCTCACAGCTCACAGCTTAGTGTCATCTGCAAACTTGGAGATATTACATTCAATTCCTTCATCTGAATCATTGATGTATATTGTAAATAGCTGGGGTCCCAGCACTGAACCCTGCGGCACCCCACTGGTCACTGCCTGCCATTCTGAAAAAGACCCGTTTATTCCGACCCTCTGCTTCCTGTCTGCCAACCAGTTCTCTATCCACGTCAGTACATTTCCCCCAATACCATGTGCTTTGATTTTGCATACTAATCTCTTGTGTGGGACCTTGTCAAAAGCCTTTTGAAAGTCCAAATCCACTGGTTCTCTCTTGTCCACTCTATTAGTTACATCCTCAAAAAATTCTAGAAGCTCTTTCATAATGCGCAACAAAAATATATTCCAGTGAAAAAGAAGGGCGGCAAGAAAAGAGATAACCAGCCGTGGATAACCAAGGAAATAAAGGAAAGTATCAAATCAAAGACCAATGCGTATAAGGTGGCCAAGGTTAGTGGGAAACTAGAGGATTGGGAACATTTTAAGCAACAGCAAAGAATGACTAAAAAAGCAATAAAGGGAAGATAGATTACGAAGGTAAACTTGCGCAAAACATAAAAACAGATAGTAAAAGCTTTTACAGATATATAAAACGGAAAAGAGTGACTAAAGTAAATGTTGGTCCCTTAGAAGATGAAAAGGGGGATTTAATAATGGGAAATGTGGAGATGGCTGAGACCTTAAACAATTATTTTGCTTCGGTCTTCACAGTGGAAGACACAAAAACCATGCCAAAAATTGCTGGTCATAGGAATGTGGGAAGAGAGGACCTTGAGATGATCACTATCACTAGGGAGGTAGTGCTGGACAGACTAATGGGACTGAAGGTAGACAAGTCCCCTGGTCCTAATGAAATGCATCCCAGGGTATTAAAAGAGATGGCGGAAGTTATAGCAGATGCATTTGTTATAATCTACCAAAATTCTCTGGACTCTGGGGAGGTACCAGCGGATTGGAGAGCAGCTAATGTAACGCCTCTGTTTAAAAAAGGGGGCACGCAAAAGGCAGGTAACTATAGGCCGGTTAGTTTAACATCTGTAGTGGGGTAAATGCTTGAAACTATCATTAAGGAAGAAATAGCGGGACATCTGGATAGGAATAGTGCAATCAAGCAGATGCAGCATGGATTCATGAAAGGGAAATCATGTTTAACTAACTTACTGGAATTCTTTGAGGATATAACGAGCATGGTGGATAGAGGTGTACCGATGGATGTGGTGTATTTAATTTCCAAAAGGCATTCGATAAGGTGCCACACAAAAGGTTACTGCAGAAGATAAAGGTACGCGGAGTCAGAGAAAATGTATTAGCATGGATAGAGAATTGGCTGGCGAACAGAAAGCAGAGAGTCGGGATAAATGGGTCCTTTTCCGGTTGGAAATCAGTGGTTAGTGGTGTGCCACAGGGATCAGTACTGGGACCACAACTGTTTACAATATACATAGATGACCTAGAAGAGGGGACAGAGTGTAGTGCAACAAAATTTGCAGATGACACTAAGATTAGTGGGAAAGCGGGTTGTGTAGAGGACTCAGAGATGCTGCAAGGAGATTTGGATAGGTTAAGCGAATGGGCTAAGATTTGGCAGATGGAATACAATGTCGGAAAGTGTGAGGTCATCCACCTTGGGAAAAAAAACAGTAAAAGGGAATATTATTTGAATGGGGAGAAATTACAACATGCTGAGGTGCAGAGGGACCTGAGGGTCCTTGTGCATGAAACTCTTTTAGGAGTAAACAAAAAACATTAAACCGTGCCCCCCCGATCTGGGGGAAACACCAACATTTACAAGGCCCTTTTTTTTATTTTTGGGGGTTTTTTTGGGGCACAGAATCAAATTTTTTTCCAAGTGCCCCCTATAAAAGGGGAGGGGGACACTAAAAGCACCGGCAATTAAAACAAATTAACTTAAAAAACATAAAATCAAATTAAAATTTGGTTGCCAGGCGTGATGATGCACTCCAGTCCCTCCGGTGCCCACCTCTCGCGGAAGGCCGCGAGCGTACCGGTGGACACCGCGTGCTCCATCTCCAAGGACACCCTGGACCGGATGTAAGAGCGGAAGAGAGGCAGGCAGTCAGGTTGAACGACCCCCTCGACCGCCCGCTGCCTGGACCGGCTGATGGCACCCTTGGCCGTGCCCAGGAGCAGTCCTACGAGGAGGCCCTCGGACCTACCCGCTCCCCTCCGCACAGGGTGCCCAAAGATCAGGAGTGTGGGACTGAAGTGCAGCCAAAATTTCAGGAGCAGCCCCTTTAAATAACAGAACAGGAGCTGTCCTTGTGCATGAAACTCTTTTTGGAGTTTATCTGCAAAACAAAAACATTAATCGGTGCCACCCGACCTGGATGACACACCAGACATTTACAAGGCCCTCTTTTTTTGTTTTTTTGGGTTTTTTTTTTGTGTTTTTCTTTTTTTTTGGGCACTAAAATCACCTTTTTTCCCCAGTGCCCCCTATAAAAGGGAAGGTCCTTGTGCATGAAACTCTTTTTGGAGTTCACCTGCAAAACATAAAACATTAAACGGTGCCACCCGACCTGGGTGACACTCCAGACATTTACAAGGCCCTTTTTTTCCCCCCCTTTTTTTTTTGTTTTTTTTTTGTTTTTCTTTTTTTGTTTTTTTTTGGGCACTAAAATCACAATTTTCCCCAGTGCCCCCTATAAAAGGGAAGGTCCTTGTGCATGAAACTCTTTTTGGAGTTCACCTGCAAAACATGAAACATTAAACGGTGCCACCCGACCTGGGTGACACTCCAGACATTTACAAGGCCCTTTTTTTTTTTCCCCCCCCTTTTTTTTTGTTTTTTTTTGTGTTTTTCTTTTTTTGTTTTTTTTTTTGGGCACTAAAATCACAATTTTCCCCAGTGCCCCCTATAAAAGGGAAGGGGGACACTAAAAGCACCGGCAATTAAAACAAATTAAACTTTAAAACGTAAAATCAAATTAAAATTTGGTTGCCGGGCGTGATGATGCACTCCAGTCCCTCCGGTGCCCACCTCTCGCGGAAGGCCGCGAGCGTACCGGTGGACACCGCGTGCTCCATCTCCAAGGACACCCTGGACCGGATGTAAGAGCGGAAGAGAGGCAGGCAGTCAGGTTGAACGACCGCCCGCTGCCTGGACCGGCTGATGGCACCCTTGGCCGTGCCCAGGAGCAGTCCTACGAGGAGGTCCTCGGACCTACCCGCTCCCCTCCGCACAGGGTGCCCAAAGATCAGGAGAGTGGGACTGAAGTGCAGCCAGAATTTCAGGAGCAGCCCCTTCAAATAATGGAACAGGGGCTGCAACCTTGTGCATGAAACTCTTTTTGGAGTTTATCTGCAAAACAAAAACATTAATCGGTGCCACCCGACCTGGATGACACACCAGACATTTACAAGGCCCTCTTTTTTTGTTTTTTTTGGGGGGTTTTTTGTGTTTTTCTTTTTTTTTGGGCACTGAAATCACCTTTTTTCCCCAGTGCCCCCTATAAAAGGGAAGGTCCTTGTGCATGAAACTCTTTTTGGAGTTCACCTGCAAAACATAAAACATTAAACGGTGCCACCCGACCTGGGTGACACTCCAGACATTTACAAGGCCCTTTTTTTCCCCCCCTTTTTTTTTTGTGTTTTTCTTTTTTTGGTTTTTTTTTGGGCACTAAAATCACAATTTTCCCCAGTGCCCCCTATAAAAGGGAAGGTCCTTGTGCATGAAACTCTTTTTGGAGTTCACCTGCAAAACATAAAACATTAAACGGTGCCACCCGACCTGGGTGACACTCCAGACATTTACAAGGCCCTTTTTTTCCCCCCCTTTTTTTTTTGTGTTTTTCTTTTTTTTTTGTTTTTTTTTGGGCACTAAAATCACAATTTTTCCCCAGTGCCCCCTATAAAAGGGAAGGTCCTTGTGCATGAAACCCAAAAGGTTAGTTTGCAGGTGCAGCAGGTAATCAGGAAGGCAAATGGAATGTTGGCCTTCATTGCGAAAGGGATGGAGTACAAAAGCAGGGAGGTGTTGCTGCAACTGTATAAGGTATTGGTAAGGCCGCACCTGGAGTACTGCGTGCAGTTTTGGTCACCTTACTTAAGGAAGGATATACTAGCTTTGGAAGGGGTACAGAGACGATTCACTAGGCTGATTCGAGAAATGAGGGGGTTACCTTATGATGATAGATTGGGTAGACTGGGTCTTTAATTCCCTGTTTTCTCTCTCTCTCTCTCTCCTTTTTTAAAAAGTGGTGTTACATTAGCTTCCCTCCAGACGGTAGGAACTGATCCAGAGTCAATAGAATGTTGGAAAATGATCACTAATGCATCCACTATTTCTAGGGCCACTTCCTTAAGTACTCTGGGATGCAGCCTATCAGGCCGTGGGGATTTATCGGCCTTCAATCCCATCAATTTCCCTAACACAATTTCCTGACTAATAAGGATTTCATTCAGTAATGTGGTGACCAGAACTGCAAGCAGTACTTTAGCTGCGACCTAACTAGTGTTTTATACAGTTCAAGCATAACCTCCCTGCTCTTATATTCTATGCCTCGGCTAATAAAGGCAAGTATTCCATTTGCCCTCTGAACCACCTTATCTACCTGGCCTGCTACCTTCAGGGATCTATGGACCTGTACTTTCCAACTTCAAGATGCCATGGCCAATTGTGACACCCTCACCACCATGACTGGCACCCGCTAATTCAGTTCAGAGTGGGACTTGGGCAATTAACCTAAGTGCAACATTTACCCACAAGATGTGTCTAAATAATTTAAGTAAATGGCACAGCTCAATTCTTGAGCTTAAGTTTCAAGTTCAAAACATTTAAACTAAAGATAACCGTAGACCATGTCCACACGAGTGTTCACCCTGTATATCGCTACTTTTACAACAGGGAGTTTTGCACATCTGTGGAGTGAGAAACAGAGTTAACGTTTCGGGTCTGTTTCTCTCTCCACAGATGCTGAGTGTTTCCAGCATTTTCTGTTTTCATTTCAGGATTTCCAGCATCCAGCAGTATTTTGTTTTAATGTTAAAGTCGACATTCTGGTTACCACCTGCATGTCCAGTGGTCGTCAGACCAGCATCTCTCCGAGATCAATGAAAACTCAGACAAAGGAGGAGGTGACATAACAGTCACACTGCGTCTAATTGCAACACCACGTTTATGATTGGTCCCCTTGGAGGATAAGACACACCCAACAGTTTGTCTGGAATGTGTAATATGATCCAGTCTACAGAATGTGGAAGTCTAGTTAGCTTTGTGAAGATCCTCTCTTAATAGTATTCTGCAAATGTAGTTATAGGTATCCTTGCCTGGTAAAATAAAAGAAGTGATACTCTAATGAATAATTCTTTGGCGTTTTATGGGTTTTTCTCCTTCAGCATTTTATTGCACTTCAAAGCCATTCATTGTTCGGTGATGGTTGAGAGAGGTCTGATCAATTTAAGTTTTTCCTAGAATATGTTAAGTGTTTTTCAGAGATTGGTGGGCAGCAGATGAACTGATTTCAATCCTCTAGAAACTCGGCAATTTCCAATCGAAGTTGGGAGAGTTCCTCTTCGGGGAGCAAGTATTTGCGGATTATTTCTAGGGCTTTCTCCTCCGTCAGGCTGCTGTAGTCCTCGGGGTTGTTGACGGGCAGGTGCCCCGCCAGCTCGCACAGGGCGACGTTGAACGCCGCCGGCTCCTTGACGCCGAAGACGGACCTGCGGGGCCAGAGGATGAGGCGGACCCCGTCCCGGGAGCCCGTGTCCTCCTGCCGGCCGCCCAGCGGGCAGCCCCGGGTCAGGAAGAGGTTGTGGGCCAGCGAGCGGTCCAGCAAGAAGTCGGCGAGGCGGTGGAGGGCGGCGGCGGTCTGCGGGATGTCGGTGCCGTCGGTGTAGAGGACCAGCCCGCGGGTGGGGTGGCCGGACATGAGGTGGACTGGGTGGCCGGCCCGGCCGCCCCCTCGGTCCGGTGTCAGGGGCTCAGTAGCGGCCCACTCCACCCTCAGCCGGTGCGGCAGGTAGTAGCCGTGGAGGTGCAGGTGGTTGACCGAGGCCAGGGCCCCCAGGCTGTTGAAGCCCACCCGGAAGCCGGGGTCCGAGCTCAGGAACATCAGCTCCAGCCCCCGCAGCACCGAGGCCCGGCTCAGCACCTGCGGCAGGCCCCGGGCCGGCTCGGGCAGCAGCAGGACATGGCCGAACTCCAGCGGGCTGACATTGATCACCAGCAGGGCCTCCTCCTCCTGCCCCGGCCTCAGCGCGAACAGTATCTCCCGGGCCCCGATCCGCCCGAAGTGGAAGCCCCGCGGGTCGAAGGGCTGCCGCAGTCCGAGGATGGGCTGCGGCCGGCGGCGCTCGGTGGCCCGCTGCGGGTTGAGCTGAGCCAGCAGACGGCTCGGGCCCGGCAGCACCCGGCTGGGAGGCCGGGCCTGCGGCAGCGAGTAGCGGAAGCAGTCCCGCCGCTCCTCCCAGGCCGAGCGCAGCGCCCGGTCCAGGCGGGAGCCGGGCCCCGGGCCGCCCCACCGCACCCCGCTCCGGTGGAAGTCCGCCTCCGAGTAGGCGAAGACCCCGGGCTGGGACCGGGACCGCTGCCTCTCCCGCTCCGCCTCCCCGCCACTGGGCGCCGCCATCTTGCTCTGACGTCTGAGGCCTCGCCCCAGCCGTTGCCATGGCTCCCGGGTTGCCCACGCACAGCGCATGTCTGAAAATCCAGCCAGACGTTACCATAGCAACAGGACTAGGCCTTTCAGCCTGATCTACCATTCAATTAGATCTTGGCTGATCTGCAACCTAACTCCATCCACCCGTCTCTGGCCCACATCCCTTAATACCTTTGGTTAACAAAAATCTACTCACCTCTGATTTAAAATTAACTGATCTAGCATCAATTGCCGTTTGCGGAAGAGTTCAAAACTTCTACTACCCTTCAGTTGCCTGGGCCCTAAGCTCTGGGATTCTCTCCCTAAACCTCTCCACCTCTTTCCTCCTTCAAGACGCTCCTTAAAACCTACCTCTTTGACTTTGGTGACGTGCCCTAATGTGACTTGGTGTCAATGTTTTTGACTTATAATACTGTGAAGCACCTTGGGACGTTTTACTACATTAAAGAGGCAATATAAATACAAAGTTGTTATTGTTGTGGAGAAATGTTTCCTAATTTCACTCCTGAAAGGTCTAATTTTTAGACTATGCCTCCTCGTCCTCAAATACTTAACCAGTGGAAATAGTTCCTCTCCATCTACCATAGAAACATAGAAAATAGATGCAGGAGTAGGCCATTCGGCCCTTCAAGCCTGCACCACCATTCAATATGATCATGGCTGATCATTCACATCAGTACCCCTTGATCCCTTTAGCCGTAAGGGCTATATCTAACTCCCTCTTGAATATATCCAATGAACTGGCATCAACAACTCTCTGCGGTAGGGAATTCCACAGGTTAACAACTCTCTGAGTGAAGAAGTTCCTCCTCATCTCAGTCCTAAATGGCCTAGCCCTTATTCTAAGACTGTGTCTCTTTTTTCTGGACTTCCCCAATATCGGGAACATTCTTCCCGCATCTAACCTGTCACGTCCCGTCTGAATCTTATACGTTTCTATGAGATCCCCTCTCATCCTTCTAAACTCCAGTGTATAAAGGCCCAGTTGATCCAGTCTCTCCTCATATATCAGTCCAGCCATCTCTGGAATCAGTCTGGTGAACCTTCGCTGCACTCCCTCAATAGCAAGAACATCCTTCCTCAGATTAGGAGACCAAAACTGAACACAATATTCCAGATGAGGCCTCACCAAGGCCCTGTACAATTGCAGTAAGACCTCCCTGCTCCTATACGCAAATCCCCTAGCTATGAAGGCTAACATGCCATTTGCCTTCTTCACCGCCTGCTGCACCTGCATGCCAACTTTCAATGACTGATGAACCATGACACCCAGGTCTCGTTGCACCTCCCCTTTTCCTAATCTGCCACCATTCAGATAATACTCTGCCCTCGTGTTTCTGCCACCAAAGTGGATAACCTCACATTTATCCACATTATATTGCATCTGTTCCCCTTAATATCTTGAAAACTTCGATCACATCACCCCTTAACCTGCTAAATTCATAGGATTACATTGGATATACGACACAGAAACAGGCCGTTCGGCCCAACCAGTTATGCTCCACTCGAGCCTCCTCCCATCTTTCCTCATTTAAATCTATCAGCATAATCATTTATTCCCTTCTCCCTTATATGCTTATCTAGCTTCCCCTTAAATGCATCGATACTATTCACCTCATGGGTAAAGAAGTTTCTTCTGAATTGCTTATTTGATTTCTTGATGGCCTTATATTGATGGCCTCTAGTTATGTTCTTCCTCACAAGTGGAAACATTCTCTCTCTATCCACTCTATCAAAACCTTTCATCATTTTAAAGACCTCAATTAGGTCACCCTTCAGCCTTCTCTTTTCAAGCGAAAAGAGGCCCAGCCTGTTCATCGTTTGGAGGGAATACAATCCTAATTTGTATAATCTCTGCCCATGGAGCCCAGGTATCATTCTGGTAAACCTACACTGCACTCCCTCCAAGGCCAGTATATCCCCAGAACTACTCACAATGCCCCAGGTGTGATCTAACCAGGGCTTTGTATAGCTGCAGCATAACTTCTAACCCCAAGTATTCTAGTCCTTCAGATATAAAGGCCAGCATCCCTTTTGGATTATTTTCTGTACCTGTTCGTGATTCAAGCACAGACTAGCATTTTAGTCCATTTACACACATACATGGCATAATAATGAATGCATCAACTAAACGCATGCACCAACACTTATTTTGCTGCGAATAAGAATAATGAGCTAATCAGAAATCAAGATTGCAGAAACCCAATCATAGCGTTGGTTATTTTATTTTAACCAATGGGCGTCGACCTGCTGCTTTAACAGCCAATAGTCGCCGTCCGAGTGTCACTATGCAACCAATCAGCATCACGCAGCGCAGGCCACCAATGAAAAAGCCGCAGCCTTGGGGCCAATCAGAAACGGCGTCCGGTTGCCATGGCGACGCAGCCGGCAGAACCTGATGTGCGGCCTAGCGGGGCGGGCGGGCGCCAGGTGAGTGAGTGAGTGGGAGGCGGGCTGATTTACATCGAAAGCCGGGATGGATCGGCCGCGCCGCCCGGCACTTTGCACCGGGAGGCGGTGGGCCCGGGAGCGGGCGGGAGGCGGCCCGGAGCCCCTCAGCTTCCGGCCCCTTCACTCCCCATAGCAACGCGCCGCCGGCCCTTAGCAACGGGCTGCTGACCAAATTTGGGCCAACTTTTACCCAGAGTGAATTATTCAATCTGATCCAAGATAAATCTTTAGTTAACTGGGGGGGTTACCAGGTTAAAGCAGTTAACCTAAGGCTTAGTATTTGTTCATTCGAGTTTAATTTTTGTAAATTCAAGTTTAATTTTTTGTAAATTCGAGATCGAAAATGCATTGCATTGGGTTTTCAATATTCAATATAATTATATGTGGGGGTGGTGCATTTTGGTTGGAGGAATAAGGAGGCCTCACACTCCCTGGAATATAAGAGTCTGAATGGGGTAGAAGAGCAAAGGGATCCAGGGATACAGCATCACAAAGCTGTACAAAAAAAATAGATTATCTGGGTCATTATCAGACTGCTGTGTGTGGGAGCTTGCTGTGCGCAAATTGGCTGCTGCATTTCCCACATTACAACAGTGACTACACTCCAAAAATACTTCATTGGCAGTAAAGCGCTTTGAGATGTCCAGTAGTCGTGAACGGCGCTATATAAATGCAAGTCTTGCTTATTAAAATAGCACTGCAGGTTAATAAAGCCATAAAAATGCAAACCAAGCACCGGGGTTCATTTCTAGAGGGATGAAAAGCAGAGAAGTTTTTAAAAACTTGTATAGAACCTTAGTTACACCACACTTGGAGCACTGTGCACAGTTGTGGTCGCCATATAGAGGCACTGGAGAAGATGAAAAAAAGATTCACCAGAATGATACCAGAACTGAGAGGTTATAACTATTGGAAAAGATTGAACTCTTCCCCCGGATGCTGACAGACCTAACCCACATCATTCCGCGGCAACCTTGTCCCACCCACCCTTTCCCTCAACAACTATCTGTCCCCTCTGTGACAGGGACTATTGTTCTCGTATTGGACTGTTCAGCCACCTAAGGACTCATTTTTAGAGTGGAAGCAAGTCTTCCTCGATTCCAAGGGACAGCCTATGATCGGTGCCTTCGCTGTAAAGAAATGGCTAAGATCTGAAGTCAGTGTTCAGGCCAGAGAGCTCCGCAGTGCGTAGGAGAGAGTTAAGGCATTGTGCCACCTGTAGAGGGGGGTCTGTGCTTACGCCCCGCAGTGGTAATCGCAGCCACAACAGCATCTATGTGCGCAGTTTTTTATCAAGTTGTTCTGGCTGTGTGCAAACTTCACAACATAAATTGCATTAAAAAAAACACTACACGTGTTGGAAATCTGAATGAAAATGCTCCAAATCTCAGTCAAACATCTGCAAAGGGAAAAGTCAGATTAACATTTCAGGAGCAAGGGGACAGGCCCTTCATCAGAAGTACACAATGTAGGGGAGACCCTTTATGGGATTGATAAGAGCAGAGGTTAAGTGGGATCCAGAGCTGGACTGCTCCATAGAAGCAGCTCTGCATTGTACATGCGTTACAAGCTGTTACCATAAAACTACAATGGCGAGATCAAAGATTTACAAGAATATTACCAGAACTGTGAGGGTATCCCTATCAGGAAAGGATTAAAAGGCTGGGTCTCTTTTCGCTTGAAAAAAGAAGGCTGAGGGGTGATCTAATAGAGGTCTTTAAAAGGGGAGGTGCAACGAGACCTGGGTGTCATGGTACATCAGCCATTGAAAGTTGCAGGTACATAGAAACGTAGAAAATAGGTGCAGGAGGAGGCCTTTCGGTCCTTCGAGCCTGCACCACCATTCAATAAGATCATGGCTGATCATTCACCTCAGTACCCCTTTCCTGCTTTCTCTCCATACCCCTTGATCCCTTTAGTCGTAAGGGCCATATCTAACTATCTCTTGAATATTTCCAACGAACTGGCATCAACAACTCTCTGCGGTAGAGAATTCCACAGGTTAACAACTCTCTGAGTGAAGAAGTTTACCCTCATCTTGGTCCTAAATGGCTTACCCCTTATCCTTAGACTGTGGCCCCTGGTTCTGGACTTCCCCAACATCGGGAACATTCTTCCTGCTTCTAACCTGTCCAGTCCCATCAGAATTTTATATGTTTCTATGAGATCCCCTCTCATTCTTCTAAACTCCAGTGAATACTGCAAGCGGTCAAGAAGGCAAATGACATGTTGGCCTTCATAGCAAGAGGATTTGAGTATAGGAGCAAGGAGGTCTTACTGCAGTTGTACACTGCCTTGGTGAGGCCACACCTTGAATATTGTGTACAGTTCTGGTCTCCTAATCTGAGGAAGGACATTCTTGCTATTGAGGGAGTGCAGCGAAGGCTCACCAGACTGATTCCCGGGATGGCAGGACTGATCTATAAAGAAAGACTGGATCGACTGGGCCTGTATTCACTGGAGTTTAGAAGAATGAGGGGGGATCTCTTAGAAACATATAAAATTCTGACTGGATTGGACAGGTTAGATGCAGGAAGAATGTTCCCGATGTTGGGGAAGTCCAGAACTAGGGGTCACAGTCTAAGGATAAGGGGTATGCCATTTAGGACCGAGATGAGGAGAAACTTCTTCACTCAGAGAATTGTGAACCTGTGGAATTCTCTACCACAGAAAGTTGTTGAGGCCAGTTCATTAGATATATTCAAAAGGGAGTTAGATGTGGCCCTTACGGCTAAAGGGATCAAGGGGTATGGAGAGAAAGCAGGAATGGGGTACTGAAGTTGAATGATCAACCATGATCATATTGAATGGTGGTGCAGGCTCAAAGGGCCGAATGGCCTACACCTGCACCTATTTTCTATGTTTCTATGTTTAAAGTTATAAAAGGTTTTGATCGGGTAGACACTTGTTTGCACTTGTGGGAGGGACCAGGACTAGAGGCCATCAATATAAGATAGTCACCAAGAAATCAAATAGGGAATTCGGAAGAAACTTCTTTACCCAGAGGGTGGTGAGAATATGGAACTCGCTGCCACAGGGAGTGGTTGAGGCGAATAGTATCGATGCATTTAAGGGGAAGCTAGATAAACATAAGAGGGAGAAGGGAATAGAGGAATATGCTGATAGAGTTTGATGAGGAAAGATGGGAGGAGGCTCAAGTGGAGAATAAACGCCAACATGGACAGGTTGAGCTGAATGGCCTGTTTCTTTGCCGTATATCCTAGGCAGTTCTGTGTAACAGTGAAAAGAGTATTGAACATTCATTGCTGTAATGTTATTTTTCCCATGTGGTACAGGACCCCCGGTAACTTGCCCAAGTGGTAATTCTTCATGTGTGAGCAGACAGTGAATGTTGGCAATCACATAGGCGACTATAAAACATAGAAACATCAAAATTAGGTGCAGGAGCAGGCCATTCGGCCCTTCGAGCCTGCATCCCCATTCAATAAGATCATGGCTGATCATTCAACCTCAGTACCCCTTTCCTGCTTTCTCTCCATACCGCTTGATCCCTTTGGCCGTAAGGGCTATATCTAACTCCCTTTTGAATATATCTAACAAACTGGCCTCAACAACTTTCTGCGGTAGAGAATTCCACAGGTTAACCACTCTCTGAGTGAAGAAGTTTCTCCTCATCTTGGTCCTAAATGGCTTACCCCTTATTCTTAGACTGTGACCCCTGGCTCTGCAACTCCCCAGCAATGGGAACATTCTTCCTGCCTCTAACCTGTCCAATCCCGTCAGAATTTTATATGTTTCTGAGATCCCCGCTCATTCTTCTAAACTCCAGTGGATACAAGCCCAGTTGATCCAGTCTCTCCTCATATGTCATTTCTACCATCCCAGGAATCAATCTGGTGAATCTTCGCTGTACTACCTCAATACCAAGAACGTCCTTCCTCAGATTAGGGGATCAAAACTGACCCAAATAGAATACGCTGCCTGTCGCCCAAACTGGAGCACGGGATATCAGTTAGGAGTAGGAACTCTGGCGGCTTTGATTTTTTTTCCCCAACACTCCCAAACCCAGCGAGTTCAAGTGTCACAACCCAACTATTGCCCTGCCTGAGACCAGTTATCTCAGCTCAGACATGGTCTGACTGGCTCAGTACCACACCAGTATGTGCATTTATCCGTGGAAGCACTGGGGACATCAAATGAGAATTTGTTTATCGCAACATATAGTGTGCGGTTGCAGTCACTTTACAGCCAGCTTTCCAATAGCCTGTGACAATACATCGCTGCACAATGGGCATGGAGCTCTTTACCAAAGCAGCTGCTGTGATACAGTAGTAAACAACCTGTATTCCCAGTGAGTGCCAGTGTAATAGAACACTCTGTCTGCCATGGGCTAGTCAAGGGGATAACGCTTAAAGTCAAAAATAATTTGGCTGCCTATTGAAAAATGGTGACATGTAAATGCTATCTGAGGACAGGGTGGAGGTCCGTTGGAATTCCCTGCCCCCCCCCCTCCCCTTTCACCATTGTCAGTACCAGTTGACATTCACTGTCAATGAGGCAGAGTCAGCATGGATTTATGAAGGGGAAATCATGTTTGACAAATTTGCTGGAATTCTTTGAGGATGTAACGAACAGGGTGGATAAAGGGCAACCAGTGGATGTGGTGTATTTGGACTTCCAGTAGGCATTTGACAAGGTGCCACATAAAAGGTTACTGCACAAGATATAAGTTCACTCGGTTGGGGGTAATATATTAGCATGAATAGAGGATTGTCTAACTAACAGAGAACAGAGAGTCGGGATAAATGATTCATTCTCTGGTTGGCAACCAGTAACTAGTGGGATGCTGCAGGAATCAGTGCTGGGACCCCAACTATTTACAATCTATATTAACGACTTGGAAGAAGGGACTGAGTGTAACGTAGCCAAGTTTGCTGATGATACAAAGATGGGAGGAAAAGCAATGCATGAGGAGGACACAAAAAATCTGCAAAAGGACATAGACAGGCTAAGTGAGTGGGCAAAAATTTGGCAGATGGAGTATAATGTTGGAAAGTGTGAGGTCATGCACTTTGGCAAAAAAAATCAAAGAGAAAGTTATTATTTAAATGGAGAAAGATTGCAAATTGCTGCAGTACAGCGGGACCTGGGTGTATTTGTGCATGAAACACAAAAGGTTAGTATGCAGGTACAGCAAGTGATCAGGAAGGCCAATGGAATCTTGGCCTTTATTGCAAAGGGAATTGAGTATAAAAGCAGGGAAGTCTTGCTGCAGTTGTATAGGGTATTGGTGAGGCCACACCTGGAATACCGCGTGCAGTTTTGGTTTCCATATTTACAAAAGGATATACTTGCTTTGGAGGCAGTTCAGAGAAGGTTTACTGGGTTGATTCCGGAGATGAGGGGGTTGACTTATGAGGAAAGGCTGAGTAGGTTGGGTCTCTACTCTTTGGAATTCAGAAGAATGAGAGGTGACCTTATCGAAACGTATAAGTTATGAGGGGGCTTGACAAGGTGGATGCAGAGATGATGTTTCCACTGATGGGGGAGACTAGAACTAGAGGGCATAATCTTAGAATAAGGGGCCGCCCATTTAAAACTGAGATGAGGAGAAATTTCTTCTCTCAGAGAGTTGTGGATCTGTGGAATTCGCTGCGTCAGAGAGCTGTGGAAGCCGGGACATTGAATAAATTTAAGACAGAAATAGACAGTTTATTAAACGATAAGGGGTTATGGGGAGCGGGCAGGGAAGTGAACCTGAGTCCATGATCGGATCAGTAATGATCATATTAAATGGCGGAGCAGGCTCAAGGGGCCGTATGGCCTACTCCTGCTCCTATTTCTTATGTTCTTATGTTCTTGTGTCTTCTCCTGTGGAGAACCACAAGGGTCAGGTACCTGGTAGCTGCTGAATCTCAGCTGAGTTTGAGCAGGTTCGAGGGGCCAAATGGCCGACTCGCTCCTATTTCTATGTAAGCCTGAGGATGTTTTTGCAAATCCCTTTCACCAAGTCTCTGCGTCTCACAGAATGAATGCTTCTGGGGCCAGGAGTGATTCCGAGGGAGAATCAGCTGAAGAGGAAGCCGAGAATGAGGAAGAGAATCTGATTGAGGAGTCGGAGGAGGAACGAGCCAGAGTGCCAAGGAGGAACATACCAGTGAGAGAGTTGTTGAGGCGCATCAAACAGCCCAAGCGGCTGGGAGAAGAAGAGAGACTTCACAAACAGGAGCTGATAATATCCAACCAGAACGCCGAAGGAAATGACAATGCCATTAAGGAAGAGGTGCTCAAGAAGAAAAAGAGGAAGAAACGCAGGTATAATCAGGACTGACCTTTTACTGACCTCTTCACAGGTCTTTCACAATTATTAACATCACTGTCACAATGTTTTCTACTTGCACCAACCCGTATCTCTTGGCCACTCCCTCACACTGACCAGTGTATCTCCCGATCACTCCCTCACTCTGACCGGTGTATCTCCTGGTCACTCCCTCACACTGACCGGTGTATCTCCCGATCACTCCCTCACACTGACCGGTGTATCTCCCGATCACTCCCTCACACTGACCGGTGTATCTCTCGGTCACTCCCTCACACTGACCGGTGTATCTCCCGGTCACTCCCTCACACTGAACGGTGTATCTCCCAATCACTCCCTCACACTGACCGGTGTATCTCTCGGTCACTCCCTCACACTGACCGGTGTATCTCCCGATCACTCCCTCACACTGACCGGTGTATCTCCCGATCACTCCCTCACACTGACCGGTGTATCTCTCGGTCACTCCCTCACACTGACCGGTGTATCTCTCGGTCACTCCCTCACACTGACCGGTGTATCTCCCGATCACTCCCTCACACTGACCGGTGTATCTCTCGGCCACTCCCTCACATTGACCGGTGTATCTCCCGATCACTCCCTCACACTGACCGGTGTATCTCCTGGTCACTCCCTCACTCTGACTGGTGTATCTCCTGGTCACTCCCTCACTCTAACCGGTGTATCTCTCGGTCACTCCCTCACACTGACCGGTGTATCTCCCGATCACTCCCTCACTCTGACCAGTGTATCTCTCGGTCACTCTCTCACACTGACCGGTGTATCTTTCGGTCACTCCCTCACACTGACCGGTGTATCTCTCGGCCACTCGCTCACACTGACCGGTGTATCTCTTGATCACTCCCTCACGTTAATCAATATTAACCTGCATCTTCTGAATACTGCTCCCATATCTGGGGAGATTCTTCTAAAACCTTTCTCACATTCAGAGACACAATATAAATAAAACGTGTTGCCGTGAAGTTGACCCTACGCTCGGCTCCAGCCTCCCATTTCACTCTGTCGCAACGTTCATTTTTTCTCTCTATTTTCTATTTTGCTTCTCTGAACTTTCCTCTCTTAGTCTTTCTTTGGCCCATGGGACCATTCAACACACTCTTCCTCCCCATACCCTCATAGTGTTGAGATCCTGCACACTGTGACAGGACCTCAAATCTGCGGATCTCCTTACCTCCCTCAGACTACCTTCCTCCAACATTTTTGGTGTTGGAAATCACAATGGGGCTGAATTTCTGCTGCCGTTTAGGCGGACTCCTGCCACAACTACTGCAGGAGCAGCCGTGACCTAACTGTGCCAAGTCCACAACTAAGCTGCCCAGCTCTCTAAGGTGGTGCAGCCTCTGCCCGTCCCCTGGGACCAGAGGTGGGGATGCTCTAGACTGGCAATTCTCGCTTGTTAGTCCAATATGGAGGCTGGTGCACCATGAGAGGAGGCATATGTACTCCTGGAAGGGTGCAAGAGGGCCCCAGAGTTGTGGAGGGGGGGGGGGGTAGCGGGTGAGGCCGGGGGAAATTTTGTGTGGACTGAAGGGGCCAGGTACCCCCGCCCCCCCAGGGAGGCAGTCGGGGCTGGCAGACATTTGAGATGCTCAGAAGACGCAGGAAGCCCTCTTGCAAATCAGGTGACCTCTTACTGACCCCACATACTCTGGCAGGGTCAGCAGCGAAGACCACTGGCAGCGTCAGCGCCAGAGGCCACTGACAGGATCAGCAGCGAAGGTCACTGGCAGGGTCAGTGCCAGAGGCCACTGGCAGGGTCAGTGCCAGAGGCCACTATCAGGGTCAGCAGTGAAGGTCACTGGCAGCGTCAGTGCCAGAGGCCACTGGCAGGGTCAGCAGTGAAGGTCACTGGCAGTGTCAGTGCCAGAGGCCACTGGCAGGGTCAGCAGCGAAGGAACTGGCAGGGTCAGCAGTGAAGGTCACTGGCAGGGTCAGTGCCAGAGGCCACTGGCAGGGTCAGCAGCGAAGGAACTGGCAGGGTCAGCAGTGAAGGTCACTGGCAGGGTCAGTGCCAGAGGCCACTGGCAGGGTCAGCAGCGAAGGAACTGGCAGGGTCAGTAGTGAAGGTCACTGGCAGGGTCAGTGCCAGAGGTCCAATATTCAGGCCCAATGTCAGCATCTAAAAAGAGGAATTATTAAATCTTTTAGGTGGCTATCTAACAGATCTGCTGCATATTCCCATAGTTCTTTTGTTTTTAATTTATGTTTCCAGATTTTTTTTTTACCTCAGAATGAGTTATCGTGACTGCTCTACACTGAATACTAGCTTAACTGTTGAGCCATCGAGTGGCAATGCTGAACCCAGGCCAGTCATTTCCCACAGGGAAAACTGTAACTTCTGCTTACTTTATTGAGATCTCAGCCTCTTCTTTCTTGCAGGTGTATTGGAATAAATCTGCTCAATTGCAAGTATGATAGTGGTGAGTATCAATGAAATTAGGGTTAATGGGATCAGGGAGTGGGGGGAGACTCGCACAGATCTGTGCAACACATAGGGGTTTTTGCACCTCCAAATTCCTCCACTCCTTTCCTAAAGGTGCTGATTCATTTTGGGGTGCAATTCTGTGGGTGTCTGCCACTCTCTGTGGCTTGCTCAGGTAGCTGTGTGTGAGCCTAAACAGTGAGTGTTGGCTAGGCTGTTCAATTTGGGCCTATCTGTGATGCCTGCACTAATCACTGCGTCCCTGGAGTCCGTACACATGGGCTTTCCAGCAAGCAGGAGCCCTGACTAATTCCACCTCCCACCCCACCCTTTGCTGCCCCACGGATACTGGTTGATCAATCAGAAATATAACAGTGTCTCCCGATTGCTGAGATAGGGTAGGTCAACACAGACTATCAAGTTAAACCTAGGACCTTCCTGGTATCTGTAGCTGAGTTCCACATCAGGCAGTGTATTCACCCACTGCTCTATTCTTGTATACAGAGACCAAAATATATTTCAGTAGTCTACACTCTAAAAGTCTCGTTTGATGGTTTT
This sequence comes from Pristiophorus japonicus, assembly GCF_044704955.1. Classification (NCBI taxonomy): domain Eukaryota; kingdom Metazoa; phylum Chordata; class Chondrichthyes; family Pristiophoridae; genus Pristiophorus; species Pristiophorus japonicus. The sequence continues at coordinate 66,128,922 of NC_091997.1, forward strand.
TTGTTTTAATACTGAATGTGATGATGACTATTCCATTTATATTGCACTTAAATGTTTAATTACTGAATTCATTAGTCAAAGTTTTGCAAATTATTTTCTATCTCTTTATCCCATGAAATTCTCTTCTTTATCTCTCCCACTCTTACTCTTATGAACTGTTCATTCATCCTGTCTCTTTTAGACATTGCTTTCTTTTTCTATTTCTCTCTGTTTCTTATCGCTTCTATCTTTCTCTTTCTTTTCTATCTCTCTACCTCTATCTCTTCCTCTCTCCCCTACATTTCTCTCTCTCTCTCTCTCTCTCTATCAATCTCTTGATATCTCTCTCTCTCTCTCTCTCACTGTGTATCTCCCTCTCTGCCATATGACAATGGTTTATGTCTCCACCCTCTGTTCTTGTGTTCCAGTCCGCCGTGCAGCTCGTCGATATGGTCTGAAGGAGGTTGGGGAGGATGAAGAGTGGATATTGTACTGGACTGACGTCTCGGTTTCTCATGAAAGAGTTATGGAGATGAAACGTTTTCAGGTCAGAATCACAGCACTGAGGAGGAAAAGAAGAAATAAACATTATAAAGGGATTGGTTTCAGACCACAGTACTGGACTGGCATTTTGTCTTAAAACCTTTTTATTTCTGAAGAAGAGTAAGTTATAAACTATTCTTGAGTTCCACTTACTGTTATGATGCCTTTTTAATTTTAATTTTGTTACCTAAATTAGATGCTTGTGGAAAATCAGGATATATTCTTATAATTTTAATTGTTATCTGATGCATGATCCTTCTCTCATCCCGAGTCTCCAGCCTCTCTGTTTCCATTGCAATCATGTCTCCACCCCCTCTCTTTCTCTCTTATCAATACTACTCTGTCATTACTTCCCTGAACCTTCGTCTCTTGCTCCTCCCAACCCACAGATACACCGCTCTAAATGCTCTGCTTCCTCCCTGTTGAAACAGAAGTTCACCATCGCATCTAATAAGAACATAAGCTCCGCTATTCAATAAGGTCATGGCTGATCTGATCTCGGCCTCAACTCCACTTTCCTGCCCGCTCTCCCACTCCACTTCATTCATTCCTCAAACTGTTGAACTCCGTCTTCACTTTGGCCAGCTGCCTGAGGCTTTTAAAACCCAAGCTCGGTGTCACCTCATCGACATTCCCGCCAAGTTGCATGGCCGTGCAGCGGTCTGGAGGTCCTGCGCAGACCACTCACCGGCTCTTACATTGAAGAAACCGCGCATGCACGGAGATCTGAATGGGACTGTGCACGAAAAAAATTCGAGGGAACATTGCACCTCATCACTATTTCATGATTTACCTGTCTGCTCTCCAGACCTTCCTGGTCCAAATTACCTGGTGCTTGCGATTGTTGATCTTTGTATTTCTTTTCATACCTGCAGAAAATCAATCACTTTCCAGGAATGAGCGAGATCTGCAGGAAGGACCTACTGGCCAGGAATTTGAATAGGATGCTGAAACTCTTCCCAAACGAATATAATATCTTCCCACGTACATGGTGTTTACCTGCCGAGTGAGTGGCCTTAGACTTGGCGATGAAATGTATGGTTGGATGGAGATAGGGCTCTGTGGTTGAGTAAAAAAGAACAGCGCCTCATCACAATTCTCAGGACACCCTAAAGCACTTCATAGACAATAAGCAATCGGAAGCGAGGTGACATATATTATATAGGGGAGTGCACAGCAAGGTCCCACAAACAGCAATGAGGTGAATAACCAGTTAAACTGCGGTTCATCGGCATTTGTTCATGGAGCAATGTTCGCCAGCTGATTGGGAGAAGTTCCTGCTCTTAGCTGGTCATTTATAGTGTTGCTGTTTTTTGGGACGTTGCATTATATGGTTAGGGCATCTTGTGCATGGGTTGGAAAAGTAGATGGTTTCTCGTGATTGGTTAAGGGGGCAATTGGTAGCTAGTTGGAAAGGTAGGTTTAATTTGAATTGATACTTGGGTCTCCCAGTTATAGGACTTGCTAAATATAATCTTTAATCGTAATCTTTTGGGATTTTGAAGATGAAAGCTATATTCATTAATGTTAGTTAGATGTTTATAATATATTGGGCTTGACAGGGTAGATGCAGCGAGGATGTTTCCCCTGGCTGGGGAATCTAGAACCAGAGGTCACAGTCTCAGAATAAGGGGTCGGCCATTTAGGGCTGAGATGAGGAGAAATTTCTTCACTCAGAGGGTGGTGAATCTTTGGAATTCTCTGACCCAGAGGGCTGTGGAGGCTCAGTCTTTGAGTATATTCAAGGCTGAGAGCGCTAGATTTTTGGATATTAAGGCAATCGAGGGATATGGGGACAGTGCAGGAAAGTGGAGTTGAGGTAGAAGATCAGTCACGATCTTATTGAACGGCGGAGCAGGCTCGAGGGGCCGAATGGCCGACTCCTGCTCCTAATTCTTATGTTCTTATGTTTATCATGTGATCTTTAAACGTTCTGTTTGTATGCTGTACAGTTTTGGGGATTTTCAGGCCTACTGCAGGATGAAGAAGACCAAGACGTATATCTGTAAACCAGACTGTGGGTGTCAGGGCCGGGGGATTTTCATTACCAGGAACCTAAAGGAGATTAAACAAGGAGACCGCCTGATCTGCCAGCAGTACATCTCCAAGGTATTGCATAGTGTTTACAGCACCGAGACAGACCAACAGCAAGCAACCATTTTGTTCACACTTGTCTCCCCTTCCTCACTTGAAGTGACAGAAGCAACTTCCAGCACCTTAACCCAGCCACCATTCTTTAAATGTGAGCTTGGACAGAGAAGGTTGGTGGGCTTGGCACCCAAGCCTAATCCTGTTCTGACCTCCAAACCACACCTACACTTTCCAGGAGGACTGAACGCGACTGTAGTATGTCTACGGCCACCTCAACTGCGATCCGCTAACTCCGCACAGACCAGGGAGCTGGCTCCTGCTCTGTATGGGCCAGCAACACACTGGGCAGTTCACTGAGCTGGGTCAATAACACACTGAGCAGTTCATTGAGCCGGGTCTGTAACACACTGGGCAGTTCATTGAGCCGGGTCTGTAACACACTGGGCAGTTCATTGAGCCGGGTCTGTAACACACTGGGCAGTTCATTGAGCCGGGTCTGTAACACACTGGGCAGTTCATTGAGCCGGGTCTGTAACACACTGGGCACTTCATTGAGCCGGGTCTGTAACACACTGGGCAGTTCATTGAGCCGGGTCTGTAACACACTGGGCAGTTCATTGAGCCGGGTCTGTAACACACTGGGCAGTTCATTGAACCACTGGGAGAAGCCTCACAATGTGGAATGTGTCAGGGTTGATTCCAGGATGTGTTTCCCACTATTCCCTATTTTTGACTTTAACTCCTGCACTCTTTATTTTCAGTTTGAGAGCCCTACACTCTGTCAGTGCACTAGAATATCTAAACAATATGACGAGAAATGGTCACTTGGCCAGGCAAAGCTCACCCTTCCAATATTCCCCCTTGCCCAGCACCGAACTGTTCTGCAACTGGGGCCAGGAAATGGGATGAGGCTGCGTAGGGTCAGATGAAGAGCTGGCAATGGCACAGTGGGCTCATTGCCGTGCTGTATTTTCAATGCTTCTGTGGTTCTAACTCTTCTGAATGCGCCTTAAAGTTTGTGTTTCTACTCCCCTGACAGATTATCCCAGACATTTCTCACCATTTGACCCTTTTTCTACCCTTTCCCTCTAGGTCGCCCTTGCCCCACACTTTGAATTATTCTTGTTGGTTCTCTCTGCTCCACCTCCCCTCCCCTCCAGTGCTTGCATACCCCTTTTGCAGCATGGCCAACATGCCTGTACACGATACTCTGTGCGAACAGACTGGTATTTTTTTTAAGAGTCTTGGCATAACCCCAATAGATTCGTATTCCACTGTTCTACCCATGATTTGGTGTGAAGATGATGTTTGATGTTTGACAAGTATCGTATAGCCTACCGAATGTAGACTTCATGTCTCTTTCACAGCCTTTCCTCATAGATGGTTTCAAATTTGACCTCCGTGTCTACATCTTGGTAACATCCTGTGATCCCTTTCGAATTTACATGTACAACGAGGGACTGGCAAGGTTTGCAACGAGCAAATACAGCGAGCCCTCTAGCAGCAACTTGGTAACTTTTCTTCCTGTGTTATGGCCGGGATTGTTGTTATTGTATCTGAGTACACTTCATCATTGCTATCTTCTGCATCTTATAGATGTGCAACAGGCCCTTTTTCACAGTAAACTAACATAGCTGGGAGAAAGAAAGACTTGCACTTATATCACCCCTTTCATGATTTCAGAACCTCCCAAAGCCCTTTACAGTCAATTCAGTACTTTTAAGTCACTGTTGTAATATAAGAAACGTGACAGACAATTTTCACACAGCAAGCTCCCACAAACAGCAATGTGATAATGACTAGATCATCTGTTTTTAGATGTTGGTTGAGGGACAAATATTGGCCAGGACACTCCTGTTCTTATTTGAAATAGCGCCACGGGATCTTTGACATCCACCTGAGAGGAGCAGACGGGGCCTCAGCTCAACATTTCATCCGACAGACGGCCCCTCCGACAGTGCAGCACTCCCTCAGTACTGCACTGGAGTGTCAGCCTGGATTTTTGTGCTCAAGTCTCTAGTGATTTACATTAAAGCCTGTTGAGATGGCCGCATTTGGGAATAACCGTCACTCTTTATGCAGCTCAGACCTGAATAATTAATGTATTAAAACCAATGTTCCCTCTAATTTTCTTTTGGTGCGCAGCCGCTTTAACTGGCTACGCAGCCCATTCAAATTTCCGTGCAAGCGTGGTTTCTTCTATTGAAAAGCTGGTGAGCAGCCTGCGCGGGACCTCCAGACCGCTGTGTGGCTGCACAGCTTAGCAGGAAACGTTGATTAAGATAGATGTTATCTCTATATAATGGTGGCCCTTAAGGCATGTATCCCTGTATCTATCGACAACAATATCCATTTATATAGCAGTAATATAGTAAAATATCCCAAGGTGCTTCACAGAAGCGTTATCAGACAGAATCTGGTAGATAAGGTGGTTGAGATGTCATCCGGATACTTTCCTTTATTAGCCAAGGCATAGAATATAAGAGCAGTGAGGTTATGCTAGAACTGTTTTAAAACATTAGTTAGGCCACAACTAGAGTACTGCGTGCAGTTCTGGTCACCACATTACAGGAAAGATGTGATTGCAATAGAAAGGGAGCAGAGGAGATTTACAAGGATGTTGCCAGGACTAGAGAATTTTAGCTATGAGGAAAGATTGGATAGGTTAGGGTTGTTTTCTTTGAAACAGAGGAGGTTGAGGGGAGATAAAATTATGAAGAGCCTAGATAGTAAATAGGAAGGACTTATTTCCCTTAGCAGAGGGGTCAATAACCAGGGGCATTGATTTAATTGGTAGAAGGATTAGAAGGGAGTTGAGGAGAATTTTTTTCACCCAGAGGGTAGTGGGGAGGGGGGGCGGTCTGGAACTCGCTGCCTGAAAGGGTGGTAGAGACAGAAACCCTCACCGCATTTAAAAAGTACTTGGATAGACACTTGAAGTGCCGTAACCTACAGGGCTACGGACCAAGAGCAGGAAAGTGGGATTAGGCACGATAGCTTTTTCAGCTGGCATGGACACGATGGGCCGAATGGCCTCCTTCTGTGCTGTAAAATTCTATGATTCTACTAATGTAACAACCAGCCACCTAAAGAGATATTAGGACAGATGACCAAAAGCTTGGTGAAAGAGGTAGGTTTTAAGGAGACAGGTTTAGGGAGGGGATTCCAGAGGTTGGGGCCAAGACCGCTGAAGGTACGGCCGCCAATGGTGGAGCAAGAGGCCAGAATTGGAGGAACACAGAGATCTCGGGCAGGTTGTAGGGCTGGAGGAGGTTATGAGATGGGGAGATGCAAGGCCATGGAGGGAGCTTGTGTCACCCATGACCCAAACCACTGAAATGTCTTGTTTGTTGATGACAGGATGACATCTGCATGCACCTGACAAACTATGCCATCAACAAGCACAGCAAGAACTTTATCAGAGATGGGGACGGTAGCAGCAAAAGGTACAATGAACAGGAAACTCTCGCCCACATTCTTTCAGCACTTTCAGTATGCAGCAAATATATCATAAAGATCCAATCAATGTTGCCCTGAAGGCTGGTTAAGGTGGTGTGGGGCTGGGTCTGTCTCTAGATTGAAGCATGTAGGACCAATCATCATTGAGAGGCTGACTGGTTAGGTGGGAGTCCTCAGTCCTTAAACCCAAAGCTTTTGCGATTGGAAAGGAACCTTACTTTTTGTATAAGTCTGGTGCCATGGTCATCAGTTTCAGTTGGAATTTCCCCAAGACCCAAAGGCAGTCGTGCTGGTGAAGCAGCATGCCTCACTATCCCTGTCTGATGCCAGTCACTGTAGCCTCACCATCTTCAACTGGCTCTCAGCCACAGACAGGAACATCTCCTTGCCCAATTGCAAGGCCTTGAAAATATTCCTCAACAGACCCAGATGCTGCAGTGCTGATTTAGCCCATTATATTGCGATAGTAACAAAAATCGTGCAACAACAATTTGTATTTGCACAGCGCCTTTAAAGTAGTATAACGTCCCAAGGCGCTTCACAGGAGTATTATTAAACAACATTTGACACCGAGCCACATAAGAAGATACTGGGGACAGTTGACCAAAAGCTTGGTCAAAGCGACAGAAGTAGTGTCTTAAAGGAGGAGAGGTGGAGAGTTTTACCCCTTGATATCTGATATATTAGTTACATAAGAACATAAGAAATAGGAGCAGGAGTCGGCCATATGGCCTCTCGAACTTGCTCCGCCATTCAATAAGATCAGGGCTGATCTGATCTTCGCCTCAACTCCACTTTCCCTCCCGCTCCCCATAACCCTTGACTCCCTTATCGTTCAAAAATCTGTCTATCGCCACGTTAAATGTAGTACAATGTCTATCTATTTATCCCTGTATTGTATTAGTCTATTCATATTGTGTTCTGTCATGTACAGAAAACTGTCCTCACTTAACAGTTGGTTGGAGCAGCATGGGCACAATACAGCAAAGGTTTGGGCAGACATTGAAGACGTCATCATTAAAACTCTAGTTTCTGCCTATCCGATCTTAAAGCACAATTACCGGACTTGTTTCTCCAATCACCTCTTTGGCAGTGCCTGCTTTGAGATACTGGGATTCGATATCCTGGTGGACCGCAATTTGAAACCATGGCTCCTGGAGGTGAGTTAAACAACAAGCAAGGTGTGATGGTATCAAAAGACTGTTGGAAAAATACAGAGTGCAAGTTGAACTGCTCATAAAAGAAAAAACTTTCATTTATATAGCACCTAATCACACTCGCAGGATGTCCCAAAGCACTTCATAACCAATGAATTACTTTTCGAGCGTACTCACTGCTATTACATAAGCAAACACGACAACCAGTTTACACAGATTCCACAGACAGCAAATGACACAAGTGACCAGTTCATCTGTTTTTGGTGATATTGGTAAACTCCCTGGACTTTTTCCAATGACGGCACAGGATCTTTACCGTCCATTAGAACCTCCTTGTGGAACCTCAGCTTAATGTTTCATCTGAGGGCCAACTCCTCCGACAGTGCAGCACTCCCTCAGCACTGCACTGCAGGGGCAGTTTGGATTATGCGCTTAACTCTCTGGCGTGAGGCTTGACCCCCCCCCCCCCCCCGAATCTTCTGACTCCGAGGTGAGAGTGCTACCCACTGAGCCGCAGCTGAAATTTAAGGGATAGCTGGGGATCTGAGGGCCAGCGAGAGAGACATAGCCCTGATATTGTGATACTGTTTCATTTTTGTGCAGCAGAGATGCTGTCAAAGTAACCTTAGTGAGTTGCTGCTATGCATCCTTTCGGCAGCCATAATGTGCCGGTGGTGGAGGGGTGGAGATTGAACCTAGTGACAGGGGTGCAGAGGACCAAACTGCTCTGTCCTAGATGGTGTCGAGCTACTTGAGTACTGCTGCGGCTTCACCCATCGAGGCCAGTGGCAAGTATTCTATCACACCCCTGATTTCAGCCTTGTAGATGGCGGAGGGGCTTTGAAGGGGTCAGGAGGTGAGCCACTCGCTGCAGAGTACCCTCCCTCTGTCCTGCTCTTGTAGTCCCATTCAGCTACTGACATCCATACACAGCAGAAGTCACGGGGTAGTGATCAGGAGCAAGAACCATGATTTATTTCCTTTGTAGCGTAGAAGCATTGAAGCCAATTGTAGTTATTCATTCACTGCCCTGGATGAGATCAGTTAATTTAGCACATGCCAAATATGAATCATGGTTTGTTTGTATAGCTTCATGTCACACCAGGCAGCCATTTCCCCACAGTGCAATACGGAGTCTCCTTGGCAAACAATTATTCGACTAGAACTGTAGTTTTGTACAAATGTATTCAGTAACCATCAGCCTGTGTGTTTTGTGCCAACACACCCCACATTTTGCTTCCCAGGTGAACCACTCTCCCAGCTTCACGACGGATTCCAAGCTGGATCGAGAGGTGAAAGACAGTCTACTATACGACACTATTTGCCTGATCAACCTGGGAGCAAGTGACAAGCAGAAGGTGACGGAGGAGGAGCGACGCAGGGTGCAGGAGCGTTTGTGGCACCGTCACACAACTCGCGAATTAAGGTAGAGGCTGTAAAGTCCTGTCCCCTCAGTACAGACTCACACGAGGCATGTCGTGAAGTCAAGGTCACTCTGGACCTGCACCTTTATTTCACAGCTCTGGAATGCTGCACTTGCCTGAGACCTGTCCTTACATACCTGTCTCTTGCAAGTGCACCCCTGGTGGTAAGGTATGCTGGTGGTTACAGGTCATATCTTATTACAGTCATGTATAGCATGTTAGGATACAGTTATATATAATAATGTAAGATACATGACAGAGGAGGTGGCATCCAACGGGTTCACTGTACAATTCTGGCCTCTCCTGCATCCCCGACTTCCTCGCTCCATCATTGGTGGCCGTGCCTTCAACTGCCTAGGCCCTAAGCTCGGGAATTCCCTCCCTAAAACTCTCCGCCTCGAGGCGTTCCTTAAAACCTATCTCTTTCACCAAGCTGGCAAGGCCGGCATTTATTGCCCATCCTTAGTTGTCCTTGGGAAGGTGGAGGTGGTCTGTCGTCTTGAACCGCTGGAGTTTGATACAATCGAATGGCTCGCTCGGCCTCTTAAGAGGTTAGTAAAGATTCAACCACGTTGGTGTGGGACTGCAGTCACGTATGGACCCAGACCGGGTAAAGATGACAGGTTTCCTTCCCGAAAGGGACATTGGTGAACCAGTTGGGTTTGTACGACAATCCGACAGCTTCATGGTCACTTTTATCGGTGCTAGCTTTTTTTTAACTTCCAGATTGCTTAAACTGAAATTCAAATTCTCAAACTGCCCCTGGTGGAATTTGAACTCGCCTTTTCTGGATTAATAGACCAGTAACATAACCAAAGTGTCTTCAGTCGAAAACAGACTATTTGACAGTGGAGGCGTCACAGCTGAGCCTGACCCTGGAGGAAAACTTTCCTCTGAACTTTCTTTTAGACCAGGGGAAATATTCCCACAATCTTTATGATGGCCTGAACCAAACATGACCAGAGAAAGTACGTGAATTCCTGTAATGAAGGCGCGTCAGCAAGTTGCATTTATAAACGCACTTAACTTGGGAAAAATATCCCAAAGCGCTTAATTACAGAGGTGTAATATTAGAGGTACCGATAAAGCAGTCCGATTACCCTTCTCCTGACTTCAAGCCTTGTTACTCCCACAGGCGTGAGCAGTACGAAAACTACCAGTTAGCCTGGCTCCAGCAGGTGGAAAAGTATGAGAAGGAGCACCTGGGAGGGTTCCATCGCATTTACCCGCAGCCCGACTCTGAGAAATACGACAATTACTTCAAACAAAGCGGATCGCTCTTTCAGGAGACAATCGCTTCCAGAGCGAGGGAAGAATGTGCCAGGTATGAACTGCGGGCTCCTGGGCAGGGAGCCATTCATGGCCGTGTGATAGCCATTGATATCGATCGGAGAGTGCACAGGTTATCTGGCCTTGTACAGAGACAGAGTTGTATTTCTTGTTCTGCGTTTAATTGTCCCGGCAATACATCCTAAATCTCTATACTTGCTTTTGCAATAGCCTCACAGCACTATCCATGGACCTTCAATATTGATTCATAGACAGTAACATCCAGGTCCGCCTAGCGCTCAACAGCCTTGCTCAGCATCGCTCCTACCAAGTGTATAACACTACATTTATCTATATTAAAACTAACTGCCAGAAATGGCCCCATTCCTTCATCACATTTAGACATCTATAACTGGGAAGTTCATGTGAAATTTGGAACTATTATTTATAGGAGAGAGTGTTTGGCATGACCGCTCTGGTTGTTAGCCCAACATTACAACAGTCATCACACTCCAAAAGTACTTCATTGGCTGTAAAGCACTTCGAGACGTCCAGTGGTCGTGAAAGGCGCTATATAAATGAAGTTTTTCTTTTTCTTTCCTTTATCTTTTTCTTTTTCTTTCTCTGTTTCCCCTCTTCTCCTGAAGGGTGTGACATCCTGAGGTCTGGCTCCATGGGCACCAGTTTTGCTCTGGGATTTTGTCAATAGGGTCCCTCTTTTATCTATAAGCTTAGATGAGTGAATATCGGCAGGCTGTTCCATCGTGGAAGCAGTACCACTGAGCCCAACCCTATCCTTGCACAATGATCCATGTAGGCACATGTTCCTGCAAGAGTGATCAGGAGCAGGAATCCTGGCTGTGTTTTTCTCACCTCCCCCATAATCCACGATTGCCAACATCAATTCTGAGTCGACTAGACTTATATTCACTGGAATTTAGAAGAATGAGAGGGGATCTCATAGAAACATATAACAGTCTGACGGGACGGGACAGGTTAGATGCAGGAAGAATGTTCCCGATGTTGGGGAAGTCCAGAACCAGGGGTCACAGTCTAAGGATAAGGGGTAAGCCATTTAGGACCGAGACGAGGAGAAACTTCTTCACTCAGAGAGTTGAGAACCTGTGGAATTCTCTACCGCAGAAAGTTGTTGAGGCCAGTTCGTTAGATATATTCAAAAGGGAGTTAGATGTGGCCCTTACGGCTAAAGGGATCAAGGGGTATGGAGAGAAAGCAGGAAAGGGGTACTGAGGGAATGATCAGTCATGATCTTATTGAATGGTGGTGCAGGCTAGAAGGGCCGAATGGCCTACTCCTGCACCTATTTTCTATGTTTCTATGTTTCATCAACCGGCGAGCTGTTTACATGTAGCTGGTCCTGCGAATGTGTGAGATGGGCAAGAGCCGCCGGGGCATTGATTTGCGTTGGGTGTGCGTTGATTGATCAGTTATTGGATACTTTGTGATCAGGCAGCAATTGGAGGAGATCCGACTGAAGAACGAACCAAAGGAGCTGTTGGGAAAGGGGAAGAAATTGAAGGAGCAGAAGGACAGCAACTTGCAGGGGGAGTCGGGGGGCGAGCCCCCAATGCTGGACCTGCTCTCCAACAAACACCCTGGCTGCTCATCCTTCAAGAATTTAAAGAAAGAGGTACAGTTTCCAATTACTACAGTTTAACTCACCCACTGTCCGCCTACCAGAAGAACTGAAGCAATAGTATTTTAAATCTCTCTGGTTAAGTTCGTGATGCTAACCAGTCCTGTACAGGAATGCTGAAAGGGATAAAAGTTGTTAAATTAGCCAACCATGGAATTTCATCCAAACACATTACTGTCTTGAAAACAGCATATTTTATGGAATTTGTAACCCAAAATGCGTCATCTGATAATATTTGCAATTTGAAATGATTGAGACAGTGGTATGGTAGAAATGGGTTCGGGGCAATATTGGGAAAATAAGTTCAGCCCAACCAAATTCCTCTTCACCTCTCCTGAATGTGCGGACTCATGTTTGACAATGGTTGGACCATGTGCCATCTGGAGGCCTGGTGAGCCGAGTCAATGAGTGTCAGCATACTGTTCGACTGTGATGGCCAAGCTTGATGTGGGGTGAGGGTCAGGCGGGCAGGGAATGGGGGCGAGCAGGAAGCCAGTCTGAGGCCTGGGCAATTTCAACTCCAGGGGCCTCATATGATTGACAGGCTGTCCACCGAAATCTGAGCAATGAGGGCATGCCCCCAGGTTTTCTGAATCCTTCCTACAGGTCTTGGTGGAGACGGTCAGGGCAAGGAGGGAAGCACTGCTTCCCAGCACCCACAGGAGCGTCCCCAGGGCCACTATCCATCAGGCCTGGACAGAGGTGGCTGACTGAGACAGCACCAGCAGCATTACTCCCAGGTCTTGGCTTCAGTGTAGGAAGAGGTTCAATGACCTCACCAGAATGTAAGGACATGTGTCATCTCGAATAGCATCAGCACTCTGCATTCTACATTGGAGAGTGTGGCCATTCCAGGGAGGGTCCAGCCAGGCCTTCACAAGAGAGTCGGCATCACCAACCTTTGTAACTTTGGAAGTTCAATGGTCACCATGCAGGCTCTGGGCACCTTGGAGAGTGAGAGACAGGTCCACTTTGGACAGAAAAGACAGGGACTTTCAAGGAGACACTCTCCCTCTGCAGTCTGCGCTCCTGCAGGTCAGTGCAAGTGATGATTCCCCCTCAATCGCGATGGACGCAGTATGTGTTGCCTTCTCTCAGGATTTCGGTACACGTGCTCCTTTGCTACCCCCTTCACCCAGCCATGGTGCCCGCTAGTCAGCTGGGCCAGACTGCTCCGGCAGCCGGGACCTCACGGCTGAACCAGCCAGAAGTCACCAGCCACAAGCATCTCAGGGTGCTGACATGAGCAACAGCAGCCTTCCAGCAGCTTCACTGAGGCCACGAGGGGATCACCTCATAGGAGCAGTAGAGCTAGGACACCTTTATAAGAAAGGCACATGGGTTGACATTTGGATGATTTATGAATGGAAGGCAATTAGGGTGTTAGGAGTTAATTTATCACATTTAGCAGTGTGGTTTCATGGCAGATTCTGAGTCTGCATCGTCACCATGTCATTGATATGAAAAAGTTGGCTGAATGGTTTCAATGTTCTTCAATGGAAGATTAAAGGACTGCTGAAGGAGGACTGTTAATACTTAGGAGCTTTGTCTAACTTTTCAGAGGAGGGGATGAGCAGGGCACTGGAGGCTCTGACCCCAGCATTTATGGCTGCAAAGCATCGTGTTGGCTCTACTTCTGCTTCTACCACACCTTCTCCTAAGTCAGGGTAGGTGCCGGCCATGGCTCAGTGGGCAGCACTCTCACCTCTGAGTCAGAAGGTTGTGGGTTCAAGTCCCACTTCAGAGACTTGAGCACAAAATCCAGGCTGACTCTCTCGTGCAGTGCTGAGGGAGTGCCGCACTGTCAGAGGTGCCGTCTTACAGGTGAGACGGTAAACCGAGGCCCCACCTGCTCTCTCAGGTGGATGTAAATGATCCCATGGCGCTATTTCGAGGAAGAGCAGGGGAGTTCTCCCCGGTGTCCTGGGGCCAATACTTATCCCTCAAACCAACATCACTAAAACAGATTATCTGGTCATTATCTCATTGCTGTTTGTGGGAGCTTGCTGTGCGCAAATTGGCTGCTGCATTTCCTACATTACAACAGTGACTACACTCCAAAAGTACTTAATTGGCTGTAAAGTGTCCTGAGGTAGTGAAAGGCGCTATAGAAATGCAAGTCTTTCTTTGTCATCAGGTGATGTCTGTTACTCAGCCTCATCCAAATGCAACCCTCTCTGGCACCTGAACCTCCGCCTCTGCGGCCCGAGGATAAGCTCCATGATCATTCTGGTGGTCCCGTGGGATTGATTGTACCTGTGTTGCTTGGACATGGAGGGTGGAGGGTGCCATGCGCCATGCATGTCGAGGGTCTAACGTGTCCCCCACCAGCCGTCTGGTCATGTTGGTGGAAGGGTTGCACCCTGGAGAGACGGCTGCGTGTCACAGCAAAGTCATCGCTATACACTTTCCAGCAGCAGTCACTCATCATCATAGGCAGTCCCTCGAAACGAGGATGACTTGCTTCCACGCCAAAAAAGGATGAGTTCACAGGTGTTTCGAATGAAGAACCCGAACTACATCCTGAAGGGTGGAAGATGCCTGTGCATGGATTTTTTTAACGTGTGGTGACTGTTGCACACCAGCCACCACACGGGCTTGACAGAGCTAGGTCTTGGTCCAGTGGCAAGGATCACCCAAGACGACTGGAGACCAGCTCTGCTGCACAGACCTAGTGCGCACACATATCGCAGTGTGGGCTGGTCCGTGCTGCCCCTGGGCCCTCGCAGTCACTAGGTACCGATCAGGAGCAGAAACCCTGGCTGTTTTTTAAAAAAAAATGTAATGTCCTTCCTGACCCCGTGGTGCTCGGGTCAATTGTAATGGCCCAACTGCAACTGAAACCAGTTAACTCAACAGAGACCGGAGATTGAATGGGTTGGAGGGCAAAATACACACCAAGCCTTGCATTTACTCCCAGGACGGGAAGATCCAAGCTTTGCCTTTGTGGGCCACCTAGGTGCATACCCTGGAGCCTCAATCACCACACACAAAGTTTAAATCCACATTCCCATGAATCTACTTAGAACTCTAGTTGCTGATACCAACAGATCTTGTTGTTGTGATTATGGAGTTACCCACCAATGAGGTGGCCAACACTAATAAGACACTAGCACTATTTCAAATCTCCAGGCCTGTTACGTATGCAATAACTCAATAGGCTTAGTACCGTGAACTCAATCAGGTGCGACCTGACTCTACTTTATTAGCTCTCAAAGTGAGGATTAAACATGGAGGCTTTCTTTATATACAAGGGCTGCACGTGTGTGTCTGTGGCCCAATGACCTCCGACGGTCGCTCCCCCTGGTGGCAGGTAAACCCAGGCATACATACATTACATCATTCCCCCCCCCCCCCCCCCCCCCCGAAGATCTTGGTATCAGTACTATTTACAAATTGAGACGGTCCGGGGTTTTCCACTCCCTAGTTGATCGTCTCAGTTCAATTCCAGATGTGAGTGAGCCTCTCCGAGTCATTCATGACTTGAGGCTGGGTAGCTGATCTAATGGGAGTGGCAGTGTCCATGTCGGAGATTGAAGGTCCAGATTCATTTACAACAGCAGGGTCTTCTGATGGCTGAATATGAATCGGTTGGTCAGTGATGGTGTCTTCTTCAAGCTGTTTCGGTTCGTCTGTGTGCCGCAATTTCGTCCTGCATGTTTGCCCATTAGTGAGCCTTACAATAAGCACCCTGTTACCCTCTTGGCCGTAACAGTCCCAGTGACCCACTTGGGGCCGTGACCATAATTTATCACCTACACTGGATCGTTAATAGATATGTCGCGTGACACGGCAGTGCGATCACTGCTGATGTTGACGTCTGTTTTCGATGTGATCATTAAGATCAGGGTGGACAAGCGAGAGCCTGGTCTTGAGACCTCTCTTCTTCAACAGTTCAGCAGGGGGGACCTCGGTAAGCATGTGGGGTCTTGTCCTGTAACTAAGCAGTATGCGTGACAAGCGAGTCTGCAAAGAACCGTGAGTTAACGCGTTTCAGGCTCTGTTTGATGGTTTGGATGGCCCGCTCCGCTTGACTATTGGACATGGGTTTGAATGATGCTGACCTTACGTGTTTGATACCATTAAGTCTCAAACTCTTGAAACTCCAAACTCGTGAAGCACGATCCGTTGTTGCTCACAACGATGTCTGGCAGACCATGAGTGGCGAACATGGCACGAAGGCTCTCAATGGTGGCTGTGGATGTGCTGGATGACATGATTACACAGTCGCTTGTCCACCCTGATCTTAATGATCACATCGAAAACAGACGTCAACATCAGCAGTGATCGCACTGCCGTGTCACGCGACATATCTATTAACGATCCAGTGTAGGTGCTAAATTATGGTCACGGCCCCAAGTGGGTCACTGGGACTGTTACGGCCAAGAGGGTAACAGGGTGCTTATTGTCAGGCTCACTAATGGGCAAACATGCAGGACGAAATTGCGGCACACAGACGAACCGAAACATTTTGCCCAGGAAAGGACCCGCATAATCGATGTGGATCCTCGACCATGGTTTGGATGGCCACAACCACAGACTTAGCGGAGATTCCACTGGTGCATTGCTTAACTGCATGCAAATGTTGCACTGATGCACACATGACTCCAAATCAGAGTCAATGCTAGGCCACCAAATGTGAGACCTGGCAATGGCCTTCATCATCACAATGCCGGGATGGGTACTGTGTAAATCCCGTACAAATCTCTCCCTGCCTTTCTTGGGCATAACAACACGATTACCCCATAGCAAACAATCAGATTGAGTGGATAGTTCGTCTTTGCGACGATTGTAAGGTTTGATCTCATTACACACTTCCCTGGGAATGGCCGACCAATCACCACTAAGGACACAACATTTTACAACTGATAAGATCGCATCCTGGCTGGTCCAGGTCCTAACTTGTTGAGCAGTGACAGGCGACCCTTCACTCTCAAAGGCATCCATGACCAACAGTAGGTCTGCGGGCTGTGGCGTTTCCACCTCCGGCATGGGCAACGGTAAACGGCTCAATGCATCCGCACAATTCTCGGTGCCGGGTCTATGGCAAATGACATAATCATAGGCAGATAATGTCAGCGCCCACCTCTGGATGCGGGACGACGCCTTGGTATTGATATCTCTATGCTCTGAAAACAAAGATATGAGCAGCTTGTGATTGGTTTCAAGCTCTAAACGAAGCCCAAACAGGTACTGGTGCATCTTTTTAACCCCATATACGCAGGCTAAAGCTTCTTTCTCTACCGTGCCGTAGGCTCTTTCCGCTTTAGACATGCTTCTCGACGCATTCGCAACGGGTTGTAGTTTGCCCGACTCATTGGATTGTTGGAGCACACAACCAACCCCATGTGATGAAGCATCACAGGCCAATACTAAACGCTTGCACGGGTCATAATGTACCAGCAATTTGTTAGAACAAAGCAGATTTCTATCCTTCTCAAAGGCCCTGCCTTGAGATACACCCCAAACCCAGTTGTCGCCTTTTCTGAGCAGCATGTGCAGTGACTCTAAAAATGTGCTCAATTTAGGTAAGAAATTCCAAAGTAGTTGAGAAGACCAAGGAACGAACGCAGCTCAGTCCCATTCTGGGGTCTGGGTGCATTTTTGATGGCCTCTGTTTTCGAATCCGTAGGCCTGATGCCGTCTGCAGCAATCTTCCTTCCCAGGAATTCGACTTCCAGTGCCATAAAGATGCACTTTGAACGTTTCAGCCTGAACCCCATTTTGTCCAGACGACGTAGAATCTCTTCCAGGTTGTGCAAGTGTTCGGCAGTGTCACGACCTGTGACCAGAATGTCGTCTTGGAACACCACGGTTCTAGGGACGGACTTCAGTAGACTCTCCATGTTTCTCTGAAATATGGCTGAAGCCGAGCGAATTCCGAAAGAACACCTGTTGTAAATGAACAGCCCTTTATGCATATTGATGCACGTAAGTTTCTTCGACAATTCAACAAGCTCCTGTGTCAAATAGACCGACGTCAGATCCAATTTGGTGAACGACTTTCCCCCGGCTAGCGTTGCAAACAGGTCATCAGCCTTTGGTAATGGGTACTGAGCCTGTTTCAAAACTCGGTTGATCGTAACCTTGTAGTGTCCACAAATCCTGACAGTGCCATCACTCTTCAGCACAGGAACAATGGGACTAGCCCATTCGACCGGTGAAATGACCCCTTCACGTTGGAATCTGTTCAGTTCGATTTCTACCTTCTCCCTCATCATGTACGGGACTGCCCGGGCTTTGTGATGGACGAGCCTTGCATCCGAGTCCAGGTGGATCTCCCGTGAAGTTGCCATTGCCCGGATCAAACAGCGAGGGAAATTTGCTCAGCACTTGAGCTCACGAAGCGTCATCCACCAGTGACAAAGCTTTAATATCGTTCCAGTTCCACATTATTTTTTCGAGCCAACTCCTGCCGAACAGCGTTGGACCATTGCCTGGAACGATCCACCGCGATAGATCATGAACCACCCCATCATACGACACCTTGACTGCTGCACTGCCAGTCACTGGTGTGAGCTCTTTGGTGTAGGTACGCAATTTTGCATTTACTGGACTCCGCTTGGCTTTCACGGCCTTGGTGTCCCACAGCTTTTCGAAAGTCCTCTGGCTCATAATTGACTGACTCGCACCCGTGTCTAATTCCATAGATACCGGCACACCGTTCAATTTTACTTCAATCATTATTGGTTGGCTCTTTGTCAGGAACGAATGTACACTATACATTTGCTCCTCGGGTACCTTGGGTTGCATTGCCGGATCCGCTCTGGATCGGTCATCATCATCCACGTGGTGTATCACGGCATGCATGCTGAGTTGCGGACACATCCACAGAAGGTGCCCCATTTTCGCACAGCCTCTACAAATATACTGCCTGAAACGGCACTGATGAGGCCAATGATTTCCCCCACAACGCCAACAGGGTGAAATCGGATTCGTGCCCAATGGCGGACTTCGAGTAGCTACAGGTTTCGCAAACACAGTCGGGTGCGCCCTGCCAGGTGCAGCTCTGCCAACCAACGACACAATCTGGTGCACAGTACTTGCCGTAGAGTTCCGACTCTGTGAGGATATCTGCTTTGTACCATCGATCGTGGTCTGGCAAGCCTGGGCGATCGTGATGGTCCTGCTCAGATCCAGCGTCTCCACAGCCAGCAGCTTCCGCAGGATCACCTCGTGGTTTATGCCTATTACAAAGACGTCGCGCAGCATGTCTTCCAACGCGGTTCCAAACTTACACGGCCCAGCGAGACGTCTCAGGTCGACAACAAATTCCGCCACGTCCTGGCCCTCAGAATGAACATGCTTGTAAAAGCGATATCTCGAGATAATGATACCTTTTTTAGGTTTGAGATGGTCCCGAATCAGAGCACACAATTCCTCATAGATCTTTTCCATTGGACGTGCAGGTGAGAGCAGATTCTTTATGAGGCCATAGATTTTTGGACCACAAACTGTGAGGAAAACTGCCCTGCGCCTAATTACTTCAGCGTCTTTATCCATCTTGTTGGCCACGGAGTACTGGTTGAGGCAATCTGTAAAATCCTCCCAGTCTTCTCCCTCCACGAATCGCTCCAGGATTCCAAAAGTGCTCATTTTTTGTGTGCGTGAAAGTTCGTATTGTCCCTCGTCGCCAAATGTTGCGTATGCAATAACTCAATAGGCTTAGTACCGTGAACTCAATCAGGCGCGACCTGACTCTACTTTATTAGTTCTCAAAGTGAAGATTAAACATGGAGGCTTTCTTTATATACAAGGGCTGCACGTGTGTGTCTGTGGCCCAATGACCTCCGACGGTCGCTCCCCCTGGTGGCAGGTAAACCCAGGCATACATACATTACAGGGCCTCACAAGATTCAAAGCAGCAAATAATCAGCACAAATAGGTCTGAGTTGCCTGGGTTGCCAGGTGCAGAGGCTGCATGTGGCTGTAGTTTGGTGACCCTTACACCAGGCCCAGTGGAACTTGCTGTCTGTTAGTTGATCCTTCTCTCACCTCTAACCTGTCACCAGGGCAGCGGGCATACAAGTCTAAACATAATTCCTTAATTATTTAATAAGAATCAAGCCTGACATAGGATTGTACAAAGGGGTGGGTAATGATGATTGCATCTCGTACTGACTTTGATCAATACCTGCCATCTTTTATTAAGACGAGTCAGAACTGAGGATGCAGTGGGTTAGATGGGACACAGTGGGACCTGGGTTTCGAATCCACATGAGACTGACAAGAGGAGCAGCTCCTCTGTCTGGTGGCCATTAGGATCCAACATCAAAGGCGTTTGAGCATACTCAAGGCAGTGTCTATACTGCCTCTAATTTGGTGCTAAATTGGCTATCTCAATCCAAGAGATGGGCGGTGTGGGAGCAATGCGATACTGGTGCAATAGGGCAGATTAGACAAAAGCAACTTCTGCATATAACTGTGCTCTATGTGACCCGGGGATGCTTGTTGCTGCCATTGTGTGCTCAAAATGGAAATGTTCTATTCCATTAGCATCCCTCGCCTTGACGAGTACAAGATTTGCTGACAAATTCCACACAAAGGAACGGCTGGAATAGATTTGTCCAGTGAAAGATGTTAAATGATACCTCTTTAATTCTGTTGTAGGTCACAGATCAGTTGTTGCCAATGAGTGCCTATCCCATTCACCTTTGCCGGCTGACTTTTCTGTCTCTCGAACCTGACTAATCCAAATGCCTGTGCTCTACAATAAAGGTGGTTGCAAAAGAATACAATGAGTTACTAATTCTGTTTTTTAGTTGTACCTCACATCGACCAAAACACGGAAAAAATTCCGAAACGGGCTGGATACTGTAATGGGAGGGTCTGAGGACTCTGGTTTCAGAGTGTATTTTTGTGAGCTGATTTAATGTAGATTCGAGGAGACAGCCTCCACTATGTTGCCTCCTATGAGAGAGAGCAGCACATCAGGATCCATCGCTAAACATGCTGGAAAACACTCAGCAGGTCAGGCAGTATCTGTGGAGAGAGAGAAACAGAGTTAATGTTTCAGCAGAACACATTAGGATCATGTTCCTGGTATTTCTCTGCAGTGACCATGCTGGTGATTTTCTGACGCACATACTGTGTTTTTTTTAATGAAACAGATTCTTTAGTGCTTTGTGTGACATGGGTTGTTATTTGCAAATGCTCTGCTTTAATCAGGGAGGATGTAATATTCTGCTCTTTGTCATTGAAACGATCGTCACAGACACAATGGGCTGAACAGCCTCCTTCTGTGCCGTAAATTTCTCTGACTAGTGACGCTCAGAAATATTGAGAAGCCTCAAAGAGGGTGAATGCTATATCGGAAAATTTAGGGTATTGGGGGAATGGGTTTCAACAGGCTGAAAGATCTTTTCTTATCTTGAGGTTTCCTATGATGCTGACCTGACCTGGCATTTTCAGGACAGCGATTATCTAAATTAATGAAGGTGGAAAAAGAGGATGGAAGGAAATCGGATTTACAAATCCTGCATGCATTTGGATATTCCCAATTGCTGTTGCAATATTGTATTTTTAATCAGAGAAATATCTGAATGTGAATGATTTCCTTGTAGAGACATGGGTCTTCCTTGTCTAAAGCACTTTGAAAGTTAGGCCACTCCAGTTGCTCAGTAAAAGTCAATCTCCAGGTCATACTGGGCAGCACAGTTTGTGGGTTCCACCTTTTGTCTGAACTGACTTAACTGATCTCACCTTGCACATGACAGTAAGGGACGTACAGCTGGCATTATATCCCCGGACTAGGGAGGTAGAAAGTCTGCCCGTTCCTGGTTCTGATGGGGCTTTGCTGTGAACGCCTTCCCTAGTAGAGTATCCTCAGTCTAACCTCACACTTGAAGAATGAACACTTTGGAAGATGTGTCCGAGGGCTGCCATGATTTAGCACCTTCAGGGTAAGAGGTACAGAAAAGTGAGGAAGTAAACCATCACAAAACCTATCTGCATGTGCTGTATTTGATGACCGTATCGATGTGATGTTGATAACCAGTCAGTGTTTATAGAAATTACAACATGGAAACAGGCCATTCAGCTCAACTATTCCGTGTTGTTGTTTAACCTCCACATGAGCACACCATCATAGGCTGACCCTCGGAATCGAGGAAGACTTGTTTCCACTCTTAAAATGAGTCCTTAGGTGGCTGAACAGTCCAATACGAGAGCCACAGTCCTGTGTTACAAGTGGGACAGATAGTCGTTGAGGGAAGGGGAGGGTGGGACAGGTTTGCCGCACGCTCTTTCCGCTGCCTGCGCTTGATTTCGGCACGCTCTCGATGATGAGACTCGAGCTGCTCAGCGCCCTCCCGGATGTACTTCCTCCACTTAGGGCAGTCTTTGGCCAGGGACTCCCAAGTGTCAGTGGGGATGATGCACTTTTTCAGGGAGGCTTTAAGGGTGTCCCTGTAATGTTTCCCCTCTGCCCACCTTTGACTCATTTGCTGTGAAGGAGTTCCGAGTAGAGCACTTGCTTTGGGAGTCTCATGTCTGGCATGCGAATAATGTGACCTGCCCAGTGTGGTCAGTGCTTTAATGCTGGGGATGTTGGCTTGGTCGAGGACGCTAATGTTGGTGCATCTATCCTCCCAGGGGATTTGTAGGATCTTGCGGAGGCATCGTTGGTGGCTGTGATTAATCCAGTATCATTCGATTCTACAAAGTTTATTTTGGTAGGAAGCTAAGCATATCATGGGAATAATATTCTGGACAGTGGCTTCGGGTAACCTAGTCTCAGTCAGGAGGTGATTGTGGTCACTGAGACTTGTCACCATTTTGTCATTCCCTTTGTCTCCAACTCATCCAAAACTCTGCCCCCCCATCCCCACATACTGCCCACAGCAACTCCCACTCGCCCATCGCTCCTGTCCTCAACACCTCAATTGGCTTCCTACTTCTTAATACATTGGAATCAAAATCTCTGTCTCATTTGCAAATCTCTCTATAGCCTCACTCAAGCTCTATTCCCTTAACCATTTCCACCCCAATGCCCTTTGATCCTTCAATTTCTGGATCTTTGTGCATTTTCTGAGAGATTGAGTAGTTTGGGCCCATGCTCTCTGGAGTTTAAGAATGAGAGGTGATCTTATTGAAACATTTAAGATTCAGAGGGGGATTGACAGGGTAGATGCAGAGAGGTTGTTTCCCCTGGCTGGGGAGTCTAGAACTAGGAGGCATAGTCTCAGGATAAGGGGTCGGCCATTTAAGACTGAGTTGAGGAGGAATTTCTTCACTCAGAGGGTTGTGAATATTTGGAATTCTCTGCCCCAGAGGGCTGTGGATGCTCAGTTTCTGAGTATATTCAAAGTTGAGTTAGATAGATTTTTGGACTGTAGGGGAATCAAGGGATATGGTGATTAGGTAGGAAAGTGGAGTTGAGGTCGAAGATCAGCCATGATCTTATTGAATGGTGGAGCAGGCTTGAGGGGCTATTTAGCTTACTCCTGCTCCTAATTCTTATGTTCTCCCTCTCTTCCACAACAGTAGAAACTCCCTCCCCAAATCTCTCTCCCCTACTATACTTCTGTTGCCATCTTAAAAAAAGAAACTCCTCAAAATCTCACCCTCTGCTCCTGCTATGGTCAACTCCTCCACTCAATGTACCCTGAGATGTTTATTACGCTAATGGTGTATAAATGCAAGTCTATGATGGATTTGAACGCGCTCCCTTCTCTTCAAAATTTCTCTTCCCCAGAAAGTGCTTCCTTATACTGGGGTACAGTTTCACGGGTGTCAGAAGCCCCTTGAGATACATTCTCTGAGTGGTCATTCTTAATCTGTGAGCGTAGACAGTGAGTGTCGCAAGTCCCAGCCAAGCTCAGTCCTCACGCAATCTCCAGAAACTTTCCAGCAGGAAACACTGAATGGCGATTTTAAAAAAAAAAGAGGATCCTGGCTGATTTTTCCTCTCCCAGTGATAGTGAAATCAGTTGCAGTGCCACTCCTGACGAACACAGTTCCTAGAGGACAAGGTTAGTGACAAAAATTAGCATCTGAACACCAATCATCAATTCTGACCCATCCATTAACAGCTGTAAGTGTGTTGGTTATCAAAACCTTTTTTTCCAAATAAATTCCAGAACTGAGTTGCTCGTTCCACTTCTGCTGATAGAAATGTTCTTTTTTGTTGTTGCGCATTTTACAGGAGGCCATAGACATCATGAAACCGTTGGATATTATCGAAGAGGAGGAGCTGCAGCGACTCAGCGGCCTACTGCAGAGGGAGAACCTCCTCCGGGCTCTGGGTGTTATCGAGCAAGTTTACCGCATCTTGCAAAACACTCCGGGCGTTAACTGCAGTGTTCAAAACCCTCCTCCGTGTGGTGCAGGCCAGAATAAAGTGAGTTGCACAACTTCAACTTTGCACTCTTGTGTGAGGGCCGTCCCCGCCAGCAAATTGATATCGGAAGTCCAGGGGCGCGAAGTGCAGGACTTCAGGATCATGAGGTGTCCGCGCCTGCATTTCCAGCAGGTGAAGCTGCCCGCTGGGGGCACAGAGTTTGGAAATTACTTGTTTAACGCTTGCTCTATTGTACAGAGGGAATGCTTTTTCCCTGCACCTCGTCCAAGGGCCCATTCTTCCTGTGTGAGCCTAGGCAGCAAGCAGGACAATATGAAACCTAACGCACCTGTTGGGAAAATGAGGAGATCAGGAGCATCGCAGGTTTGGCCTCCCGCCCGATTCTAGTCTCCATTGAAGAGACCAATATTGGGCGGGGTGTAAAACCCGGTCCCATGACATTCTCACCAGACAAGTTCCCATCACCCCAAGTTCCAGCATTTATTTAGTCATGAGTGCATCATAGCAGAACCCGATCCTGTGAGGACTCACTGGTTATAAGCACGCTTTCTGCCACTGGATAAAGAAAGGGAAAATAAACTTGCATTTGTATAGCATCTTTCACGTCCCGAAGTGTTTTACAACCAATGAAGTACTTTAGAAGTGTAGTCACTGTTGTAATGTAGGAAATACAGCAGCCAGTTTGCGCACAGCAAGCTCCCACAAACAGCAATGCGATAAATGAACAGTTGATCTGTGTGTTTTTTTTTAAGTGTTGTTGGTTTAAAGATAAATGTTGGACACCAGGAGAATTCCACTGCTCTAATTCAAATAATGCTGTGGGATCTTTTGTGTCCATCTGAGAGAGCAGACGGAGGGTGGGGGTGGGGTAGGTGTGTGTGAGGGGCGGGGGGGAGTTTAGTGTCTAATCGTGAACCTCCAATAGTGCAGCACTAAAGTGTCAACCTGGATTTTGTGCTCAAGTCCCTGGAGTGGGGCTTGAACCACAACCTCCTGGCTCGGAGGCGAGAGCATGACCCACTGAGCCACAGCTAAAAGACATCAGAAATGCCAAGTGTGGTTAACTTTTTAAAATACTTCCTAGGCCAGAGCTGCTAAGACCAATTGTAAAACCCTTGTCGCTGCCCCAGAAACTTTAACAATAGTTTGTGTTAGCTCTAGATCTTGCTCTTCGGCACTGACCATCAGGATTAATGACGAAAAGAAAAGGGTTGAAGGTCAAGCATTACTAACCCCATCTTCCGACACCCACTCCTCCCCATGGTTTAGTTAAACATTCCTTTTATCCCACTTCAGACAAGGCACTCTCTAGAAATGGGAGTGGGAACATTATTGTGTACGAGTTATATTTGTCTGGTCACTATGTGTAAACGTTGTTCCGTGTTTCTCAAAAAATTGTAAAGCCGTTCTAAAACAGAGTCGTAGGTCTCAGCACCTGTCGGCTCGCAAGGGCAAAGGGCAAGCTAAGAGTTTCTCTTCCTCCTCGCTGACCAAAGCATGTGCACGTGAACGTGGGGCGAGTACAGGTTTGAGCTTGGCCGTGACGCTCGGCCTGATCAACACTTGACGTCTAGGTCCATGCAGTTGCAGTGCCCGCTTTGGAGAGGAGTTGGAGGGCAGCCAGCCCCTGTAGAACTGTACCCCGGCACGAGTCAGCACCTCCCAGAGAACTTGAGAGAAAAAGTCGGATAAGAATGTGTAGTAAATGTATGCACCACCAGTGCTTAATGCCAGTATTCACCTTAGCCAAAACAGCTTATCTGGTGATTTATCTTCTTTGCTGTTTATGGCATCTTGCTGTGCGCACGTGGGCTGCTGCGTTTGGCTATATACCAATAATGAGCGCACTTCAAAACAATGACCCTTTGGCTGTGAAGTGCTCTGGGATGTCTTGAGGAGATGAAAGATTTAATTTAAATTGATTTTCTAAATGAACTCAGACGATCATATTAGGTGTACTGAAGGGACACCGGGGCTAAGTCACCACAGGAGTTGTCCCGATCACTTCAGAAACACTGGGAGGAGGGAGGGGGGAAGGAGGAAGAGAGAGGGGCGATGTCCGTTTCTCCGGGGTTTCCACGGATCTTCTGCCAAAGTAATGATGGACAATCAGGAGAACCCCCGTGGAAACAGCTGGAGGTTATTCTGAAACTAATCAACGTGCTGCTGTTAACGTGCCGGCAATGCTGGAGATAGTACTCAAACTTCATGTAAAGCACATCGTCAAACATAGCGTGCGGGGCAATCGTAGTATGGAACAGCCTCATTGTCTTTAGTCAGTGGCTATCGGACATGCATGGAAACCTATTACTATGTTTAAGAGTCTCCAGAGTAAACTACTGAGGAATCCACATAGGTGTTGACTCTTTGGTGCACCCTGTCTCCCTCCGAGGCCACATCCCACTTAGCTGAGCCGCGAAAGAATGCTGCTGCAGATTAGCAAGAGCCAAGGCCCCACTGACCCCAAGCATGGGCAGGGGTTTATCCGGCTAACATTGCACTGCTTGCCTGCACAGACCATTGGTGAGCATGCCCTTCGGGCACTGACTTGTACAGTTATCTGTGCTGTATCTCATAGAATCATAAAGCACGGAAGGAGGCCATTCGGCCCATCGTGCCTGTGCCAACTCTTTGAAGAGCTGTCCAATTAATCCCACTCATCCCTACTCTTTCCCTATAAATTTCTTTATTTCAAGTATTTATCCAATTCCCTTCAGAAAGTTACTGTTGAATCTGCTTCCACCGCCCTTTCAGGCATTGCATACCCAGATCATAAAAGAAATGTCTCCTCATCTGCCCCCTGGCTTTTCTTTACCAATTATCTCTAAATCTGTGTCCTCTGGTTATCGACCGTCCCGCCTCTGGAAAGAGTTTCTCCCTATTTGGTCATGTGGAGAGAAAAAAGAGTAGCAAAGAATTGTAGCGTCACAGAATGAAGTAAGACATTAAATTAATTCGCAGGGTCTTTGGCTCAACTAATGACCGGTAGCTGAATCAACAGGGGAGAATTTGGAGTGGGGGCATATCCGAGATAACGTAGGGCTACTTTTGTGGTCACTGCGTCGGTTCCTCTAAATGCCGCCCCCCTTTTCAGTAGCATGCAGGCTGCAGGGACACTGAGATTGTCCCCATTTTGTTTGTGGAGGAATTTTTATTGGGGGAGGGGGGGAGGCGGGGGAGAAATCACCAATTCTCCACATCGGCCATCTTGAGTTTTGCAAAAGGATTCTGGATCCTGCAGAGCCTCAGGATAAATTCACGGCCAGAAATAAATGGCGATATAACTCAGAAACCAAAGAGGTTAGGAAGGCTGCCAAGTCAAAAGTTGGACTCAATCTCACACTGTGTGCAGTCTCTGGGTTGATCCCTGACGTATGTTGAGTTAGTTGATGTCAGTCAAGCAGCAAATGGGGTCCTGCAGGTGGCTTCAGTCTCCCCTGGGCTAAGCGGGGGTGGTGGGAGGCAGGGTGGGGGTGACAGGAAATCAGCTACCAGCGAACTCTGCTCCGTGTGTGGACATAGTGTGAGAACAGGATTAGGTGCAGCTGTGATGCACTCGAGGGTTAAACAGCCTGCCGACCTTCACTGTCACAGCAAAATAGCTACTTGGGCAAGGCAGGGAATGGTGTGAAGAACATAAGTGTCATAGGAGCAGGAGTAGGCCATACGGCCCCTCGAACCCACTCCGTCATTCAATAAGATCATGGCTGAACTTGTACATCAACTCCACTTTCCCTTCTGGTCCCCCATATCCCTCGATCCCCTTCATGCCCAAGAATCTCAACAAGTACATCTTCAACTGTATACCAGCCTGAGCCAGCACTCTCATGGTGAGGGGAATCAGACAGGGAATAAAGCTACAATAAACTGGTCGGCACTACTGACTCCCTAAGGCCAGGCTTCTATCCACACCAGCCACAAGGAGAATCCCAGGTTGGGGATTGGCCTGGGTCATTGAATATATTTACAGAGAGTCGTGAATCTGTGGAATTCTCTACCACAGAGAGCTGTGTAGGCTGGGTCATTGAATATATTTAAGGTGGCGATAGACAGATATTTGAATGATAAGGGAGTCAAGGGTTATGGGGAGCAGGCAGAAAAGTGGAGTTGAGGCAAGATCAGACCAGCCATGATCTTATTGAATGGCGGAGCAGACTCGAGGGGCCAAATGGCTGACTCCTGCTCCTATTTCTTACGTTCTTATGAAAAATGTGTTAACAGCTCTCGGGATGTGTAAGGATAGTTTTGGTTTGGTTTAGTGTGCTGGGTTTGTGTCCTGTCATCGCTTATCTTGTGTGTTTCTTTAACTTTCCAGTCATTAGTTTACGCAAACTCCTACCGACCCAGCCAGGAGTTGGAAGAGTTAACGTACATCGGCCCATTCTCCTCTCTGGGAAGGCATGCCACAGCAGAGCTTGGGATTCTCAACCCTGCTACAATAAACTGGTCGACACTGCTGACCCCCCAAAGCCAGGCCCCTATCCACATCAATCAGAAGGGGAACCCTAGCCTGGGGATCGGATTCCCTCTCCACCGCTTTCACCAACGCTTTCCCGTGCGCAAAGGTCTGACGTGGACTGGGACCAATCATTTGCCACCGTCGATTGAAACCGTTGTCACGACGAGGACAGCTGGATCGTCGGAGTTACGGCTCAGTGCAATATCGACCTATGCTCCTCGTTCTCTGAGTGCCAAATTCAGTCCCGGTGAGAAACAGATCTGTCATTCTCAATTTTTATATATAAGAACATAAGAAATAGGAGCAGGAGTAGGTCATTTGGCCCCTCGAGCCTGCTCCGCCATTTAATAAGATCATGGCTGATCTGATCATGGACTCAGCTCCACTTCCCTGCCCCGCTCCCCATAGCCCTTTATTCCCTTATCGCTCAAAAATCTGATTCTCTGCTTTAAAATTTATTCAATGACCCAGCCTCTACAGCTCTCTGGGGCAGAGAATTCCATAGATTTACAAAGCCTCTGAGAGAAGAAATTCTTCCTCATCTCAGTTTTAAATGGCGGCCCCTTATTCTGAGACTATGTCCCCTAGTTTTAGTTTCCCCTATGAGTGAAAATATCCTCTCTGCATCCACCTTGTCGAGCCCCCTCATTATTTTATATGTTTCGATAAGATCACACCTCATTCTTCTGAACTCCAATGTGTATAGGCCCAACCTACTCAACATATCTTCATAAATCAACCCCCTCATCTCTGGAATCAACCTAATGAACCTTCTCTGAACAGCCTCCAATGCAAGTATATCCTTCCTTAAATATGGAAACCAAAACTGTACACAGTACTCTAAGTGTGGCCTCATCAATACAGTTGTAGCAGGACTTCTCTGCTTTTATACTCTATCCCCCTTTTCTATATTTTTCTGCTAAAGTGGATAACCTCACATTTTTACACATTATACTCCATCTGCCAAATGTTTGCCCACCTCACTTAGCCTGTCTATATCCCTTTGCAGATTTTTTGTGTCCTTCTCACAATATATATATTGGATTCAGTTATATGCAGAATACACTTTTGTTTTAAAAGGGCCAGGCAGTGGCTTCGTGAGAAAGCGCACTGCCTGGTGTAGCCTTGAGTCATCCAGACAGGAGGTCCATGGGTTCAATCCTAGGTCACCATTGAGTTCCATGCTCTCAGCTGCAGTGATAGTCGGAGTGTGGGAAATTGGTCTCTGTTGGCCAAGGAGGAAAATCAGCCTCTCGGCCTGCTCCCCGTGACCGTGCTATAGTGTGGGGTTTTCAAACTTGATATAGTCCTCGGGTTCAGTGTAAGAGGGCGCTCTGATAAGTAAACCTCACACACCTCATCCTGCTCAATATCTAGAGAAATATAGCAAGAGCAAGGGACGTAGGCTGGGATTCGTTTTCTTTGGAAATCTGAGGGAAGACCTTATTGAGGTGTATAAAATTATGAGGGGCCCAGATAGAGTGAATAGGACAGACCTATTTCCCTTAGCAGAGGGGTTCAACAACCAGGGGGCATAGATTTAAAGTTATTGGTAGGAGGTTTAGAGGGGATTTGAGAAGAATTTTTTTTACCCAGAGGGTGGTGGGGGTCTGGAACTCACTGCCTGAAAGGGTGGTAGAGGCAGAAACCCTCACCACATTTAAAAAGTGCTTGGATGTGCACTTGAAGCACCGTAACCTACAGGGCATAAGAACATAAGAAATAGGAGCAGGAATAGGCCATTTGGCCCCTCGTACCTGCTCCGCCATTCAATAAGATCATGGCTGGCGGACCAAGAACTGGAAAGTGGGATAAAGCTGGATAGCTCTTTGTCGGCCGGCACGGACACAATGGGCCGAAATACCCTCCTTCCGGCTGTAAATTTCTATGATTCTATGACGATGACCCATGTCACTGGACTCTGACTTACTGAAACATATCACATCCCACCATGTGACCACACACTATCAGACCACAGCTCAGGCTACAAACTACTAGAAAAATGCTTTGAACATTAAACAGGTACTGCTGTGGCCAATAGTCCTCTGAACTTCATTCAAAGCTCAAAGTTTACCATCCTCCATGCTCTTCCTCCTCTTTACGTCATAAAGATCTGACGATCCCTGGCTGTGCTGATCTCAGCTGGCGTGGCAGCAAGGGCCTTGGGTTAGGTAAGGACAAATATCAACCAGGGCTCCTGCTCCAGATACCATCCTAGTGGCCCTTGCTAGTTGCGGGTATAAGGCGAGACCATGGTCAGGCTATGGACAAATAGCTACCAACAGTTGCTGCCTAGGCTCCTGCACCTGAACAAGGGAATGTTGAGTAATGCACTGGATGCTGCTTAGAAAGTTGTCTTGGATAACTCTTGCCACTGACCAAGACCTCGCTCTGTCAAGCCCGTGTGGTGGTTGGTGTGCAACGGCCACCACACATTAAAAAAATCCACCCACAGGCATCTTCCACCCCAAGATTTAGTTCGGGACCTGGAATTTTAGGTCCTTCATTGAAACACCTGTGAACTTTTTGATGTGGAAGCAAGTCATCCTCGATTCGAGGGACTGCCTATGATGATGAGTCCACTACCCTTTTAACATTTTTGAAAAATTGGAGCCAGTAACATGTCTGATAATTCACTTTGTTTATTATTCACAAAATGTTATTTGCCTTAAACACCCGCACTGGGCAGCACACATCAGCCTCATGTCTGACACGTGTGTAGATTCAATGAGGAACTGTGAAGATGGCTTCTCCAAGCCAGTTCATGTCTCTGGGTCTTGAAGGTAGCAAAGATCTTTCTAAATAAGTTTAAAAACATTGCGGCCTAGAAATTCGATTCGGACAGTGATGCCAAATGGGCGGTGTCAGATCGGCCATTATACGCAGCGCCTGTTACTCAGTTCCTCTGCAGTCAATAGACTGAATATCAGGCACTGGGTATAAAAGACGGGCAATCTGATTTTTCTGGTACCATTTTCTTCAAAGTCTGCTTCCTGTTGGATGCAACACTATCTGGTGTTTTATGACCACTTAGTTGTTCGAACCGATATAGAGATGAGAGCCTCATGCATTTTACACCATACTGTTACTTCCTATCATTACTTTCCCCGAGCCATAGCCCTGTTGTAAACAACCTTCGATGCATACCATTATAGCAACATATTGCCTTTTATATTGCAGCATAGAAACATAGAAAATAGGTGCAGGAGTAGGCCATTCGGCCCTTCTAGCCTGCACTGCCATTCAATGAGTTCATGGCTGAACATGCAACTTCAGTACCCCATTCCTGCTTTCTCGCCATACCCCTTGATCCCCCTAGTAGTAAGGACTTCATCTAACTCCTTTTTGAATATATTTAGTGAATTGGCCTCAACAACTTTCTGTGGTAGAGAATTCCACAGGTTCACCACTCTCTGGGTGAAGAAATTCCTCTGCATCTCGGTCCTAAATGGCTTACCCCTTATCCTTAGACTGTGACCCCTGGTTCTGGACTTCCCCAACATTGGAAACATTCTTCCTGCATCTAACCTGTCTGAACCCATCAGAATTTTAAAATCTCCTTCTCTTACTCTACCCACTGCTGTGATGAAAAAAAGCCTGTGTTTTAAAAGCCTAAGTTTTCGATCTTAATAACTCTTTGAGCTCGATGTTATCCACCTAGCTTATTTATTTATTTATTTATTTATATGTGCCTATTTTTACAGTACAGTATCTTCGGTCCTGAAACTCATCGTTCTCCAATATTACCAGCACTATTGAGGAGAAAAGACAGGCGTT
The DNA here is from genome assembly GCF_044704955.1 of Pristiophorus japonicus. NCBI lineage: Eukaryota > Metazoa > Chordata > Chondrichthyes > Pristiophoridae > Pristiophorus > Pristiophorus japonicus. The sequence goes on from NC_091997.1 coordinate 66,161,038, forward strand.
TGGAGAGCACCATTTAAACCAATTCTGTCTACCTTACTGTGTTCTGTCTTTGCTAGAAATAAAAGTAATGTAAAAACATATCGATTTTCTTGCACTGGAGGGCAAGCAGTGGCCGTGGAACCACAGGTGGCAGGAGCAAAGGAGGAAAAGTGGGGCAGGACGGGAGGCTGGGCGGGGGAGGAGGGGTGAAAGGAATCCATTGATTGCAATATGTTTCTGTACAGAAATTTCTCTCCTGGAGTCAAAAGGCCCCCGAACGCACAGCATGCTGTCAGGCTGTGGAACCAGCCTCAACAGTTCAGTGACTGCAGCCCGAATGAGCACTGGCTCCAACATGTGGAATATGAAGTTGAATATGATCAACCCGGCAAGCCATGGGCTGACTGTGGTGTCAGCCCGGGCCCCCATGAATCAGCGAGCTCACTTAACAAGACGAGCAAACATACTGAGCTTATTCCAATCCGATATCAACAGGTAAAATCTAAAACTCTGCAACGAGACTTATGCATGTTTTCGGACTTTTGGGTTTTACAGTGTCAGTCATTGCGGGGTGGCTCGCGGGGTGGGTTTGTGGTGTGTCTGGTGTTTGGTAGCGAGCCTAACCTGCTAGCAGGCCTCCAGTGGGAGAACATCTGGGCAACAATGACCACAACATTATATGGTTCAGTTGAACCAAAGGTGCTGAAAATCTACAATTAATTCCAGATTGCGGAAGGGGCGAGCTTCACTAAACTAGCAGAAGATTTGGAACAGCTAGTAAATTGGTTAACCCTACCGGGTGGCAATTAAAGCGATGCAGGATATACATGGAAAGTTTTTAAGAACAAAATAAAAGACATATGGAAGACATGTACATGTCTAAAGTCAACAGAGAGGAGAGCCAATGACTGGTCATGTACAAAGACAAATAAGATGTAAACATAAATGTCTTTATAAAAATGATAGGCACATAATACGCAACAGAACAATGACAAGTACCGGGAACAGCTTCAGAAAACGAAGGCCATTGTTCGATGGAAAAGGTTCATGGAAAAGAGGATCATAGACAATCATGGCAGAGGTGGAAGAAGCTTTTGCAGCTATGTGAAGAGTCCGAGGACCGTCAAAGTCTGTATTGGGCCATTGAAGCATGGTCAAGGTCAGGCTATGAAGGACTCTCGGGGTATGGCAGAGAAACGTAGAAACTAGGTGCAGGAGTAGGCCATTCGCCCCTTCGAGTCTGCACCACCATTCAATATGATCATGGCTGATCATGCAACTTCAGTACCCCATTCCTGCTTTCTCTCCATACCCCTTGATCCCTTTAGCCGTAAGGGCCATATCTAACTCCATTTTGAATATATCCAACGAACTGGCCTCAACAACTTTCTGTGGTAGAGAATTCCACAGGTTCACAACTCTCTGAGTGAAGAAGTTTCTCCTCATCTCGGTCCTAGATGGCTTATCCCTTATCCTTAGACTGTGACCCCTGGTTCTGGACTTCCCCCAACATTGGGAACATTCTTCCTGCATCTAACCTGTCCAATCCCGTCAGAATTTTATATGTTTCTATGAGATCCCCTCATTCTTCTAAATTCCAGTGAATATAAGCCTAGTCGATCCAGTCTTTCTTCACATGTCAGTCCTGCCATCCCAGGAATCAGTCTGGTGAACCTTCGCTGCACTCCCTCAATAGCAAGAATCTCCTGCTATGGAGGAAGCTTGAGGAATACTGTCCATTGGTCTTCACTCTTGAAGATGATGCTCAATTGACCGAATTAAATGATGTTGTTGACAAATAACACTGTTAATATTATAATAGATAAACATACTGTTTTAGATAGAATTAGGAGCCTTAACCTGCCCCCCCTCCCTTGCGTCCCACACGGATCGGTATTGGGACCGTCGCTCTTTACCTTTTTTATTAATGATCTAGATGTAGGCGTTTGGGGAATGATCTAGGAAGAACATGAGGAGGCCATTCAGCTCCTCGAGCCTGTTCCGCCATTCAATTAGATCATGGCTGATCTGTATCTTAACTCCATCGACCCGCCTTGGTTCCATAACCCTTAATACCCTTATGTAACAAAATAACATTTTGCAGATGAAAGAAAAAGATCTGGGTGTTGTAGTGCATAGATTTCTAAATCCTGAATCCTGACCAATACTGTGAAGCAATAGCCAGAGCCAACAGGGTGCTGGGGTATATTTCCAGGATAATTCATAATAAAACAAAGCAAACTATTTTGTCCTTGTACAAAACCTTGATCAGACCTCAGTTTTTCGTATGTCTCACTCTTTCAATCATAAATCTGACTCCTAGCGTCTCCCTAACTTTACGCCGTTTATCCATAGCCAAGTGGGAATTGTCTATCTGTTCTATGACAAAGTATTCGCTGCCTTTCATCTTGAACCCAACAGTTCGGTCAAGCTGGTATATCCGAGCCTGGTGCTCCTCCGACTGCAGTCTTAAAACTTCTGGATTGTGTAAACAAACACTAATTCTAAACTGTAGGGCTGCCTCACTTATCTGTTTAAAGTCTTGAGCACAGAAATTACACTCCCTGTGCAGTGCTGAGGGAGTGCTGCACTGTCGGAGGTGCCGTCTTTCAGATGAGGCGTTAAACTGAGGCCCCGTCTGCTCTCTCAGGTGGATGTAAAAGATCCCATAGCACTATTTCGAAGAAGAGCAGGGGAGTTATCCCCGGTGTCCTGGCCAATATTTATCCTTCAATCAACATCACTAAACCATTATTTAATTGCTGTTTGTGGGAACTTGTGCAAAAATTGGCAGCTGCATTTCCCTACATTAAAATGGTGACTACACTTCAAAAGTACTTCACTGGCTGTAAAGCGCTTTGAGACGTCCTGAGGCAGTGAAAGGCGCTACATAAATTCAAGTCCTTTATTTTTCCTCCTCCAATTTTCTTCCCCCACCCAAAGGCACCAGTTTTTACTGGAGGAATAATTCCACAAGGATCTCGTCCATTCTTTAAATATGAGCCTAGATAGTGGGTGTCATCGGGCTATTCGACTGCAGGGGCATCACAGGTCAGCCCAATCCTGCCAACAGTCAGAATGGCAACCTGGGGTTGGTGCCCATGGAACTCTACCCCAATTAGAGCCAGCACTTTCAGCAGAGCAGTGGGTGGGTGGGGGGGGGGGGGGGTGGTCTGTACAGACAAAATACAAATTAAACTTTTGAGTTTGTTAGTAACAAATTTCACCCATTCTTCCTTGTTAGACGGCTGAATTAATCTCAAGCAGCAGATCGTTGCTGGATTCCCTTTCCACTTCTTCAAGCCAGAGAACCTTTTCACTACCTGGTGATGTTTGTGCCATTAAAGTTCCTTTTCCTCAGGGTGGGATGAGGTGGGGGAAAGAACAAAAGGGATCTGAGCAGGAACTGAGAAGAGAGACGAACGCATTTCCTGTTGGCAGCAGCGATCGGAGAACACTGCACCGGGTCTCAATAAATGCCATTGTACAACCCATGCCTGATGGGGAAGTTGGACTGTGTGTCTATTGGTTGAGCAAAGTCCACAGACTCTTTTCTAAACATTGAACAAAATAAGCCAAATAAATGAAAATGATATTTTTTTTAACGATGTCTAACTAAAGTATTCTTGTTACTATTGGAAGTCTCTTTAATGATACTTAAATTATATTCCTGATGTACCGCTTCCTGCTCTGGTAGTTAAATCACTCGCAGGGCTTTAGCGAGATGTTACATGGGTCCAGTGGTTTGTGCCTCTCTCGGTCCATGAGATTTGTTGTCATCAATGTAACAGCAAAATCATTTAAAGACTATAATATTGCAGTTTGATTCTGGCCTGTAATAAGTTGGCAGATCTCGGTATAGTTGCTAGGAGTGGCCTCGGTGCACATGCACCAAGACAAGTATTAAAATTATTAAATATACGTATGGTATGTATCCATCAGTTCCACTATAGATTTTTTGTTGGGTAAGGGTATTAAGGGTTACGGAACCAAAGTGGCTACATGAAGTTTGGATATCGGATACAGATCAGCCATAATCTTATTGAATGGCAGAACAGACTCGAGGGGCTGAATGGCCTCCTCCTGTTCCTATAGATATTACTGTTCCGAACTTTTCTTTTTATTCATACGTGAAATGTGGGCGACGCTGGCCAGGCTGGCATTTATTGCCCATCCCTAATTGCCCTTGGGAAGGTGTTGGGTGATCCTCCTTCTTGAACCGCTGCAGTCCGTGTTCCTCCTCCGCTCCAAGAACTGTGTTCGACCAGCTCTTCCTTGCCCCTTGAATACTCGCTACACTGAGTGTCGTCTCCTAACCTCAACTCATTCTTTCCCACAGCTTCAAAACTATGGAACTCCTTACCTGTGTCGGCCTTCCCTTCCTCGTACATTGAAAACCAAGCTTGGCGTCACCTAATCACTGCTTCCTGCTTTACTTCGTCTCTTCCTTATTCTTTCCAAACCTGGTGTTGCCTTTACCTCTTCACTTCGGTTATATTAAATAGAAATAGAAATGCAATAAATCACCAAAGGGAGCACAGGAAAATCGCACAGTATACAGCAAGCTTGCAACTAATACTTCGCTCTTTTTGTTCCATTTGCTTTTCCATTCTTTCACTCTCTTTTACCTTTGATTTTCTCTCTGTCCCTTTTCTGGACTGCTGACACCATTCTTCTCTATATTCCCTCCGTGTCTCATACTGCTCCTTGTGTTTTTGCTCAGTGCCTCCATCCTTGTTGGGAGATGGGTCAGGGCATATCCATGATTAAAGAATCATAATAGAAACATAGAAAATAGGTGCAGGAGTAGGCCATTCGGCCCTTCTAGCCTGCACCGCCATTCAATGAGTTCATGGCTGAACATGCAACTTCAGTACCCCATTCCTGCTTTCTCGCCATACCCCTTGATCCCCCATGTAGTAAGGACTTCATCTAACTCCTTTTTGAATATATTTAGTGAATTGGCCTCAACAACTTTCTGTGGTAGAGAATTCCACAGGTTCACCACTCTCTGGGTGAAGAAATTCCTCCTCATCTCGGTCCTAAATGGCTTCCCCCTTATCCTTAGACTGTGTCCCCTGGTTCTGGACTTCCCCAACATTGGGAACATTCTTCCTGCATCTAACCTGTCTAACCCCGTCAGAATTTTAAACGTTTCTATGAGGTCCCCTCTCATTCTTCTGAACTCCAGTGAATACAAGCCCAGTTGATCCAGTCTTTCTTGATAGGTCAGTCCCGCCATCCCGGGAATCAGTCTGGTGAACCTTCGCTGCACTCCCTCAATAGCAAGAATGTCCTTCCTCAGGTTAGGAGACCAAAACTGTACACAATACTCCAGGTGTGGCCTCACCAAGGCCCTGTACAATTGTAGCAACACCTCCCTGCCCTTGTACTCAAATCCCCTCGCTATGAAGGCCAACATGCCATTTGCTTTCTTAACCGCCTGCTGTACCTGCATGCCAACCTTCAATGACTGATGTACCATGACACCCAGGTCTCTTTGCACCTCCCCTTTTCCTAATCTGTCACCATTCAGATAATAGTCTGTCTCTCTGTTTTTACCACCAAAGTGGATAACCTCACATTTATCCACATTATACTTCATCTGCCATGCATTTGCCCACTCACCTAACCTATCCAAGTCGCTCTGCAGCCTCATAGAATCCTCCTTGCAGCTCACACTGCCACCCAACTTAGTGTCATCCGCAAATTTGGAGATACTACATTTAATCCCCTCGTCTAAATCATTAATGTACAGTGTAAACAGCTGGGGCCCCAGCACAGAACCTTGCGGTACCCCACTAGTCACTGCCTGCCATTCTAAAAAGTCCCCATTTACTCCTACTCTTTGCTTCCTGTCTGACAACCAGTTCTCAATCCATGTCAGCACACTACCCCCAATCCCACGTGCTTTAACTTTGCACATTAATCTCTTGTGTGGGACCTTGTCGAAAGCCTTCTGAAAGTCCAAATATACCACATCAACTGGTTCTCCCTTGTCCACTCTACTGGAAACATCCTCAAAAAATTCCAGAAGATTTGTCAAGCATGATTTCCCTTTCACAAATCCATGCTGACTTGGACCTATCATATTACCTCTTTCCAAATGCACTGCTATGACATCCTTAATAATTGATTCCATCATTTTACCCACTACCGATGTCAGGCTGACCGGTCTGTAATTCCCTGTTTTCTCTCTCCCTCCTTTTTTAAAAAGTGGGGTTACATTGGCTACCCTCCACTCCATAGGAACTGATCCAGAGTCAATATGGACAGTAGGGGCCTGATGGGACAATTGCTGCTTGCTCCAGACTTTATTTTTTTATTTAACCCAATCTGCAGATTAGGGCAGTGGGTTAACATGCTGACCTTTCACCCGAGCACTTGAGTTTACATCAACAACAACAACTTGTATTTATATAGCGCCTTTAACGGTACTGCACAGGAACGTTCTCAAACCACATTTGACACCGGGCCATGTAAGGAGATTTTAGGGTAGGTGACCAAAAGCTTGGACAAAGAGCTCATTTTTTCATAGGCACTCCCTCGGAATCGAGGAAGACTTGCTTCCACTCCCAAAGTGAGTTCTTTGATGGCTGAACAGTCCGATACGAGAGCCACAGACCTTGTTATAGGAGGGACAGACATTCTTCGGAGGAAGGGGTCGGTAGGGCTGGTTTGCCGTGCGCTCCTTCTGCTGCCTGCACTGGCCTCTTCATGCTCTTTGCGTCGAGCCTCAAAGAGCTCAACGCCCTCCCGGATGGACTTTCTCCACCTCGGGCGGTCTGCGGCCAGGGTCTCCCAGGTGTCAGTGGTGATGTTGCACTTTACCAGGGAGGCTTTGAGGGTTTTAAGGAGCGTCTTAAAGGAGGAGAGCGAGGTAGAGAGTGCGAGAGCTTTAGAGAGGGAATTCCAGAGTTTAGAGCCCAAGTAGCTGAAGGTACAGCCGCCAATGGCGGAGCGGTCGCACTCGGTAATACGCAAGAGGCCAGCATTGGAGGAGTGCAGAGATCTCGGAGGGTCATAGGGCTGGAGGAGGATACAGAGATGAGGAGGTGCGAGGCTACAGAGGGATTTAAAAACAAGGATGAGAAATTAAAATGGAGGTTTTGACCAGACCGGGAGCCAATCTAGGCCAATGAGCACGGGGGGGAGGATGATGGGTCAACGGGACTTGGTAAGAGTCAGGACACAGGGCAGCAGGGTTTTGGATGAGCTCAAGTTTAAGGAAGGAAGGCAGGTGGGAGGCTAGCCAGGGGCACGTTGGAATAGTCACGTCTCGAGGTAACTAAGGCATGGATGAAGGCTTCAGCAGCGGATGAGCTGAAGCTGGGCATCCAGCCCAGGCTGATTTAATGAAAGTCACCTTTGTCTTCAGCCTGTTAGAATCCTATATGCAAAATGAATGTGGAACTTCTCAACCCAGATTCTGTGCAGGAACAGCCTTTTCACAGCAATCACCCGATTGTGCTCGTTGGGAAGTGGAGAGACCTGCAATGCAAGATGCAATACTGAGGTGAGATTGAAACGTACCATTGGGCAGAAGAGAAAGAAATTTAACAGCGTTAGCAGCACTCAAAATTTATTCATGAGTCCTGCAGAAGTTTTATTTTAATTCTCACAGATACTGTTTACACAGAAAATGCTGGAAATCTCAGCGGGTCAGGCAGCATCTGTAGAGAGAAAAACAGAGTTAACGTTTCAGGTAGATGACCCTTCGTCAGAGCCTGAAATCATCGACCTGAAACGTTAACTCTGTGTCTCTCTCCACAGATGCTGCCCGACCCACTGAGTGTTTCCAGCATTCTCTGTTTTTATTTCAGATTTCAGCATCCGCAGTATTTTGCTTTTGTACTGTTTAAACATTGCTTTTTATACATTTCCTATATGAACCGTAAGCATTTTTAAAAAAATGAAATGCTTCTGCAAATAGCAGAATTTACAACCGACTGTTGCCGCGCTGTACTTCACCTGGATGTAACTTGTTGCTGATACTGGATACAGAAAGTGATACGGCATTCATGCCCCAGCACCTCAAACCTGCAAAAGCCCAGTGGATTGTTAACAAGCCAGCGAGTAACTGGGGCTAGGGATTCTGAAGCGGGCTAAGTTTCTGGATGTCTGCCCTCACTTTTTTTTTCCAAAAATATACTTTATTCATATAAAATTTTCACAATACATTGGAAAATAGTTCAGTACCTTGCGGTCAGCAATTCCATACAATTCGTTTGGATGCTGACAGCAGTTCCATACAATGCACTAGCGTGCATTTCATTTCAAGGTACAGTTTAGTACAATCCGTAAATCACGTGCACTCACTGTTCACTGTGTGGCAATGCAGAATGGCCCTGTTGCGATTGAGGTTCTTGGGAGCCAGTTTGAAAGTAGGCAAGCACAACAGCCCCCAATCGATCAATGGGGCCCTTGCTACTCCTATCTGTAATTGTACCACAGTGTCGCCATCAACCTGGGACTATTGCAATACTGTTTTTTAAAGTAAATTTAATTTCTTAAATTATCTGTGAGAATAATTTACGCAGCAAAACCTGTAATAAATTATTCAAAGCACTATCATAGTTATCATGTGACACTCTCTCATTTTGTTCTTTGATGCCTGTAATGACGCTGTGTATATGAATGTGGTCTACTCATCTATTTAAATGTATATCCAGATTTTTCTCTGCCTGATTTAGCTGAACAGCTACACCATCTGCCCAGCATAGGCGACATTGGGTTAAGTTTTATACATGCAGACAGAAGGTGTAGACTTGGAACTGAAACCGTAGGGGCTCCTTGGCTGGCTTGGCTGATAAATACACTGCTCAGAGTGGAACACAGCTAACTATTTTCAAAGCCTGGTGTGTACTGGAGATCAACCAGGGCAGCATTTGGGGTTCCCTTAAAGCCCACGGGCACTCATGGTCCAGGTTCATACATGAAAGGGCAAGGTGCTGTGGGGGGGGGGGGGGGGGGGGGGGGAGGTAATTTTAAAAAGGCTTACCATGGAACCTGGTTTCTTTTGACATCAGATGTAACGAAGTGAGCTGAGGATGAGGATCATTGTGATACCAGCAACTTAGCTGGAAGGAGTGGCTAAATGGTCCAAGTCGTTACCAATATATAGGCACCACATTGGGTAGTGTCAGTCACTGACATTTTGTCAAGGGCCATCCTCAGGAATGCTGAAGACATGCAGCACCACCAATTCATAGGACACGGGTCCGTATCTGATGTTGTATTGTTGTATATGCTGACTATGGATGTGCTCTATGTGTAGTCACTGTGAGATTATATAAGATGGAGACTTGTTTACCTGATGTACCATCAATAAGGTTCACACCGTGTGCATACATGCTGGCACCACTAGAGGGTGCAACTGGTGGAGACCGGGGGTTTCCTGCCCTGGTGGCAGGGCCCTGTATAAAAGGCTGCACACTCTGCTTGCACAGTACTCTGGAGTTTGGAATAAAGGACCAAGGTCACTACAGTTCAAGTACAACACATTGCCTTGTGGAGTCATTCTTAAGTACATTACAGATATAACATCTATGATTCCCCCATACAGTGACCATCCATGTTCCTCTGGGCATCTACCAACTGTAGGCCATGCACTGCCCCACAGGAAGAAGAACATTTAATAAGGCCCTTTCATTTGCCATGTGGAATCTGGAATATCATCTGTCACTGAATGACATTTTCTTCTTTCTTTTGCAAGAAAAAGTGTGGGCGGGGCACTTTGTCCCAGCTCAGTCATTCCCCTACAGTCGGACAGGCTGCGATTGGCCGAGGGCCAAAATAGAAAGGAAGTTGGACTGCAAATGGTCTCTGGGCTGTATTTTATGTGCCAGCCGTGGCTCAGCATTCTCGCCTCTGAATCAAAAGGTTGTGTGCTCACGTCCCACTCCAGAGACTTCAGCACATAAATCTAGGCTGAGACTCCAGCGCAGTACTGAGGGAGCGCTGCACTGTCGGAGGGGCCGATGAGACATTAAACTGAGGTCCTGTCAGCCATTTCGGGTAAATGTAAAAGATCATTATTCATAGAAGAGCAGAAGAATTGTCCCCGGTGTCCTGGGGCCAATATTTATCCCTCAACCACCATCACTAACAACAGGTTATTTGGTCATTATCACATTGCTGTTTGTGAGAGCTTGCTCTGCATAAACTGGCTGCCGCATTTTCTGCATTACAACAATGACTACACTTCAGAAAGTACTCAATTGTCTGTAAAGCGCTTCGAGACGTCCTGAGGTCATGAAAGGTGCTATAGAAATGCAAGTCTCCTTTTTTTTACCTCAAACCAAACCAGGATCTTGAGTGGCTGATGGTCGACATGTGCACATAAGTTAAACTTGCATAACACCTTATAATATCTCAAAGCACTTCAAACCAAGGAATTGTATTGAAGTGTAAAGTTACTATTATGTAGGTAAGCCAATTTGTGCTCAGCAGGATTTCACAAATAGCAACGAGATCAGTGGCCAGTTGAACTGCTTTTAGTGCAAAACCATCAGCAGGTCGGGGCCATTAAAGGGAGCAGCGTGTGGCGGCATACCACTGCAGGGAGCAGCGCGTGCTGCTACAGGAGGGTGATGGCTGATTGCAGTCCGGGCAGGTACAGCAGGAGCGGCGAGGTCGGGGTGAAGGAGTGGCAAGAGTTCGTAGAGGGATGTGATCGTGGCCCAGGAAAGACACGAGTTCGGGGCCCAGAAGAGGCGAGGGCCCAGGGGCAGCACGGGCCAGCCCACACTGCGATATGTGTGCGCACTAAGTCCGTGCAGCAGAGCTGGTCTCCAGTAGTCTTGGTTAACCCTTGCCACTGGACCAAGACCTAGCTCTGACAAGCCCGTGTGGTGGCTGGTGTGCAACGGCCACCCCACGTTAAAAAAATCCACCCACAGGCATCTTCCACCCTTCAAGATGTAGTTCGGGATTCGGAATATTAGGTCCTTCATTGAAACACCTGTGAACTCATCCCTTTTTGGCGCGGAAGCAAGTCATCCTCATTTTGAGGGAGCGCCTATGATGATGAAGATTTTAATGATGTTGGTTGAGTGAGGAATGCTGGCCAGGTCACCGGGAGAATTCCCCTGCTCTTCTTCGAGAAGTGGAATGGAATCTTTAAGGTCAACCTGAACCACTGTAACAGACACACACTTTAACACCTCATTTGAAAGACACATCCAACAACACAACCAAATTATAGACTTAAACCCACATTCTTTTGAGTGAGAGTTGTACTAATTGAGGCAAAATAAAACGTTGAGATTATTAAAATGCGATTTATTATTTTTGACAAGGTGTTTTAGATCCAAAATGTATTAAAATCATTTATTTAATTTTGGGGGTTAAAAGGGGAAGCCCCAATGCATCACATGGTGTTGTACTGCCCAGATTTATGTCTGGTTGGTGCGGAAGTTCACAGCCAGGGGAGCAGTTGGGTGAGGTGTGAAAATTAGCTTCAATGCCCATGGGTTTGGCGGAAATCAGCCGGTGTCCCGCTGGAAAATGGGTGAGGACATAATGAGCTTTGGCTGTGACAACCCCCATGGTCAAATATCCTGGACACTGGTGACAAATGGCTACTTGGCTGAGAGAACCGGCCCCCCCCCACACCCGGGCAGCAAGAAGCAGCACCTCCCGGCGAGGGAGAGGGAAGTTTATAGGCGGTAAATAAATTATCCGGCAGAGTGAGGACTGACGTGGCCGAGGAGCCAGAGCAGATTGTGTGAGTGGGAACCGATTGAGCGGCGGAACCAGTGTGCGGCGGAACTCGGGTTCCCTGGGGACTGCAGAGGCGGCGGCTTCCGGAACAAGGATGCAGGCGGCCTGGCGCAGGCTCCGGGCTCTCGGGGCTCCGGCCCTCGCTCTCCGGCCTCTCGGGGTCCCGATTGCCGGGGCTCGGGCGGTGTCCGACTCTCCGCGGGGCCCGGGCCGGGATTGGGAGCCCGAGGCTGAGCAGGAGGAAATAATCAGGTTAAAGATCGTCACCTAAATCCGTCATCATTAAACTCTCGTCAGTCAGTGGGCAGCACCCTCGCCTCTGGGTCAGAAGGTCGTGGGGTCAAGTCCCACTCCAGGGACCTGAGCACAAAAATCTACACTGACACTCCCAGTGCAGTGCTGAGGGAGCGCCGCACTGTCGGAGGGGCAGTGCTGAGGGAGCGCCGCACTGTCGGAGGGGCAGCACTGAGGGAGCGCCGCACTGTCGGAGGGGCAGTGCTGAGGGAGCGCCGCACTGTCGGAGGGGCGGTGCTGAGGGAGCGCCGCACTGTCGGAGGGGCAGTGCTGAGGGAGTGCCGCACTGTCGGAGGGGCAGTGCTGAGGGAGCGCCGCACTGTCGGAGGTGCTGTCTTTCGGATGAGACGTTAAACCGAGGCCCCGTCTGCTCTCTCGGGTGGATGTAAAAGATCCCACGGCCACTATTTCGAACAAGAGCAGCGGAGTTCTCCCCGGTGTCCTGGGGCCAATATTTATCCCTTGACCAAAATCACTAAAAACAGATTATCTAGGTCATTATCACATTGCTGTGTGTGGGAGCTTGCTGTGCGCAAATTGGTTGCCGCGTTTCCCCACATTACAACAGTGACTACACTTCAAAAGTACTTCATTGGCTGTAAAGCGCTTTGGGACGTCCGGTGGTCGTGAAAGACACCCTAGAAATGCAAATCTGTCTTTTCAGTCAACTCACAGTAACTAGCGCGTCATTAGTTAATTCATGGTAACTACTGTAAGAACTTGTAACCATAGGATTTTCATTAAAATATTAATACAAATCAGTAATAACTTAATGTAGCTAATTAATATAGCAATGGTAGTAATTAAATTAACTGCAAACCAATAATAGCTAATTAGTAACTAATACATTCATATTAACGAATGAAAACCAAAACAGTGGTAACTAGATACATGATTAATTACAATATATTAATGTTAAACATGCACTAAACAATATCATCCAATAGTAATGTTACTTTATGAATGTGTTGATGTGTGTGATATTCTCGCTCTCTGGGTACAGTGATTGTGGTTGTGTCCAGTGTTACAAAGACTTTGTGGCAAATGTGGACAAAAATCCACAATTGTACTTTTACATAATCCCATTTCTTGATGACCTGAAAATGTCCCTTGTATTCCATAAACCAAGTAGCTCATTCCAAAGTGACACACGTTTTAAAAAAAAAACCCAAACAAAACAGTATTAACTAATGGTAATTATAATCGAGTAAACAATCTCTACTGACTGAACAGTTAGTTTGTAATATTCACTAAAGGTGCTTTTTGAATTGACGAGTAAATTTCAGAAAATATTACTCTGCATTTTCCATCTCAATTTGCAGAGCTGAGAAGAGGAAGCTGAAAGCCATTAAGTTTCAGAGAATGAAGGCAGAGTTTAATCCTTCTGGGCCCCCCCCACGGACTCTGACGTCACAGGCACTGCAGCAAATCAGGTAAAAGTTAAACCCGGGGCTGTTCAATGTGAGGCAGCTGGTGTTTGTCACTTCCTCCTGCTCCTATTTCTTATGTTCCCGATGGTTAAGGTAAGTAAAGACGCTGCCCACTGTAGCAACGAGTAGCACAGGCCCAGAATGTTCTGCGTTCAATCCCCGGTCTGTGTTGAGTCAGTTGAGGAGCTATAATTGGTCCCAGTGCCCGTGGCCAAGAAGAGAAGGGGGAAAAAAATCAGCAAGGGTTTATGCGGACGTCGGCTATTGGTTCAAACAGGCTTGGCTGCGATGCCCTCCGAGGATGAATAGCCGGGCATGAAGAGTGAGCGGACAGACGGGGCCTCGGTTTAATGTCTCATCTGCACTGCACTGGTGTGTTGGCCTGGATTATGGGCTCAAGTCCCTGGAGTGTTGCTTGAACCCACGACGCAGATTTACCAGAACGATACCGGGCCTTAAAGGATTAAATTATGAGGACGGGTTGCGTGGACGAGGTTTATATTCCCTCGAGTACAGGAGACTGAGGGGGTATCCGATTGAGGTGTTTGAAATGTTAACAGGATTTGATAGGCTAGTTAGAGAGAAACCATCCTCTGGTGGGGGAATCAAGAACGAGGGGACATAGCCTTAAAATTAGAGGCAGGCTATTCGGGGGCAAAATCAGGAAGCAGAAAGGATAATGAAAGCCTGGAATTCTCGTCCCCAAAAGGCTGTGGATGCTGGGAGACAAATGAAGCTTTCAAGACTGAGATCGATAGATTTTTGTTGGGTAAGGGTGTCGAGGGATATGGGGCAAAGGCAGGTAAATGGAGTTGAGGTACAGTTCAACCGTGATCTAATTGAATGACGGAACTGGATCGAGAGGCTGACTGGTCTGTTCCTACATCCCTTATTTGCCGACGTAACAAAAATCACGGCACTTCAAAAGTAACGAATTGTGCATAAAAGATCTTTGGGGTGTTGCTGCGGGATGTAATAAATTCATTCACTTGTTTCTGTATAGGCTCCTCTTCTCTAATACGCATCGCTAGATCTCAAACGGTGTCAAATCTGATTTCTAATATGTTTCAGGTTTTTAAAGGCGAAGTTTCCAGAAGAGTGGAGCGTGCCAGAGTTGGCGGAAGGATTTTCGGTGAGCGAGGATGTTATCCAGAGAGTACTGAGGAGTAAATTTACTCCTTCGTTGCAGAGAAAGATGAAGCAAGACGCCAACGTTGAGGCACTGACACTGACGCGCTCTCACAGAGCAAAGAGACCGACTGTCAATTTACCGAGCATCAAGGCGCTGGATCAGGTGCAGGTCAAACCTAAATCGATCCCAGATCTCGCACCCTTGCCCAGACTCTCTCCGGGGACAGTCACGTCTGTGACACATTCTGACTTGTACGGCAGCACCCAGAAACCCACTGAAAAGGGGAGGGGCAGGGTGGATCCTGTCCAACAGAGACCCTGCCCCGAGCTCATTGTTCACGGCGGTCCTGGTGTGACGACGGGCAGGACTGGGAGGAAGGTGGCTAGCCCCAAGGAGAAGGGCGAGTACGAGGAAGCCTGCGACCCATCTGACTGGGAGCAATTACCAGCTATTCAAGGGACCGATGAGGAATGGGAGAAACTCGCCGAAAGTGAGGTTGAAAACCAAATAAAAGTTGTACAGAAGGGATTGGAGTTTTATGACCAAGACGGAAATTTTCTTTATAGAATTAATAACACGGACTCCTTTAATAATCCTAAACAGGAAGCCTAGCTGGTACAATTGAGTCACTTGTGAAAGAACTTGCATTTATATTGTGCCATTTATTACCTCAATGTCCCAAAGACAATGAAGTACTTTTTGATGGGTAGTCACTGTTGTAATGAAGGAAACACGGAAGTCAATTTGCGCACAGCAAGTTCCCACAACAGTAAAGTGATAATGATCAGATAATCTGTTTTAGATGTTGATTGAGGGATATTGACCCAGGACACTAGGGAGCACTCTCCATCCCTTCGAAATAGTGCCATGTGTTCTTTGACATCCATCTGAGAGGGGCAGACGTGGCCTCGGTTTAATGTCTCATCCAAAAGACGGCACCTCCGACAGCGCGGCGCTCCCTCAGTACTGCCCCTCTGACAGTGCGGCGCTCCCTCGGTACTGCCCCTCCGACATTGCGGCGCTCCCTCGGTACTGCCCCTCCAACAGTGCGGAGCTCCCTCGGTACTGCCCCTCTGACAGCGCGGCGCTCCCTCAGTACTGCACCGGAGTGTCAGATTTTGTACTCCAGTCTCTGGAGTAGGATTTGAACCCACTACCTTCTGACTCAGAGACGAGAGTGCTGCCCACTGACACTCAAATGTTCCACTTTCTCCCCTCCTCTGGGTTACATTGTGTGACTGCCCGTTGCTCCTGGTGGCCATTCTCTGTGAATGAAGGCCAGCAATTCAACTGTGAGAAGCATCACCGCCAAGCCTGATCGGGACGGGGTTCTCTCCGCAGGGGTCAGCGGACGGTGATCAGGAGTGGGAGCCACTGTCACGCCAGCTGAGAGTTAACACAGCCTAGAGCAGGGGATTGAATTGTGTGGGTCAGGAAAGCCCATTCTGTTACGTTGGGCTGTGATTAGTGAAATCCTGGATGGCAATATTGTGCGCCGATGTCACTGGGAAGGGCTTCCTCCTGTTCTGTTGCATTTTGTAAAACTTTGGACATCATCTATTTCAATATTTAAAAGCATCTGACCTGTTTTCTGTGGATGTGCTGTTATATCGACAGTAATAAACTGAAATAAAGAACAATTGTTGCTGCTATTTTTAAGTAAACTGTGGAATCTTTTTTACTGCTTCAGTTTCTGGTTAGATACAGAGTAAAGCTCCCTCCATACTGTCCCATCAAACACTCCCAGGGTAGGTACAGCACGAGGTTAGATACAGAGTAAAGCTCCCTCTACACTGTCCCATCAAACACTCCCAGGGCAGGTACAGGGGGTTAGATACAGAGTAAAGCTCCCTCTACACTGTCCCATCAAACACTCCCAGGGCAGGTACAGCACGGGGTTAGATACAGAGTAAAGCTCCCTCTACACTGTCCCATCAAACACTTCCAGGGTAGGTACAGCACGAGGTTAGATACAGAGTAAAGCTCCCTCTACACTGTCCCATCAAACACTCCCAGGGTAGGTACAGCACGAGGTTAGATACAGAGTAAAGCTCCCTCTACACTGTCCCATCAAACACTCCCAGGGCAGGTACAGCACGGGGTTAGATACAGAGTAAAGCTCCCTCTACACTGTCCCATCAAACACTCCCAGGGCAGGTACAGGGGGTTAGATACAGAGTAAAGCTCCCTCTACACTGTCCCATCAAACACTCCCAGGGCAGATACAGCACGGGGTTAAATACAGAGTAAAGCTCCCTCTACACTCCCATCAAACACTCCCAGGGCAGGTACAGCACGGGGTTAGATACAGAGTATGCATTTTAAGTGGCGAGGGTTGGCAAGCTTGTCGATAATGTAGGGCATTATAGTTGATGATGTCCTCATGCATTTTCTAACAGTTCTCCAACTGGTACCATTGCCCATTGGGATATGGCATATTATTAAATGAATGGATCACATGCTACACAATTACATGGACCATCCTGTATCCGGTAGAAAGTGTTTCAGACTAATCCTGTCGTAGATTATTTGCAGTTAGGACTTGAAAATGTCGGACAGCAACACCCTCAACGTTGTTCCAGATTTGCCCTGTGCTAAATAATTTGCACAACAACAATCTACAATTTGTGTAATTCTGCTCAAACGTAGCTTCCCTTTGTTACAATTTCTGGTCATGACTTTCTGCCAAACTCTCAGTTTTGCCATTTTGCACGTACAGCAAGCAATTAGGAAGGCAAATGGCCTGTTGACCTTTATTGCAAGGGTGTTGGAGTCTGAGAGTAAGGAAGTCTTGCTACAATTGTATAGGGCTTTGGTGAGACCACACCTGGAGTACTGTGCACAGTTTTGGTCTCCCTATCTGAGGAAGGACCTACTTGCCTTGGAGGTGGTGCAACAAAGGTTCACGAGATTGATCCCTGGGATGAGAGGGCTGTCCTATAAGGAGAGATTGAGCCTATACTTTCTGGAGTTTAGAAGAATGAGAGATTATCTCAAGTAAGATTCTGAGGGGGATTGACTGGGTAGATGCTGAAAGGTTGTTTCCCCCGGGCTGGAGGGTCTAGAACCAGGGGTCACAGTCTCAGGATAAGTGGCCGGCCATTTAGGACTGAGATGAGGAATTTCTTCACTCAGAGAGTTGTGAATCTTTCGAATTCTCTGCCCCAGAGGGCTGTGAAGGCTGAATCGTTTAGTATGCTTGACTGAGATCGATAGATTTTTGGACTCTAGGGAAATCGAGGGATATGGGGATTGGGCGGGAAAGTGGAGTTGAGGTCGAAGATCAGCCACGATCTTATTGAATAGTGCAGCAGGCTCGAGGGGCTGAATGGCCGACTCCTGCTCCTATAATTTTTATGTCAACTCTCATGTTGCAGGCTCTGGTCACTAGTTGCCATTGTAGAGTGTTTCAGAAGTCTCTTTCCCAACTTCATTGTCATTTTATAAAATCTTTCACTATTCATCAAGGGCTGCAGACATCACCTATAGACAAGGTTAGGAGAAATATACTAGCAGTGGTGCAGAAGGGAGGGATTCAAATTCCTGGGACATTGGAACCAGTTCTGGGGGAGATGGGACCAGTACAAACTGGACGGTCTGCACCTGGGCAGGACCGGAACCAATGTCCTAGGGGGAGTGTTTGCTAGTGCTGTTGGGGAGGAGTTAAACTAACATGGCAGGGGGATGGGAACCTATGCAGGGAGACAGAGGGAAATAAAATGGAGGCAGAAGCAAACGATAGAAAGGAGAATAGTAAAAGTGGACGGCAGATAAACCCAAGGCAAAAAACAAAAAGGGCCACATTACAGCAAAATCCTAAAGGGGCAAAGTGTTTTAAAAAGACAAGCCTGAAGGCTCTGTGCCTCAATGTGAGAAGTATTCGGAATAAGGTGGACGAATTAACTGCGCAGACAGCAGTTAACGGATATGATGTAATTGGCATCACAGAGACATGGCTCTAGGGTGCCCAAGGCTGGGAACTCAACATCCAGGGGTATTCAACATTTAGGCAGAGAGGAAAAGGAGGCGGGGTGGCATTGCTGGTTAAAGAGGAAATTAATGCAATAGTAAGGAGGGACATTAGCCTGGATGATGTGGAATCGGTATGGGTGGAGCAGAATTCCAAAGGGTAGAAAACGCTACAGACCACCAAACAGTAGTAGTGAGGTTGGAGACAGCATCAAACAAGAAATACGGGATGTGTGCAATAAAGGTACAGCAGTTATCATGGGTGACTTTAATCTACATATTGATTGGGCAAATCAAACTGGTAGCAATGCGGTGGAAGAGGATTTCCTGGAGTGTATTAGGGATGGTTTTCTAGACCAATATGTTGAGGAACCAACTAGATAGCAGGCCATCCTAGACTGGGTGATGTGTAATGAGAAAGGACTAATTAGCAATCTTGTGTGAAGACCCTTGGGGAAGAGTGACCATAATATGGTAGAATTCTTTATTAAGATAGAGAGTGACACAGTTAATTTGGAAACTAGGGTCCTGAACTTAAGGAAAGGTAACTTCGACGGCATGAGGTGTGAATTGGCTAGAATAGAATGGCAGAGGATACTTAAAGGGTTGACGGTGGATGAGCAATGGCAAACATTTAAAGATCACATGGATGAACTTCAGCAATTGTACATCCCTGTCTGGAGTAAAAATAAAACGCGGAAGGTGGCTCAACCATGGCTAACAAAGGAAATTAAGGATAGTGTTAAAGCCAAGGAAGAGGCATATAAATTGGCTAGAAAAAGCAACAAACCTGAGGACTGGGAGAAATTTAGAATTCAACAGAGGAGGATTAAGAGTCTAATTAAGAGCGGGAAAATAGAGTACGAGAGGAAGTTTGCAGGGAACATAAAAACGGACTGCAAAAGCTTCTATAAATATGTGAAGAGAAAAAGATTAGTGAAGACAAACGTAGGTCACTTGCATTCGGATTCAGGTGAATTTATAATGGGGAACAAAGAAATGGCAGACCAATTGATCAATACTTTGGTTCTGTCTTCATGAAGGAAGACACAAATAACCTTCCGAATGTACTAGGGGACAGTGGGCCAAGTGAGAAGGAGGAACTGAAGGATATCCTTATTAGGCAGGAAATTGTGTTGGGGAAATTGATGGGATTGAAGGCCGATAAATCCCCGGGGCCTGATAGTCTGTATCCCAGAGTACTTAAGGAAGTGGCCCTAGAAATAGTGGGTGCATTGGTGATCATTTTCCAACAGTCAATTGACTCTGGATTAGTCCCTATGGACTGGGGGTAGCTAATGTAACACCACTTTTTAAAAAAGGAGGGAGAGAAAACAGTTAGCCTGACATCAGTAGTGGGGAAAATGTTGGAATCAATTATTAAGGATGAAATAGCAGTGCATTTGGAAAGCAGTGACAGGATCGGTCCAAGTCAGCATGGATTTATGAAAAGGAAATCATGCTTGACGAATCTTCTGGAATTTTTTGAGGACTAGCAGAGTGGGCAAGGGAGAACCAGTGGATGTGGTGTATTTGGACTGTCAAAAGGCCTTTGACAAGGTCCCGCACAAGAGATTGGTGTGCAAAATCAAAGCACATGGTATTGGGGGTAATGTACTGACGTGGATAGAGAACTGGTTGGCAGACAGGAAGCAGAGAGTCGGGTTAAACGGGGGGTCCTTTTCAGAATGGCAGACAGTGACTAGTGGAGTGCCGCAGGGCTCAGTGCTGGGACCCCAGCTCTTTACAATATATAGTAATGATTTAGATGAAGGAATTGAGTGTAATATCTCCAAGTTTGCGGATGACACTAAACTGGGTGGTGGTGCGAGCTGTGAGGAGGACGCTGAGAGGCTGCAGGGTGACTTGGACAGGTTAGGCAAGTGGGCAAATGCATGGCAGATGCAGTATAATGTGGATAAATGTGAGGTTATCCATTTTGGGGGCAAAAACACGAAGGCAGAATATTATCTGAATGGCGGCAGATTAGGAAAAGGGGAGGTGCAACGAGACCTGGGTGTCATGGTTCATCAGTCATTGAAAGTTGGCATACAGGTACAGCAGGCGGTGAAGAAGGCAAATGGTATGTTGGCCTTCATAGCTAGGGGATTTGAGTATAGGAGCAGTTGTACAGGGCCTTAGTGAGGCCTCACCTAGAATATTGTGTTCAGTTTTGGTCTCCTAATCTGAGGAAGGATGTTCTTGCTATTGAGCGAGTGCAGCGAAGGTTCACCAGACTGATTCCAGGGATGGCTGGACTGACATATGAAGAGAGACTGGATCAACTGGGCCTTTATTCACTGGAGTTTAGAAGGATGAAAGGGGATCTCATAGAAACGTCTAAGATTCTGACGGGACTGGACAGGTTAGATGCAGGAAGAATGTTTCCAATGTTGGGGAAGTCCAGAACCAGGGGACATAGTCTTAGGATAAGGGGTAGGCCATTTAGGACTGAGATGAAGAGAAATTTCTTCATTCAAAGAGTTGTTAACCTATAGAATTCCCTGCTGCAGAGAGTTGTTGATGCCAGTTCATTGGATCTATTCAAGAGGGAGTTAGATATGGCCCTTACGGCTAAGGGGATCAAGGGGTATGGAGAGAAAGCAGGAAAGGGGTACTGAGGGAATGATCAGCCACGATCTTATTGAATGGTGGTGCAGGCTCGAAGGGCCAAATGGCCGACTCCTGCACCTATTTTCTGTGTTTGTATGTAACATTTTACATTTTCAAAGATAATCGTACTTCTGCTCCCACGAAACACAGAATAACTTAAAACTACTGGACTGTTAAACTTCCAAGAATTTGTCTGTATTTTGTCCGGATAGATCATCATCATCATAGGCAGTCCCTCGGAATCGAGGAAGTTTTGCTTCCACTCTAAAAATGAGTCCTTAGGTGGCTGAACAGTCCAATATGAGAGCCACAATCCCTGTCACAGCGGGGATAGATAGTCGTTGTGGGAAAGGGTGGGTGGGACTAGTTTGCCGCACGCTCTTTCCGTGAATGGAATGTAAATTACTCAAAGTATCAAAGTATGCTGGATTTTTTTTGTGGGTATCAGGTTGAACTGCAGTGTGTAACTGCAGCTTGCGGTGGGAAAGAGATTAAAGTTTTGAAAAGACTTGCATTTCTATAGCGCCTTTCACAACTTCAGGACGTTCCAAAATGCTTTACAGCCAATGAAGTACTTTTTGAAAAATAAAAAAAAGACTTGGATTTATATAGCGCCTTTCACGACCACCGGACTTCCCAAAGTGCTTTAGAGCCACTGAAGTACTTTTTGAATTGTAGTCACTTGTAATGTGGGAAACGCGGCAGCCAATTTGAATACAGCAAGCTCCCACACACAGCAATGTGATAATGACCAGATCATCTGTTTTTAGTGATTTTGGTTGAGGGACAAATATTGGCCCCAGGACACCGGGGAGAACTCCTCTGCTCTTTGAAATAGTGCCGCGGGATCTTTTACGTCCACCTGAGAGAGCAGACGGGGCCTCGGTTTAACGTCTCATCCAAAAGACGGCATCTCTGACAGTGCAGCTCTCCCTCAGTATTACCTCTCCGACTGTGCAGTACTCCCTCAGTACTGCCCCTCCGACTATTCAGCAGTCCCTCTACTGCCCCTCCGACTGTAGAGCACTCCCTCAGTATTGCCCCCTCCGACAGTACGCCGCTCCCTCAGCACTGCCCCTCCGACAGTTTAAAAAAAAAATTATTTCAAAATATACTTTATTCATATAAAAATTTGTACAGTACATTCAAAAGCAGTTCAGTACATTTAGCTGCGGTCAGCAATCCCATACACTACATTTGGGTGCTGATGGCAGTTCCGTTCGATACATTTCCTTGCTTTTTAGTTCAAGTACAATTCGGTACAATACGGGATACCTTGTAGTACATGCGACAAATTACATTCCATGTGTCACTATACAGTACACGGAATGGGTGACGGTACATTTACACTTTTCCTTTCCAACGTGCATCACGAAACAGACCTTGCATTGTACATGGCACTACATAGGTGTTTACAGATCATGGTGCTCCATGTACACAAAAAAGAAGTTACAAATACAGCCCGAGGGGAGTTTTGTACTGATTCCAGCCCCTGGGTTTACCGTGGCAGAAGGGCTTTAAACTGTGGCCCTTCCCCACCGTGCCTTTGTGGCAACTGCACCAATTTTAAGTGCGTCCCTCAGCACGTAATCCTGGATCTTGGATTGCACCAGTCTGCAACACGCAAACGTGGACATCTCCTTGCTCTGGAAGACTAGCAAGTTTCGGCAAGACCAAAGAGCGTCTTTGACCGAGTCGATGGCCCTCCAGCAGCAGGTGATGTCTGTCTGGGTGTGTGTCCCTGGGAACAGCCCGTAGAGCACAGGGTCCTGTGTTACGGAGCTGCTCGGGATGAACCTCGACAGCAACCACTGCATCTCTTTCCAAACCTGCCTTG
The DNA here is from genome assembly GCF_044704955.1 of Pristiophorus japonicus. NCBI lineage: Eukaryota > Metazoa > Chordata > Chondrichthyes > Pristiophoridae > Pristiophorus > Pristiophorus japonicus. Next base: position 66,184,016 of record NC_091997.1, read on the forward strand.
CGAAGGCGCAATCCTGAAGGAGATGGGTAACAGTCTCATCCGCCCCGCAGCCGACTCGGGGGCACCGTGCCGTGCTGCTGAGACGTCGGCTGTGCATGAACGCACTGACGGGTAGGGCCCTCCTCACCGCCAACCAAGCTACGTCTTGGTGCTTGTGTGACAGCTCTGGCAATGAGACGTTCTGCCAAACGAGTTCGACAGTCCGCTCAGGGAACCACCCGACAGGGTCCACTCTCTCCTTCTTTCGTAGGGCGTCCAGGACCTTACGTGCTGACCACTGTTTTATGGCTTTGTGGTCAAAGGGGTTTTTTTGTGAAAACCTTTTCCACGAAGGACAGGTAGACAGGCATGGTCCAGCTGGTGGGGCCGTTTCGCGGCAGCATGGCCAGGCCCATCCTTCGCAACACCGGGGACAGGTAGAACCTCAGCACGTAGTGACACTTGGTGTTTGCGTACCGGGGGTCTGTGCATAGCTTGATGCAGCCGCACACAAAGGTGGCCATCAGGATGAGGGCCACGTTCGGAACGTCCTTTCCTCCACTGTCCAGAGATTTGTACATGGTGTTTCTGCGGACACGTTCCATTTTGGACCTCCAGACAAAGTGGAAGACGGCCCGGGTGACTGCCGCGGCACAGGAGTGTGAGATGGGCCAGACCTGTGCCACGTGCAGCAACCCCGAGAGCACCTCACTCCTGATGACCAGGTTCTTTCCTGCCATGGAGAGGGAGCACAGCTTCCACCATCCCAGTTTTTGCTTCACTTTGGCGATGCACTCTTCCCAGTTTATGGCGCACACCCCGTCCGCTCCGAACCATATTCCCAACACCTTCAGGTAATCTGGTTTAACGGTGAAGGGAATAAAGGATCGGTCGGCCCAGTTGCCAAAGAGCATAGCCTCGCTTTTGCTGCGATTGACCTTTGCTCCCGAGGCCAGTTCAAACTGGTCGCAGATTGTGAGCAATCTGCGGACCGACTGCGGATCCGAGCAAAAGACGGCGACCTCGTCCATGTACAGGGAGGTCTTGACCTGAGCGCCTCCGCTGCCTGGGATCGTCACCCCTCTAATGCCCGCATCCCTCCTGATGGACTCGGCAAAAGACTCAATACAACACACAAACAAGACAGAGGAGAGAGGACAGCCTTGCCTGACTCCAGACCTGATCGGAAAGCTTTCAGTTTCCCACCCGTTGATTTGAACTGCGCTACTGATGTCTGTGTAGAGCAGTTGAACCCAATTGCGGATACCCTCCCCAAACCCCATTTTGGAGAGCACGTCCATCAGGTACGTGTGCGATATCCTGTCACAGGCTTTCTCCTGGTCTAAGCTGATTAAGCAGGTGTCCACCCTCCTGTCCCGCACGTAGGCGATCGTATCCCTGAGTGCGGAGCTCCCTCAGCACTGCACTGGGACTGTCAGCGTGGATTTTTGTGCTCGAGTTCCTGGAGTGGAATTTGAACCCACAACCTTCTGGCTGATGGTTGCTGCCCACTGAGTTGTGTGGGTTTGGGAGTTACTGTTCCCGAGGGAACTGCTCCCATTGCCAGGGTTTATTTGCTGCTGTTTGCAGGGACTATTCCCAGTGTTTTCTCTTCCCTGGTGTAGGGTTCAATCTTCAGGCGTCCCCTGCTGTGTGTGCAGCGTGTATCGGTTCTGCTCCGCCTCCGGACGCGGAAGCCGCGATGAGTTCCGATGTGCAGCAGATTCTCGAAGCCGCAGATTTTGCTGCAAAAAAGCACAAAAATCAACGGCGCAAAGATCCAGATGGAACCCCGTACATCAACCACCCTCTGGGTAAGGAAGGGATGCACTCGGCCTTATCCCCAAATCCAGCTTCACTCCTTAACAAGTTTCCGCGGAGAAATCCTTTTTTAAAAAAAAAAGTTATTTCCACACTGAATAAAATTGCAACATTCTGTGTGAAAAATAACAAGTTTTCGATGCGATAAAAGTTACTAAAATTACTTCTTTTAAAGTTTAACTCGGGCAAACTCTGCACTTTAATTAAAATCCAAACGCTGGGAGGGGAACTGGTCAATTTCCAGCCTCCCCCCCCAAAAAATCCCAATCGATGGAAGCAGCGCCGGGGGGAGGAGCTGAATTTGGGCATTTTGTACTTAAAAGTTTTCAGTGAACTTTTGCAAAAAGTTGGAGCAGTGATTCTGCCCTGCATCCAGCTCCCAATATGCTTTGAATTCTCCTTCAGTGCCCCTGGGCTGGGGGAGTAGAATTAAAATAAAAACCGAAATGCTTCAATTTTGCAGCCCAGGTGGACTCCCCATTCTGCGCTCAGAGTTGCTTCTGTTGAGAGAGGGGGAAATCAGTCATGGGCTCCAGATCTGGAGTGCATTGCAGTGACTGTGATGGCTGCCATGGTCAAACAGTCGACTCCCACCGGCTGCCTGGCTTCACACATGAAGAATGACCACTCGGGGAAACAAACCAGAGGAATACTGGCACCTGTCGGACTGTATCTTGCAAAAGGTCGTGATTTGGGGATGGAAACGATCCAGTTCTTGTGATTGGGATGTACCTGGGCAAGTGTGAGAGGTCGCTGTTGATTCGGGGCATGTGTGGTCTTTGTTGCAAATGAAAGAGACAGAAATAAATGGGAATGAAATCCTGGTAGAGGTTCATGCCTGCCGGAGAGGGTCAGAGAACTTGGTGGGCAGGGCGGGAGTGAGGCATATTTTAATTTGTTCCATCTTTCTATACATACAGAACTTTTTTTGCAAGCAGCAAGGTGTTAGTCGAGGTAGAACGTGTCCTTTAGTTGCATGACTCTTGGGTTGGGCTCCACCTTAATCACAGAATGATACAGCACAGAAGGAGGCCATTCGGCCCATCGTTCCCGTGCCGGCTCTGTGAAAGAGCTATCCAATCAGTCCCACTCCCCCCGCTCGTTCCCCACAGTCCTGCAAATGTTACCTTTTCAAGTATTTATCTAATTCCCTGTTTGAAAGTTACTATTGAATCTGCTCCCACCGCCCTTTCAGGCAGCGCGTTCCAGATCACAACAACTCGCTGCGTGAAAACTCAGCGATCTTCTCCAGCAGAAATATCCCAGCCCTCACCCTCCACTCTGAACTTGGTGCTTGGTCCTGTCAGCCGCTGCACCCCTGCTCTTTTAATGACGTTTAGCCCCTCGAGCCTGTTCTGCCATTCAGTGAGATCATGGCTGATTATGATCGGGGCCCTGGAGAGGCGCGAGTTCAGGGCCAGAAGAGACGAGGGCCCAGGGACAGCACGGGCCAGGCAACACTGCGATATATGTGCGCACTAGGTCCGTGCAGCAGAGCAGGTCTCCAGTCGTCCTGGTTAACCCTTGCCACTGGATAAAGGCCTAGCTCGGTCAAGCCCGTGTGGTGGCTGGTGTGCAACAGCCACCACACGTTAAAAAAATCCACGCACAGGCATCTTCCGCCCTTCAGGATGTAGTTCAGGACCTGGAATATTAGATTCTTCATCGAAACACCTGTGAACTCATCCCTTTTTGGCGTGGAAGCAAGTCATCCTCGTTTCGAGGGACTGTCTATTATGATGATGATATGATATGCTCTTTCAAACTCCCTCTCCAAATCACTTCACGTGGCTGGCTCCCTCCATTCCTGTACAGGCCTCCTGGCAGCCTATTCCCCTTGACTGTGGCTTCTTCCCACCTGTCTCCTCCTTTTCCCCCTTCTGAAGTTCCTCAATGTGAAGGGCACTATATAAATACAGGTTGTTGCTGTCTACCGTGACGCGCACTAGTTTCTCTTTCACCGTGTTTAGTTTGAAAGTTGCCCGATAGGAACAATGCTCAGCGGGATTTATTCACTGTTTTTCTCTTTGTTTATAGGTGTTTCCCGAATCTTGTCCCATGAAGCTGCGATTACAGATGTGGTTGTCTTACAGGTAAATGTCACATAAATCAGCGTCATCGCCATCACACCAAACCCAACTGTGCTGTCTCCAGGTTTCCGGTGGAATGATGTCCAGTATTGATTCCTTTCTCCTCTTCAGTAATGGCTTGGATCTTTTACACGTTCCCAAACAGACCACCGGTTGTATTCCAGAGAATGTACAGCCCAGAAACAGCCCATTCGGCACAACAGGTCCCTGCCGCGGTATCTGCTCCACACAAGCCTCCTCCTACCCTACATTATCTCACCCCATCAGCACAGCGTCTAAAAGAATCAGCCATGATCTTGTTGAATGGCGGAGCAGGCTCGAGGGGTTAGATGGCCGACTCCTGTTCCTAATTCTAATCCTTTCATAATATATCATTATGAAAGATGGCAACTCGGTGTCGCCTTAGATTAGGTGCTCAAGTCCTGAAGTGAGGCTTAAATGCAGCACCTTCTAACTCAGAAAGTGAGTGTGTTACCAACTGAGCCTTGGCTTAGTTGGAGCTGAGATGCCCGACACTGAGATATAACCCGACACTGAGATATAACCCGACACTGAGATATAACCCGACCCTGAGATATAACCCGACCCTGAGATATAACCCGACCCTGAGATATAACCCGACCCTGAGATATAACCCGACCCTGAGATATAACCCGACCCTGAGATATAACCCGACCCTGAGATATAACCCGACCCTGAGATATAACCCGACACTGACATTTGGTGCAATTGAGATTCTCTCTTTTTGTTGCTCTTTTGCAAGGCAGCACTTCTTCATGACACTGTTGAAGATACAGACACGACGCTGGCGGAGATTGAGGAGAAGTTTGGAGAGAAGGTGCGCAGTGTTGTTGCTGAGGTGACCGATGATAAGTCTCTGTTGAAGGCGGAGCGGAAGCAGAAACAGATCGAACATGCCCCGCACTGCAGCTACGAAGCCAAACTGGTGAAACTGGCAGATAAGTTGTACAACCTGCGGGATCTCCAGCGCTGCACTCCAACAGGTCAGGACCACAGTCCTTTATCATTGTTTCTCTTGCTCCAAGTTTACAGCTCGGGTCTAATTGTTGTTGGGTTTCCTGGTGCGTAGGGATGCTTCTTTTAGTGTCCGTGCATTAGGCAGGGACAAACAGCAAGAGTTTACCACTCCCTAACCATTTTCAATGACACCTTGCAGTGTGCGGTAGCCCGGCCCGGAAATCGATGCGGTCCCAGCCTGCAAGACCGGGGAGCAGCGCGTGCTGCTGCTGGAGGCCGACGGCTGCGAAGCCAGGTCGCTGATCGCGGTGCGGGCAGGCAGAGCAGGAGGGGCAAAGGATCGGCAAGAGGAAAGTCACTGGGGCCCAGCAGAGGCGAGAGTCTGGGGCCCAGGAGAGGCGAGGGCCCAGGGGCAGCATGGGCCCAGCCCACACTGCGATATGTGGGCGCACTGGGTCCGTGCAGCAGAGCAGGTTTCCAGTCGTCTTGGTTAACCCTTGCCACTGGACCAAGACCTGGCTCTGTCAAGCCCGTGTGGTGGCTGGTGTGCAATGGTCAACCCACGTTAAAAAAATCCACCCACAGGCATCTTCCACCCTTCAGGATGTAGTTCAGGATCTGGAATATTAGGTCCTTCATTGAAACACCTGTGAACTCATCCCTTTTTGGCGTGGAAGCAAGTCATCTCGTCTCGAGGGACTGCCTATGATGATGATGATGATGATGCTGGAAAGTGTGTGGTTGGCTGAGTTGTGGCTTCAAGCCCCACTTGAGCACGCAGTCTAGGCTAACAATGTACTGGAGGAGTGCTGCACTGTCAGGAAAATACATTAATCCAAGGCCGTGTCTGCCTGTTATGGTGGTTCATTGCATTGGAGGCAATTCAGCGAAGCTTCATGAGGTTGATACCTGAGATAAAGGGATTGTCTTATGGAGAAAGGTTGAGCAGGTTGGGTCTAAACTCAATGGAGTTTAGAAGAATGAGAGGTGATCATATTGAAACATAAGATTCTGAGGGGGCTCGACAGGGTAGATGCAGAGAGGATGTTTCCCCTTGTGGGGGAATCTAAAACTAGGGGACATAGTTTCAGAATAAGGGGTCGCCCGTTTAAAATGGAAATGAGGAGGAATTTCTTCTCTCAGAGGGTTGTGAATCTTTGGAATTCTCTACCCTAGAGAGCTGTGGGGTCATTGAATATATTTAAGGTGGGGACAGACAGATTTCTGAATGGTAAGGGAGTCAAGGGTTATGGGGAGCGGGCAGGGAAGTGGAGTTGAAGCCAAGATCAGATCAGCCATGATCTTATTGAATGGCGGAGCAGGCTCGAGGGGCCGAATGGCCGACTCCTGCTCCTAATTCTTATGCTCTTATGCTCAGTTGAATGTTGAAGATTCCATGGCATTATTTGAAGAACTGGGAGTTCTCCTTGTGTTCTGGCCAACATCGCTCCCTGAACCAGCACCACCAAAAACATCTCACTGCTGTAGGACATTGCTGTGGACAAAATGGCTGCCACATTTGCCAACAAAACAGTCAATGCACTTAAATGATTAGTTGTCTGTCCAGCACTGTGAGATGTGATAAGGCGCTATGTAAATGAATTGTAATTGAGGGTTGAGGAACCTCTGGAGGAGATGGAGCCCTATCTCACTGCGACTTTCATTCTGTTGAATCCTTGTTCAGGCTGGACGGAGAAACGTGTTGAAGAATATTTCATCTGGGCTTCCCAAGTCGTTGCTGGCCTTAGAGGAACCAATCAGGCTCTGGAAACGAGCCTGGATGCACTCTTCAAACAAAGAGACATTCTTACTGGATAACGGGATTCTGTTTGAAAAAGATTAAACTTCGAGACAGAGGATCGGGCAATGAATGTACAATTGAGTCTATTATTGTAAAATGAACAGTTTTAAGTAACCATCTTGCATCGAGGTTAAAATCTTGAAATCTAAATATTCAGAAGAATGCTTGCACTCAGATTCTCTCCTAAGGTTTTTCGTTGGACTGAATATATTTGTTGCCGCATATTCCTCTATGTTTATTCTGTTTGAAATAAAGGTTCACTGTTTTGTTGGACTTGCGTTCTTGTATCATGTACTGTATCATTAGTAATCTGCATGATTTGAATCTAAAGGATTGATTGGAAGTACATGTTAAACCTCCCTAATCTGGAACCCTCGGGACCTGGCCTGTTCTGGATAAGGGATTTTTCTGGACGAGGGGTGGTCACGTTAAATTGGATAGTACAGGTACTGAGCAAGGGGATATCAGGGCTGTCTGGCTGGGGGCTGGGGCTGGGAGTGCAGCAGAGAGATCATGGTGGGAGATGGATCCCGGGGTCAGGCCAGCAATTGCGGGAGTCTAACAATGAGGAAGGACTTCAATTTGTTCATGTTGGAGTTCTGCGCATGCGCCACCTGGTGGCCGGGAGTGGTTCTAGGCGAGGGGTGGTTCCGGATAAGGGAGTTCTGGATAAGGGAGGTTGAACCTGTAGTGGGCCTTCTTTAAAATGTATCTTCTATTTTTTCATCCATAAAATTGTGTATAGCAGGTAGGTTTTAATTGGGGGGGGGGGGGGGCAAATACTTTATATATTCTCTTTGTCCAATGCACATGGAAACCATCTCCATGTTTGGCTGTTCACATCAAACTATTGAGGAATCCACACAGGAAGAATTTCTGTTTGCCTGATCTGAGAGCACACTGTCTCTGCAGGGAAACAGTCCATGTACCTAAATCCAGAGAGCTTAGGTGCCCGTTGACAGACCCAAGGCTGAGGGACCCTCACCTATGCACCAAAACCCCTATCTAACCTGGCTAGCCTCCCGAAGCCTGTCTGGCTAGAATCGCCCTACCCATTCCAGCATGGACTTGCAGGGTTATGCAGAGCTGTGTGTTGGGAGAATCCCAGCCGCCATTGACAGGTTCACCAGGTTAAATTAATGAGCTGTTCTGGCTGGTTAGCTATGCTCTGGAATATGTGCCTATCTCACGCCAAATTTGCTGCAGAATTTCTATCCGCTGATGTGGCATCTTGAACCTAAACAGAAGTTGCTTCCCCTCCCTTCCCAGTGCGGATGGTTTATGAAGTAAATTACTTTACTTTTTGTCCCTAACTACAATAAATTCATTTTTTTCCAGTCATTCTTGCTTCTGGATGGTGACTCGCACCTGAGCAGAGATCGACAGATTGAAGCAATTCTCCTGACCGTCACTGAGGTGATCATTTTCCATCTGTTCGTCTAAATTGCAACAGTGACTACACTCCAAAAGTACTTCATTGGCTGTAAAGCGCTTTGAGCCATTCGGTGGTTGTGAAAGGCGCTATATAAATGCAAGTCTTTCTTTAAATGGTGTCAGGAAGTTATTTTTTTCCTGAGATGGCAGCATTGCTGAGATCAGACCTTCCTTCATACAGTGCAAAGCACCTTTCAGCGATTCGGAGCAGCAAGCTGAGCGAAGGTCAACTGTTCTGCCCTCAACTGCCTTCCCTTCGAAGACGGAAAGGTCTCAGTTGGGGGAGAGTGGGAAGGGCTGCTACAAAATGGCCTCGGTGACCCTGAGCTCGAGAAGACTAAAGGCACCATGAGCGGGGGGGGGGGGGTCGGTGCTATTGACTGCGGTCGAGCGGGCCCCATTGGCCAGGAGCTGGGTGCAGCGTCCAGGTGAGGAGAGGGTTGGCACCAGATGTGATGCCCCAGTGACCTCCCCACACTCAGCATCTGGGCTCAGACAGGGAGAATGGCCATGTGGGTTTTGGAGCACAATCTCTGAGAGTCAGGGCTTTGAAGAGGAGCAGAATTTTTAAAAAGCCCAGAGGGGCCTGTGGGAGCTGGTTGCGGGATGAAAGGGAAGCCCCCATTTGCCGGCAGTCGGTGAGGCCCAGCGCGCCAGGTGAAGCCTGAACTCCCGTTGCTAGGAGACGCGGGGCCGGCCGGCCGGAAGTAGCTACCATGACTCCCGGAAGCGGTTCTCGGGGAAGATGGCGGGCCGCTGGGACGCTCCCGAGCTGCCGGACTTCGACATCTTGAAGCGGCTCGCGCGGGACCAGCTCGTCTACTTACTGGAGCAGGTGGGCCCGGGGCCGGGGCCCGGGGGGTCCCGCACCCTCCGCCTCAGGCCTCAGGCCCCGGGCCAGGAACCCGGCTCCCCCCGGGGCCGGGGCCTGTGATTATTGGCCGATTACCGCCCCCGGGCAGTGTTTGACCGGACTACAGGCGCTGCAGAAATACAAGTTGTTGGACCCACTGACCAATCCACACTGACTGTGGCCGGACCGACAGAATGACCCGGACTGGTCAAAGCATGACTGCCCTGAGTGGACCGTGTACGGACCGACTGACCAACCGACCGACTGGGGCAGGACTGACCGACCGACTATGGTAGGACTCACTGACCGACTGGGGTAGGACTCACTGACCGACTGGGGTAGGATCGACTGACCGACCGACTGGGACAGGACTAACCAACTGTGGTAGGACTCACTGACCGACCGGGGTAGGACTCACTGACCGACTGGGGTAGGATCGACTGACCGACCGACTGGGGTAGGATCGACCGACTGGGACTGGACTGACCGACTGTGGTAGAACTCACTGACCGACTGGGGTAGGACCGACTGACCGACCGACTGGGACAGGACTAACCAACTGTGGTAGGACTCACTGACCGACCGGGGTAGGACTGACTAACCGACCGACTGGGACTGGACTGACCGACTGTGGTAGGACTCACTGACCGACCGGGGTAGGACTGACTGACCGACCGACTGGGACAGGACTGACCGACTGTGGTAGGACTCACTGACCGACCGGGGTCAAACTGACTAACTGATCTGCACCGACTGGGGTCGGACTGAATGAACTGGGAAGGACCGACAGAGCAATGCTCACACAGGGACAGCGCATTTATTTGTCTACATGCCGGTATTTCCGTAGAATCTGGAAGCGCTCTGCGCAGTGATCCCTTGTTTCCATTCCTCCTCCTTGCTAATGGAATCTGCTTGTCCTCAGTTGCCAGGGAAGAAGGATTTGTTTATTGAAGCTGATCTGATGAGCCCTCTGGACCGCATCGCCAACGTCTCCATCCTGAAGGTAGGTGGCCACTTTGACAGCTGACTGAGTAAGGCCAACCCTGTCGGAACCTCTCCTGCTCACAGCAGTGCCAACATATCCTCTGTGACCAAGGCCATGGCTCCATACCCCTCTATGATCTCTGCAGCATTCAACACAGTCGATCGTGCCATCCTCTGCCATGGTCACCTCGGTGGGTCTGCCCTTGGTTCCATTGCTACTTGCCCCAGCGCACTCAGCGTATCTCCAACAATGGCTATTCCTGCACTATCACCTCCCTGAATTCCCCAAGGATCCATCCTTGGACCAGCAATGAGCCCTTAGACACAGGCTTAGCTCCGCTACGTTTCTCAGTCCCACAACCAGACTGATATTAAGTCATGGATGAGCTGGAATTTCTTTGCAGTGCCAAAAACTCTGCACCCTTGCCATCAACTCCGTCCCCCTGCTAGACTGCTCGCTCAGGTCTGCGTGCAGCTTTGGGGTTCTCTTCAACCCACAGCTGAGTTTCAAACCCCACATCCTATCCGCTGCCAATACTGCTTACTGCCAACCCTGCACTGTTGCTGGCATCCCCCCCTCCCCCCACTGCTGCCAAAACCTTTATCCTTGTCTTTAGATGGCAACCCAGCGCAGCACTGATGGGGTGCAGCTCAGCCTACAGTGCGGTCCTTTGGATGAGATGTTTACCTGAAATCCTGTCCAGGTACATGTTGGCGATCCCTCGGTACTGGTGATAGAAGAGCAGGGAGGCTTTCCCGGGGTCCTGGCCAACATCGACCAACACCAACAAAACAACTAACCAACCGGCGATACAGCTCATTGCAGTGTCGGTGCTGTTGTACAAGGGCTGCCGTGTTTGCCTAATTCACAATAGTTATTTCACTCTAAAGTAAATCTTCGTATGAAGCACATTGAGTGACCCGATGGGGCTCTACTAGCAGGCCACTCAAGTGCAAGTATTTATTTAAGGGGCAGAGGGGCTTACATTTCAAATGGGGCACCATCTGAATCAGTGAAGTGCCTCCTCTCTTTAGGTGCTGATGATTCTGCCGTAAGTTTCCAGCATTTTATGTTTTTGTTTCAACTTGAATTTAGTTTGTTGTTAGTGATTTTGATGCTCAATTGAATAAAATGTTGAGCCGTGATCTGGAGCGAGATGGTCGCTGACTATTTTCTCTGTTTGCTTTACAGCAACATGATGTGGAGAAGCTGTACAAGTTGGAAAATAAACCCGTTCAAGGAGTCAGTGACCAGTGAGTATTACTGTGCATGAGGGAGGGAGAGGATTGGTGTGGGGAGGGGGAAGGGAGAGGATTGGTGTGGGGGGTGGGGGAGGGAGAGGATTGGTGTGGGGAGGGGGAAGGGAGAGGATTGGTGTGGGGGGTGGGGGAGGGAGAGGATTGGTGTGGGGGGTGGGGGAGGGAGAGGATTGGTGTGGGGGGTGGGGGAGGGAGAGGATTGGTGTGGGGAGGGGGAAGGGAGAGGATTGGTGTGGGGAGGGGGAAGGGAGAGGATTGGTGTGGGGGGTGGGGGAGGGAGAGGATTGGTGTGGGGGGTGGGGGAGGGAGAGGATTGGTGTGGGGGAGGAGGGGAGGGAGAGGATTGGTGTGGGGGGTGGGGGAGGGAGAGGATTGGTGTGGGGGAGGAGGGGAGGGAGAGGATTGGTGTGGGGGGTGGGGAAGGGAGAGGATTGGTGTGGGGAGGGGGAGGGAGAGGATTGGTGTGGGGAGGGGGAAGGGAGAGGATTGGTGTGGGGAGGGGGAAGGGAGAGGATTGGTGTGGGGGCGGGGAGGAGGAGAGGATTGGTGTGGGGGGGAAGGAGAGGATTGTTGTGGAGGGGAGGGGAGGATTGATGGGGGAGGAGCGAAGGGGAGGATTGATGGGGGGAGGGGAGGATTGGTGTGTGGGGGAGAGTCGGTGCATAAGGGTGGGGGGGCTGTGGGGGGAGGGAGGAGAGGATTGGTGTGGGGGAGGAGGGGAGGGAGAGGATTGGTGTGGGGTGGGGAGGGAGAGGATTGGTGTGGGGGGTGGGGGAGGGAGAGGATTGGTGTGGGGAGGGGGAGGGAGAGGATTGGTGTGGGGAGGGGGAAGGGAGAGGATTGGTGTGGGGGCGGGGAGGAGGAGAGGATTGGTGTGAGGGGGGAAGGAGAGGATTGTTGTGGAGGGGAGGGGAGGATTGATGGGGGAGGAGCGAAGGGGAGGATTGATGGGGGGAGGGGAGGATTGGTGTGTCGGGGAGAGTCGGTGCATAAGGGTGGTGGGGGGCTGTGGGGGGAGGGAGGAGAGGATTGGTGTGGGGGTCGGTGGTGGGGGGGAGGGTCGGGAGGGGAGGGGAGGGGAGGGGAGAGGAGAGGAGAGGAGCAGTAAGTATCAGTCAGTGGTGAGACTGCCGATGGTGTGATGTGGGTTTGACAGTTAGACCTGTCTCCTGTTTATTGTGTTGTATCTATTGTCTTTGACAGGCTGTGTTTTCTGATCCGGCCTCGGATTGCCAGCGTGAAGCATATTGCAGGTAGGGGAGCTTGCACACTGCACTAATCGTGTGTGTGTGAAAAATCACCTCGTGTAAATTACACTACCAGATTGGGTGGGTTCAGAGAAAGGGTAAAAGTGATTATAAGTGTAATATAATGTAAAGTGAAGACCAGGGAAGTCTGCGGTTCAGTCCGTGCTCTGTGTGCTGTGTTAACTGGTCTCACCTGGGCATTGACGGGGGCTCTACACTTGAACACAGCTCCCCGGCACTCCTGAGGAAAACTGTGTGTAATGGGACGCTGGATTTCGCTGTGCCGCCCCCTCCCACAGTTGAATACCCTGCCAATACTCCGTGTTCACACATGAGGAGCAACTTGGATGAGATGCTGCAATGCTGCCAGTACCCCAAGTCAGAAAACAAGGAAAGTAAAAACAAAGTTTTTCTCCTCTCTCTTCCTTTTTTTGTTCCATGAGCTAATCCTGAGCCCAGACCTGTGGCTGGCCACTAACAAATGCACAACGGTGTTTTGGAGTGATTAGTTCCCAGAGTTTTCTTTCACAATCTGCAGAAAAACGCCTGGTAGCTACCTCAAAGTCACTTTGGAGTTTGGGAGTGGACTTTGGAAGAGATTCAGAGCTTCAGTTCCACAACTTACCACAAGGTGGAGCAGTGTGTTAGTGCACCAATATACTGCACCAAACAAGTCTCCACACACACTTAAAGGAAACCCAAGGTTAAGTAGAATAATAAAACAAGTGCAGTTATCTGGAATTATACACAATAGCTTCATGGCCCAGCCTGCGCCCTAAGAAAGAACAAACTTGCATTTCTACAGCGCCTTTCACAACCTAGTTGTGTCCCAAAGTGCTTCGCAATGAAGTACATTTGGAGTGTAGTCACTGTTGTAACGTAGGAAATGCAGCAGCCAACTTGCGCACAGCAAGCTCCCACCAACAGCAATGTGATAATGACCAGATCATCTGTTTTGGTTGAGGGATAAATATTGGCCAGGGACACTGGGGAGAACTCCCTTACTCTTCTTCGAAATAGTGCCGTGGGATTTTTTACATCCACCTGAGGGAGCAAACAGGGCTTTGGTTTAACGTCTCATCCGAAAGCTGTTAAATCTGCTCACGTGATTGATTGACAGACCTCATGAATATGGTTAATTGTAGAAATATAAGAATAATCCAGTTGGGTGATGAGCTTCTTTTCCCTGCATTTACTTAAATACTTTTTCAATTAAAAAAATTAATTGGTATGGGGACGTTGCTTGGCCCCTGTGTCGATAAACGCTGGGTTCGCGTTACAGATGGCGCGTGACCCTCTCCTCTTTCTCCTTCCAGAGATCGTCAACGCCGACAAAGGTGCCGCCAGGCTGCGGAAATACAAGATCATATTCACTCCTCAAAAGGTTAACGGATGGGACAGCGAAGTCCTTGGGTCGAGAAGGGTCGGGTCGGAGCAGAGCAGAGCAGGGTGTGATAGAGAAACAGATACCCGACAGACTGGGGAGTTGGCAGGTTAAATTCCCAGACCCTGCTGACTGGCTGACTTCAATCAAGGCAGCAGTTTGATGGAAAGATCTTGCATTTCTATAGCGTCTCTCACAACCTTGGGACGTCCCAAAGGCTTTTCAGCCAATGAAATACTGTTTGAAGTGTAATCACTGTTGTAAAGTAGGAAACACGGCAGCCAATTTGTGCACAGCAAGCTCCCACAAACAGCAATGTGATAATGCCTAAAGATAATCTTTCTTTAGTGATGTTGGTTGAGGGATAAATATAAACTAGGATAACCAACTTGCTCTTCTTCAAAATAGTGCTGTGGGATCTTTTACGTCTACCTGAGAGAGCAGATGGGGCCTCAGTTTAACGTCTCATCTGAAAGATGGCACCCTCCGACAGTGCAGCACTTCTTCAGTACTGCACTGGGAGTGTCGGTCTAGATTTGGAAATATGTCGTTGTTCCTTCATCGTCACTGGGTCACAATCCTGTAACTCCCTGCCTAACAGCACTGTGGGAGCACCTTCACCACACGGACTGCAGCGGTTCAAGGAGATGGCTCACCACCACCTTCTCAAGGGGCAATTAGGGACGGGCAATAAATGCCGGCCTTGTCAGCGACGCCCACATCCCGAGAATGAAATTTAAAAAATGTGTCTTGACAGTAATCTGATACGGGACCAGTGCCCAGTGTGTGTGCCCCCGGCAGTATGGAATTGTCTGGGCTGTGAGTGTGGTGCTGGAAATAAGCAGTAAAACCTCTCCTTGTTTTTCAGTTCTTCATGTGTGAGACCGTGCTGGAGGAGCAGGGGATCTTTGGAGGTAAGCACCTTTTCATTTTTGTTTTTCCGAATTTATGATGCGTGTTATCTTGACTCGGTGGGCAGCACACTTGTCTCTGGGAAGGAAGTTTGTGGGTTCAAGCTCTGTGTCAATGTGAGGACTCGGCTGACACTCCCAGTGCTGAGGGAGCGCTGCGCTGTCAGAGGTGCCGTCTTTCGGATGAGACGCTAAACCGAGGCCTAGTTTTCCCATTCCCGTGTTTCAGGTCATTAAGTCGCTATAATGCTGTTGAAGGAAGAGCAAGGGATTTTCCCGGTGCCCCGACCAACATTTCACCATCGACCAAAACTGTTATATATGCAGGCTATAGAGACTGTGTAGTCACTGTGTAGTTGCACAAGATGGAGACGTGTTACCTGACGTACTATCAGTAATGTTTACACTGTGTATATACATGCTGGCACCACTAGAGGGTGCAACTGGTGGAGACCGGGGTTTCCTGCCCTGGTGGCAGGGGCTGTGTAAAAGGGGAGCCACCATGCGGCTGCCTCACTCTGGAGTTAAGAATACAGGACCACGGTCACTACAGTTTGAGTACAACACATTGCCTCGTGGAGTCATTCATAGGTACGCTACAAACATAATATAAACCACCAAAAAAAGCCCAGTTTAAAAAAAAAATGGTCAATCCTCTCCTGGATGTTTGTGGGATCGTACTGTGTGCAGAATGGCTGCCCGACACCGGACTTAAAAATGTATTGATTGCGTGTGACGTGTTTGCGATCTTTCTAAGCGATGTGATAAGCGGCTATGCAAATGCGTCTCTTTTGTTTCTCCACCCCCCCCCCCCCCCATTGCAAAGGCTGCTCAAGGAGGGGAATTTGGGCAGCCACTGCCTTTCATTCACTCGGCCAATAAAACAGACCTTGCGTTTTCTCCAGCATGGCGGAGTAGAGAGTGTAGAAAGAGCTTGCCGTTACATTGTGCCTTTCATAGCCTCATGACGTCCTAGAGGGCTTTTTGAAGTGTAGACACTGTTGCGGTGAAGGCAAACGCAGCGCACTGCAAGATCCCGCAAGCTGCCATAAGAAGTGACCAGATAACCTGCTTCAGAGATGTGGTTGAGGTGTAAAATTTGGTAATGACTCGCCCTGCTCTTCGAAATAGTGGCCGGGGTATATCTTACGTCCACTTGAGGGGGCAGATGGCGCCTTGGTTTAACATCTCATCCAAAAGGTGGCACCTCCGCACTGCATGGGGAGTGTCGGCCTAGAGTTTTGAGCTCAAGTCGGGACTTGAACCCACAACCTTCTGACTCGGAGGCGAGGGTGATACAACTGACACTTAATAAATAAATAAATATATAATGCATGTACTGTATAAAATCTTTCCATCAACTTTTTCTATTGTAGATTCCTACTTCCACATTTATAATGCAGCGCTACCTCTGGTGGGACGGTGCAAGTACAGTGTGACATGTTTTCATAGATATAAATATGATCAAAAAAAATACAAGGGCTAAATGTATGACTTGACAGTAGGGACGTGATTAAGCCTGCAGACCCTGGTCGGATCATTCCCCCGCCCTCTAGCACCTGCATCATCTAAAGACTACACATGTCCCCGACTGTCTGTTTGCAAAACTACGGAAAATTGACATGTCAAGCTTGAAAGGGGCTTGGTACCGGGAAAAGGGAGCAAATGGGAAACAAGTTATTGAGTAGTTTATCTAATTAGTTTATGCTTCATTTTGTCTGATTTCAGACATTACCTTTGACGAGTGGGCCTTTTACCTGCTGCCACTGGATGATGACCTCATCAGCTTGGAGTTGCCCGAGTTTTTCCGTGACTATTTTTTGGTAAGTGGCGGGTTTTTGCGCTTACGGCCCTGCAGGTCGTTCCAGCTAATTCCCGTCTCGGCAACAACAACAACTTGCGCCTTTAACGCAGTAAAACGTCCCAAGGTGCTTTACAGCCAACAAAGTATTTTTTAAAGTGTAAGTACTATTGTAGGAAACGCGGCAGCCAATTTGCGCACAGCAAGCTCCCACAAATAGCCATGTGCTAACCAGATTATCTGTTTTTTTTGTTATGCTAATTGAGGGATAAATATTGGCCCCAGGACACCGGGGAGAACTCCCCCGCTCTTCTTTGAAATAGTGCCAGGGGATCTTTTACATCCACCTGAGAGAGCAGACGGGGCCTCGGTTTAATGTCTCATCCGAAAGATGGCACCTCCGACAGCGCAGCACTCCCTCAGCACTGCCCCTCCGACAGTGCGGAGCTCCCTCAGCACTGCCCCTCCGACAGTGCGGCGCTCCCTCAGCACTGCCCCTCCGACAGTGCGGCGCTCCCTCAGCACTGCCCCTCCGACAGTGCGGCGCTCCCTCAGCACTGCCCCTCCGACAGTGCGGCGCTCCCTCAGCACTGCCCCTCCGACAGTGCGGCACTCCCTCAGCACTGCCCCTCCGACAGTGCGGCACTCCCTCAGCACTGCCCCTCCGACAGTGCGGCGCTCCCTCAGCACTGCCCCTCCGACAGTGCGGCGCACCCTCAGTACTGCACTAGTAGTGTAGGCCTGGATTATGTGCTCAAGTCTCTAGATGAGGGCTTGAACCCATGACTTTCTGTGAGTGCTACCCACTGAGCCACGACGAACACGGTGTAATGGTTATGGTACTGGACCAGCAATGCAGAGGGTGAGAGTTCACATCGTGACATTGACTAGAAAATCTGTGGGCTGGCACCAAGGATGTGACCGTGAAATCTGCCGAATTGGTTTGAAAACCCTACTGGTTCACTAATGTCCTTCAGGCAAGGGTTCCTCCCACCCCTACCAGTCTGTCGTCAGGCACCCTCTTTGCCCTCATTGCTCTCTGAAATGGCCTAGCCAGCCACTCCATCACCAAAATATGATGGAACGCAGAAGGCCCACCAGCTTCTCGGGGCGACGAGGAATGGGCAGTAAATGCCAAGTCCCAAGGACACTTTTTATAATGATTATTGCGACGGGAATTCAGCAGCTTATGTCTCGCTGCGTTTGTCCTCAGGAGGGTGACCATCGCTGGATCTGCACGGTCGCAAAAGCCTTGCACGTGCTGCACTCCCTGTTTGGACCTTTCTCCAAGACTTACGGGATTGGCAGGTGCGCAAAGGTAATGGAACATGAAATGAGAATGGATTAGTAACTAGACTCTGCACCGATCACCTCGGTAGAGCCACTAGTTTACCAACGAACAAAGGACACGGCAAAGTTGGCGGCTGGAATTACACAAACCCACTCATCGTATGGACCTCGGCATTTGTGCCGGTGAACTGCATTGAGACTCGTTCCGCGTTGGATTATCACAGCCACCTTATCAGTGTTCCGTCAGCTCCATGGCCCAGAGGTGAAAGGTCGCGATTTAACCCTCTGCTTCGCCTAATCCCAACACGTGCACGGTCTCGCAGGGCATTAGAATTGAACCAGGATTGAAGTGTCAATCTAGATAATGTGCTTAGGTCCTGTGGGAGTCTTGAAGCCACAACCTGCTGACTCGGGGGTGAGAGTGCTACCCACTGAGCTAAATTGACGAGCGTTAAACACACTTCTCTCAGCTTTGCGACCTTGGGTTCAGATCCAGCCCAGACTCTAGGAATGAAAGTTTCCACTCTGCTGGTTATAAGGATTCTACATGAATTGAGTTTGAGTGGCTCAGTCCAGTTCTTGCTGTGCACGGGTCCGCAACTCAAATATCCTTAATTCAGTCTCGCTCCAATTGGCTGCAGGGTGGCCTGTGGAAAAGCGGTGGGGGTATTGCTCTGAACTTTGGGCTGAGGCTTCTGTAGAGGGAGCATTATGCTGTACCTAACCCGTGCTGTACCTGCCCTGGGAGTGTTTGATGGGACAGTGTAGAGGGAGCTTTACCCTGTATCTAACCCCATGCTGTACCTGCCCTGGGAGTGTTTGATGGGACAGTGTAGAGGGAGCTTTACTCTGTATCTAACCCCCTATACCTGCCCTGGGAGTGTTTGATGGGACAGTGTAGAGGGAGCATTACTCTGTATCTAACCCCGTGCTGTACCTGCCCTGGGAGTGTTTGATGGGGACAGTGTAGAGGGAGCTTTACTCTGTATCTAACCCCCTGTACCTGCCCTGGGAGTGTTTGATGGGACAGTGTAGAGGGAGCTTTACTCTGTATCTAACCCCGTGCTGTACCTGCCCTGGGAGTGTTTGATGGGACAGTGTAGAGGGAGCTTTACTCTGTGTCTAACCCCGTGCTGTAACTTGACCTTGACGCACCCCTAGCACTAACTTCCCCAATTTTGATGAGCACAAAGTTCCCACCAAAAAGGGCAGTGTTGGGTTGTGATCATTTTAGATGTTAAAAGTCATCTCTGCAGGAGTTACATTTAAAGATAACTCTCTCTGTGTCTCTCACTCTCACTCTCACTCTCTCTCTCTCTCTCTCTCTCTCTCTCTCTCTCTCTCTCTCCTGTCTCTCGCTTTCTCGCCTGTCTCTCTCGCTCTCACTCCTGTCTCTCTTGCTCTCGCTCTCTCTCCTGTCTCTCTCGCTCTCTCTCCTGTCTCTCTCACTCTCTCTCCTGTCTCTCTCGCTCTCTCTCCTGTCTCTCTCGCTCTCTCTCCTGTCTCTCTCGCTCTCTCTCCTGTCTCTCTCGCTCTCTCTCCTGTCTCTCTCGCTCTCTCTCCTGTCTCTCTCGCTCTCTCTCCTGTCTCTCTCGCTCTCTCTCCTGTCTCTCTCGCTCTCTCTCCTGTCTCTCTCTCTCGCTCTCTCTCCTGTCTCTCTCTCTCTCTCTCTCTCCTGTCTCGCTCTCTCTCTCCTGTCTCGCTCTCTCTCTCTCCTGTCTCGCTCTCTCTCTCTCCTGTCTCGCTCTCTCTCTCTCCTGTCTCGCTCTCTCTCTCTCCTGTCTCGCTCTCTCTCTCTCCTGTCTCGCTCTCTCTCTCTCCTGTCTCGCTCTCTCTCTCTCCTGTCTCGCTCTCTCTCTCTCTCTCCTGTCTCGCTCTCTCTCTCTCCTGTCTCGCTCTCTCTCTCTCCTGTCTCGCTCTCTCTCTCTCCTGTCTCGCTCTCTCTCTCTCCTGTCTCGCTCTCTCTCCTGTCTCGCTCTCTCTCTCTCCTGTCTCGCTCTCTCTCTCTCCTGTCTCGCTCTCTCTCTCTCTCCTGTCTCGCTCTCTCTCTCTCTCTCCTGTCTCGCTCGCTCTCTCTCCTGTCTCGCGCTCTCTCTCCTGTCTCGCTCTCGCGCTCTCTCTCTCCTGTCTCGCTCTCTCTCTCCTGTCTCGCTCTCTCTCTCTCCTGTCTCGCTCTCTCTCTCTCCTGTCTCGCTCTCTCTCTCTCTCCTGTCTCGCTCTCTCTCTCTCTCCTGTCTCGCTCTCTCTCTCTCTCTCCTGTCTCGCTCTCTCTCCTGTCTCGCTCTCTCTCTCTCCTGTCTCGCTCTCTCTCTCTCCTGTCTCGCTCTCTCTCTCTCCTGTCTCGCTCTCTCTCTCTCCTGTCTCGCTCTCTCTCTCTCCTGTCTCGCTCTCTCTCTCTCCTGTCTCGCTCTCTCTCTCTCTCCTGTCTCGCTCTCTCTCTCTCTCCTGTCTCGCTCTCTCTCTCTCTCCTGTCTCGCTCTCTCTCTCTCTCCTGTCTCGCTCTCTCTCTCTCTCCTGTCTCGCTCTCTCTCTCTCTCCTGTCTCGCTCTCTCTCTCTCTCCTGTCTCGCTCTCTCTCTCTCTCCTGTCTCGCTCTCTCTCTCTCTCCTGTCTCGCTCTCTCTCTCTCTCCTGTCTCGCTCTCTCTCTCTCCTGTCTCGCTCTCTCTCCTGTCTCGCCCTCTCTCTCTCCTGTCTCGCCCTCTCTCTCTCCTGTCTCGCTCGCTCTCTCTCCTGTCTCGCTCGCTCTCTCTCCTGTCTCGCTCTCTCTCTCTCCTGTCTCGCTCTCTCTCTCTCCTGTCTCGCTCGCTCTCTCTCCTGTCTCGCTCGCTCTCTCTCCTGTCTCGCTCGCTCTCTCTCCTGTCTCGCTCGCTCTCTCTCCTGTCTCGCTCGCTCTCTCTCCTGTCTCGCTCGCTCTCTCTCCTGTCTCGCTCGCTCTCTCTCCTGTCTCGCTCGCTCTCTCTCCTGTCTCGCTCGCTCTCTCTCCTGTCTCGCTCGCTCTCTCTCCTGTCTCGCTCGCTCTCTCTCCTGTCTCGCTCGCTCTCTCTCCTGTCTCGCTCGCTCTCTCTCCTGTCTCGCTCGCTCGCTCTCCTGTCTCGCTCGCTCGCTCTCCTGTCTCGCTCGCTCGCTCTCCTGTCTCGCTCGCTCGCTCTCCTGTCTCGCTCGCTCGCTCTCCTGTCTCGCTCGCTCGCTCTCCTGTCTCGCTCGCTCGCTCTCCTGTCTCGCTCGCTCGCTCTCCTGTCTCGCTCGCTCGCTCTCCTGTCTCGCTCGCTCGCTCTCCTGTCTCGCTCGCTCTCTCTCCTGTCTCGCTCGCTCTCTCTCCTGTCTCGCTCGCTCTCTCTCCTGTCTCGCTCGCTCTCTCTCCTGTCTCGCTCGCTCTCTCTCCTGTCTCGCTCGCTCTCTCTCCTGTCTCGCTCGCTCTCTCTCCTGTCTCGCTCTCTCGCTCTCCTGTCTCGCTCGCTCGCTCGCTCTCCTGTCTCGCTCGCTCTCTCTCCTGTCTCGCTCGCTCGCTCTCTCTCCTGTCTCGCTCGCTCGCTCTCTCTCCTGTCTCGCTCGCTCGCTCTCTCTCCTGTCTCGCTCGCTCGCTCTCTCTCCTGTCTCGCTCGCTCTCTCTCCTGTCTCGCTCGCTCTCTCTCTCTCCTGTCTCGCTCGCTCGCTCTCTCTCCTGTCTCGCTCGCTCGCTCTCTCTCCTGTCTCGCTCGCTCGCTCTCTCTCCTGTCTCGCTCGCTCGCTCTCTCTCCTGTCTCGCTCGCTCGCTCTCTCTCCTGTCTCGCTCGCTCCCTGTCTATGTGTCTCTCGTTTAGATGACCTACGAGCTGTGGAAGGAGATTGTGGAGGACTCAGAAAATGAATTGAAACCACGCCAGGCTGACATTGGTCGAGTTTTCTTCGTTGACAGAGGTGCTGCAGTCTACTGCAAATCAATAATCTACAAAACTGAGCAATGAATTTGCGCTAAGAACCTGCAGCGTTGAGTGTCCGATTTCCCAGTGCAGTTTGTCCTGCGCCGTGTCTCTCATCGCCTCTGCAGAAGGCACTGGCCCTGGCTGGGGTATGGTTCCACAGACTGTCCTCTACAATCTTATTGCGGGTCGGTGCTCTGGTTTTAGCCTAGGAGACAAGTCTCGAAAGACTATCTGCTCATGGTGGGTAGGGCACCGCAGACAAGGCGCCTTCTGAACTCAACCAACGCACACACAGTATGGAACATAAGAAATATGAGCAGGAGTCGGCCATTCGGCCCCTCGATCCTGCTCCGCCATTCAATAAGATCATGGCTGATCTGACCTTGGGCTCAACTCCACTTCCCTGCCCGCTCCCCATAACCCTTGACTCCCTTATCGTTCAAAATTCTGTCCATCTCCACCTTAAATATATTCCATGAGTACAGGTTCAGTGTCGAGAATCCAAAAGTCTCGGGACTGAGGCCGCTCCTGATTCTGTGTATTTCCAGACTTCGGAACGTCTTTCCGCCGCCCGAGTCCGGAAACGCCCGGGCCAAGCAGCGGATCGGCCCAGATGTCTCCAGCGTCAATGGTGAAAGCAGCACAAGCAGAACGTTCCAATACTTCAAAAGACAGCGAGACACAGGAAGCAAGGCAGGCGGAGAACGGGAGCGTACTCACAATGCGGGGGAGGGGGGGGGGGGGTTGGCTCAAGGTGGCAGGGGAGAGGTCGGTAGCGGCGGCCCGAGGTGGGGGTCCGGATTTTGGAACATTTTCCGGATTCCAGACGACTCCGCCACAGATCGTCCCGGAATCCAGAACTCCGGATTCTCGACACTGTACCTGTATTCACAGCACAGAAACAGGCCATTCGGCCCAACTGGTCCGTGCCGGTGTTCATGCTTATGCTCCACTTGAGCCTCTTCCCACCCCTCGTCACCTGAACCCAATAAAATTACCTTCACACACACACACACACCTTCCAGCCAGGACAGTGATGAGGAACAGGAAGCCTGGCTGATATTCACTCCTCGGGCGGTGAACGCAGCTGTCTTGGCATGGACTCGATGGGCCAAATGGCCTCCTTGTGTGCTGTAACCATTCTATGATCTGTGTATTATTGACCTGGCTCTACGGCCTTCCTGGGGGATATGCTCCTGACCACGGTAGGCAGCGCCTTTACCCACTGAGCCATGAGTAGGACGCAGCTCCCGGGGTCGCTCTGCCTGTAAACGGTATCCCAAGCTGCGCCTGTCATTCTAACCTTGCGCTTTGTTTGCAGATGTGGATTACGTGACTCCTATGTGTTCACAAGTTGTGTACGAGGGACTTGTGGACGATGTGTTCAGAATTAAATGCGGTGAGTGAGTCTCTCCACTATCCCATGTGTTGCGTTACATTGATGGCCGCGAGTTCACAGGGAAGGGGAAGATTGAGAACCAATATCGTTCAGAACTGACTGTAACTGATGGCAGGCAGAGAGGGACTGGGCAGGGCAGTGGGTCGGACACTGGCCTTCTCTGGGAATCGGCACGCATTCCGCTTTGTAAACCAGACTAATTGAGTAAATCAGTACAGGAACATGAGGCAGAAAAGGACAGAACAAAGGTATTGGGGAGTAGGACACAAACGGAGACAATTACAGGAAGAAAGAAGTTAATTTACTTCAATTTTGTCTGAACCGCACCATGGGTGAGGGGATTCTACCAGCGAGGGTAACAATCCACCTGGGATCCCATTCCTGATCACTTGTCATTGACTCTTTGCCAGAAAGTGCATGAATAGACATTCGTTAGAGGCAGGATTGATGTATATACGTCAATGACGTACTTTTGAAGTGTAGTCACTGTTGTAATGTAGGAAATGTGGCAGCTAATTAGCGCACAGCAAGCTCCCACAAACAGCAATGTGATAATGACCAGATAATCTGTTTTGGTGATGTTGGTTGAGGGATAAATATTGGCCCCAGGACACCGGGGAGAACTCCCCTGCTCTTCTTCGAAATAGTTGCCGTGCGATCTTTCACATCCATCTGAGACGGGGCCTTGGTTCTGAAAGACGGCACCCTCCAACAGTGCAGCACTCCCTCAGTACTACACCGGGAGTGTCAGCCTAGTGGAGTGGGACTTGAACCCACAGCTTCTGACTCCGAGGCGAGAGTGCTGCCCACTGAGCCACGATGGTTGAATAGGCTGTTGACACTCACTATCATGACACTCACAGGTGAATAATGGTGCATCAGGCCGGGTACCAGGACTCTGCCGAGCAGCAGATAACCGTACCACAGCACAAGTTGGTGCTTCCGCAGAGGGGAGGGGAGTGGAGGAAGAATGAGTGACTGAATGTATTTAGTTTTGGAGTGTGCGACTGTTAATCCTCAGACAGGATAGGTGGACAGTTCAGCTTATCGCCCCTGACCAAGCCCCTCACTTTCACGGTCCGCTGGTGTACACAATAGGCGTGCTGCTCTAAACAAATTAACTGAAATGTGTTTTGGTGAATTTCAGGGAGTGTGGACTTTGGCTCAGAAGTAACGTCGTCGGATAAAGGTGTGAAAGTGTTGCTGAACTCTCAGGACAAGGTGAGAGAGAAACCCTTCACTGGTCCTACAATAATTCTACAATAAAACTGACACAACCTCTACAGACTCGATAACAAAGTAGCATTTGTTCAAACCCTGGGCTGATTTGCCTCACAGTAAAGTAAACTTGAAGTTTTACAAGTTTAGCAGTATTTCCAAAACTGTGGAACTCCTCACTTCCCTCACCCTAGGGACAGGCAATAAATGTTGGCCTTGCCAGTGACGTCCACATCCCGGAACAAATACAAAGAAAACCCTTTTCTCCAACCATTTACAGCAGAAATGTGCAACGTACAGTCTGACAACTGAAGCCTATTAGTGCTCATTTTTCACTCACTGCTTTGCCCCAATTGAGTTTTATTGTCCCGGAGGTTTTGGGAATGACTGATCTTGGTGCTGTTGCCTCACTGATGGACAAATCCTAAATCAGTACACCCAGGATCTGTTCGTATCAGCACCAGGCTTCTTGGTACACACCTAAGCAGCCCAAAAACACATCCATGTCTGGTGTCACCTAATCATTCTCCTACCCTTCTTGCTATTTTTAACTTTGGGGTCCTGCAATAGAAGAATGAGAGGGGATCTCATAGTGACATAAAATTCTGACGGGACTGGACAGGTTAGATGCAGGAAGAATGTTCCTGATGTTGGGGAAGTCCAGAACCAGGGCTCACAGTCTAAGGATAAGGGGTAGGCCATTTAGGACCGAGATGAGGAGAAACTTCTTCACCCAGAGAGTGGTGAACCTGTGGAATTCTCTACCACAGAAAGTTGTTGAGGCCAGTTCGTTAGATATATTCAAAAGGGAGTTAGATGTGGCTAAAGGGATCAAAGGGTATGGAGAGAAAGCAGGAGTGGGGTACTGAAGTTGCATGATCAGCTATGATCATATTGCATGGTGGTGCAGGTTCGAAGGGCCGAATGGCCTACTCCTGCACCTATTTTCTATATTTCTATAAGGGGATTGGCTCTTCTCCCAGGTTCCTTTGTTGTGAAGAGTGGGGTTCCTAGTGTTCGCATTGCTCTCCGCCGTCACGCTGCTCTGTGAGCAGAGGTCGGAGCAAGTGCTGCTCTGGGTGAGCTAGACCTACAAAGCACGACTGATTTATGCAAGCGTTCACTTGCTCACATACTTGCTCACCCGTGGGTGAGATTCGCTGTGTGCGCTTATACCTGCAGAATGGCCACTGGGGGTGAGGGAGTGAACGACAGCTGGCACCGATGGAGCAAACCCCCAGCATGAGCTGTGAATTTTGAGGCTGTTTGTGTTCGATGGGTTAGGGAGGACCAGGGGAAGTGAATAGAAGTTATGCAAGTGTAGAGCTAAATTAGATGTCAGGAGATATTTCATAGAATCATAGAAATTTACAGCACTGAAGGAGGCCATTCGGCCCATCGTGTCCGCGCCGGCCGACAAAGAGCCACCCAGCCTAATCCCACTTTCCAGCTCTCGGTCCGTAGCCCTGTCGGTTACGGTACTTCAGGTGCACATCCAAGTATTTTTTAAATGTGGTGAGGGTTTCTGCCTCTACCACCCTTTCAGGCAGTGAGTTCCAGACCCCCACCGCCCTCCGGGTGAAGAAATTTCTCCTCAAAACCTTTTACAAATTACTTTAAATCTGTGCCCCCTGGTTGTTGACCCCTCGACTAAGGGAAATAGGTCCTTCTAGCCACTCTATCTAGGCCCCTCAGAATTTTATACACCTCAATAAGGTCTCTCCTCAGCTTCGCACTTCTCCAGATTGAATTCCATTTGCCACTGTTCTGCCCACCTGAACAGTTCATTGATATCTTCCTGCAGCCCGCAGCTTACTTCTTCATTATCAACCACACAGCCAATTTTAGTATCATCTGCAAACTTCTTAATCATACCCCCTATATTCAAGTCTAAATCATTGATATATACCACAAAAAGCAAAGGACCTAGTACTGAGCCCTGCGGAACCCCACTGGAAACAGCCTTCCAGTCATAAAAACACCCATCAACCATTACCCTTTGCTTCCTGCCTCTGAACCAATTTCGGATCCAAATTGCCACTGTGCCCTGGATCCCATGAACTCTTACGACGTGAGTCATCGACTGTTGCCAGCTCATGCAGCGAGTGTGGATTTGCTGCATACTTTCAAAAGGGAGCGGGATAAGTTTCTCACTGTGGTTGACATCTCTGTGTATAAAGGATAGGTTGGGTATTGGGCAATGTGTTTCCCAGTCACTCTGGTCTCCTAGAACCTGTTTGATTGTCTTTGGGGGTCAGAGAGGAATTTCCCAGTTTTTTCCCCAAATTGACCCAGGGTCTTTTCTCTGTGTTTCTGCCTCTTCCAGGAGATTGAATGGCTGGGGGTGGGGGGGCCGGAAGAATCATGGTGTGCAAAAGTTGCACTTTGACGGTGTGGGACAGGCCTTGATGATGATTCCCTGTCTGTTAGTGTAGGTTGGTATTGACGAATGTGATACACTGACACCTAGAGCAGTAATCACTAGTTGAGCTGAAGTATTCAAAAGGGAACTGAATTGATTCTGGATTGAGTGAGGATTGTGGATTTGAAGAAGGGAATGGCCTTTGGTCCCAAAAGCCATTCATTTTTGATATCAATCCCATCAATCAATTTGTTCAACATATCTCTCAATCCATTCTTTCCCCAGAAACTCATGGAATTACCTCTTGTGCCCGCTTCACTTTCTGCTTCAACAGCCTCCCTGACAACATATTCAATAACTATCACCCTTTGGGTGAATAAGATTGGGTCTTGGATCAGGCCTCAATGACCGAGTGAGCTGACTGGTCTTTACACACTCGTGCAGTTTTAACTCTCGGGGGCCCCTAATTGTGCGTCCTTTGTTTAAACATTGCTGCTTTTACAGGTTTTCAAAGAGATTCGGAATGAGCATTTCTCCAAAGTGTTTGGGTTCTTGAGCCAGAAAGCACGAAGGCTCCAGAAGCAGTATGACGTGAGTATCAATGGGCGAGAGCTCCCGTTCATAGTAATACTGTCCCATGGGGAGGGGCCTCGCACACTTTGAGCGGTGTCGGGTAGAAATTACAGTGGGTGGGGTTCCTACCAAATTACTTTAACCGAACACGTGGGTATATGTCCCCATTAAGATAGCTCAGTGAGCAGATCACCACCCTGTCAAATATTGAGTGGTACAGGGCAGGAGATTGCAGTCTCGATTCTTGGCCTGTGCTGATCACAGTTGGGGCAGCATTCAGCACTGTGAGCTCGGCAGGCTGAAAGGTCAGCCAGGGTTCACTGTCCAGTGACACTTGCTGGAAGGTGTGTGTCTGTGGAGGTCACGTGAGGGCAGGATGGCTCAGTAATGGTGCCACTTATGGTTCCAGACTTGCTGATGCTGTGTGTCCAGGTCCATACATGGAGAGGGATCAATTTGATGAGGTACTGGAGGACTGGCGGTTACTGTGGAACCATGTCCTAACATCAGCAACAATGACTTGCTTTTATACAGTGCATTTAACATGGTCAAATGCCCTAAGGCGCTTCACAGGAGTGTTATCAAACAAAACTTAACACTGAGCTACATAAGGATGTATTAGGATGGGGGGGGAGGTCACAGAGGTAGGTTTTAAGACGCATCCTACAGGAGGAGAGAGAGGTACAGAGGTGGAGAGGTTTAGGGAGGGAGTTCCAGAGCTTAGGGTTTTGGCTGTTGATGGCACAGCCGCCAGTGGTGGAATGATTAAAATCGGGAATATGCAGGAGGCTGGAATTGGATGAGCACAGGGGGTGGGGGGGCGGGGTGTGTGGGGCTGGAGGAGGTTACAGAGATAGGGAGGGTTGAGGCCATGGAGGGATTTGAAAACAAGGATGAGAATATTGAAAGCGAGGAGTTGCTGGACTGGGAGCCAATGTAGGTCAGCGAGAACAGGGGTGATGGGTGCGAGTTACCCCAACAAGAATCAGTGTCTTCAGGAGAGGAGGCGAGAAAATTTGAAAAGAAGAAGGGGACATTTCCATGTGTGAGTGCGATAGACAGGCTCTGAGCGACTTCTTTTTGCTGTACCACACAGAAGCGCCAAGGGATGGACATTAAACAGATGAAGGATTTTGTGTCTCAGGAACTAAAGAACTTGAAGCAGGAACATCGATTACTGAGTCTTCGTAAGTACACGAGAGGCCGGCCTGGAGTTAGGAACACTGTGCCACAGGGAATTAATTTTTGGTGGCACTCATGCACCTGAGTCCGAGTCTGTTGTTTAGCTGTGGCTCTCCACTGTGCATTGAGCCCATAACCAAGTTGTTTTGAAGGCCTTTCCTAGATGTGAGAGACGGGACAGGTAGAGTAATGTCACCCAGAGTCATTCATTTCTTGGGTATTAAGATTCAAATAATTAATCTAGAAACATCAAAATAATTTATTAATAACTTAAACCACTAAAAATAATTATTTAAATCATAGCAAGTACATCTTAAATTTCTGAGCTGCCTTTAAGCTCCCTTTTTGTGGCCATATTCTGTCCCTTGACAAAAGGGCCATTAAATGCAATTGATGGAAAACTACTTTTATTTTGGATCATTGGAATTGCTGGATGAGAAAAGGCCGAGGTCCATCTAATTCACCTTCTACCACCCTGGTAGTCACAGGATCCAACGATAATGGAGTTGTTGACCAATCACAGCGATCGATCACGATCAATGAGGCTACAACAGACCCAGACACGAGGTGAGGAAATAGCCCCAGTGGGGGAGAGCTTTGGGGAACCAGAGGCCCAAAGTCCCGTGTTCCCTCCGAGCTCACTGCACTCGCCACACGGCACAGCTCACATTACTCACATACTGTGTCCCCAAATGTTATTTCCTGAAAGAAATCTGTATCTAATTTGCATTTTGAATGAACCAGTACCACTTCCACCCTCTCCTTGGGGGAGCGTGATCTGCAGTCTGACCACCCGCTCACTGGGATGATGTTTCCGCGGATTAGTTTTGAATTTGCCCTCCCTTCAAGGGGGATGCTGTGTCCTCTGGTCCGACAGTTCTGGGCAAGGTGTAAGTCATTTCTGTCAAATCTCAGCGATTAATGCTTGCTGCATTTCTTTTTCTCTTAGACATTGGAGCGTGTGAGTCCATTATGAAAAAGAAAACGAAGCAGGACTTTCAGGAGCTGTTGAAGTCTGAGCACGGTACGAAACACACCGAGTCCCAGCCGCTGGGCCGACTGCTCACGCACTGTGGGGCGTGTGTTTTGTTGTAAATGACGGAACCTGGGTGAGGGCCGAGGTCCACAAAGCGCACCAGCAGGGTGGCAAAGAGTAGGAGAGCAGTGAGGCGGATGAAAAAGTAGTGATTAGGTGACACCCCCCCACCCCCCCCCCCCCCCGAGCTCGCGTTTTCAAAGCCTGCAGGTTGTAAGTGGAAGGCGAGACTGAGGGTGAGGAGTTCCATAGTTTGGAGTTTCCTGGGTGTAATGTATTTGCTTCATGGGTTCTTTGCTTAAGAATTCATAGCAACACATTGCTATTAAGAACTAGTTGGTTTATTAACAAAGGTTTAACAATCACACTACACATTACCGGTTCATCCACCAGGCTCACAACCACCTGCCCCATCGTGGATCCCCCGAACCCAACTGGCTGGGGTTTTATTGAGTCTTGTGATCATCACATGACTGGCTACGCCACTCACAATGCAACAGCTCTACAAACCATACTCACTGGTGCATACATTACACTGGGGAAGAATGAGTTTGAGGAGGCAGTGTGATGAATCTTGATTTCTACACAAAAATCACAGAAATCCTCATACAAGAGGAGGCCAAATGTCATCCTGCTGAAGTGATGAATGATACTCTTGTAAAGAGCAAAACTGGGATTTGGAATCAAATTCCACCTATTGGGATGTTTGCAGGAATTTCCTTGTGTCAGAAATTGATAGCGATGTAAAATTCCAATGACCGAATGATAGACGTATCACAGGAGGGGGCAACCTCCAATGCCAAGGGTACCTGGTTTCAAAAGGTAACATCTGGGAGCTGGACAGATGGCAGTGAGGGCCTCTTGTCGTATGTCGGTGCATCTTGCAAGTGTGTTCTTCGCTTGTCCCAAAGGCCAGCTTATTTTTTGTTCATGTCCCAGTTTTCTGAAGTTCTTCTGTGTGCCTTTGATTAGTGTCCTGTTTACTGACTGGCTTTCCCTCCACAGCACTGCTGGAGGGATTCGAGATCAGAGGGAGCACCAGCTGTATTGAGGAGCACATTAACAGGCAGGTACGTGCACGAGTACACCTGGTTTGAGATCGCTCAATCCCCCACTACAGGAGTTACTGCGGTTGAGGTACCTCTGTACAAACAGAAGTTATGCAGTTGGAGATAGACCTGTTGTACAGGTTCAGGAGGTATTGGCTTTGAGTTCGGCGAGTCGGACATGCCCAGGAGGTGTTCAGTTTCAGCCAGTCCCTCAGACGGGCACAGGGAACACTGTATTGAGTTTGCCCGATAAGACACATATATTATGATTTATGCGAGTGATCAGTGCAGCAGATGCAGTAGAAATTATTAATTGTGAGTAATCATTGTGCAAAGCTGTGAGAAAAGTCACCAGTCAGTAATGAACACGCACCAGTACAGGGGAGGTACTTTCATGTACAGAGACACAGTAAAACGAAACACATGTTGGTGATGGTCACTCCTCACAGTAAAATGGCCGTAATGGACTTGTTTTATGGACTATCTGTAATTGTCATTTCCATAGAGTGTGCTCTTTGAGGGTGGGCTAAAACTTTATTAGCAATCTCATCACAGATTCCCTAATGGTTTTATAGTAAAAGCAGTGTTTACGTGAGCTAAATAGCCCAGGAAGATCCCAGGTTTGATTTCCCCCCCCCCCCGTTGTGAGTTACTGGGGCGGGTGATGGGCACCGCCACAATTGGCCCCAGGGAGAAGGAAAAGCAGCCTAGGTTCCCATTCCTGATGGCCAGCCAGCAATCACTGCTGGAAAGTGCACACTGGGAGAGACCTGAATCAGGCTGTGATTTCCCCACACTGCCCTTCCGACACTTACTGTTCAGGCTCCTGTCGAACCGTCACCTTGTCGAGGTACTGAAGGGAAATTTAGTGAACGTTTTTTTTTGTTGGGAGGTAAGGCGATGAAGAAAGACAAGCTTCCGATCTTGCTATTTTACATTGCAAAGCCTTCCCGCACAGATCCTGTTTATTTTTGCACTCTCGTGACTTTGATCTTTCAGATTTCTCCACTCGAGAGTCTTCGGCTGATGTGCCTCCTTTCACTGACAGAAAATGGTGAGTCCCAAGCCTTCAAACTCTTAACTCATTCCTCGAGTAGGAACGCCGCCTGTCAGAAAGATCGGTTATCATTAAAATAGAATCTCTGAAAGAATGTAGGAATTTTTAGCAGCAGGGAAAGGCTGTTGGGCCCAACAAACCCTTCGATCAATCGCACTTTCCACCCTCTATTCCTCAGTTCATTGTCTCTACAAAAGTATCAGCCATGGCTCAGTTGGTAGCACTCTCGCCTGTCAATCCAGGCTGACACTCCCAGTGCAGTGCTGAGGGAGTGCTGCACTGTCGGAGGTGCCGTCTTTCAGATGAGACGTTAAACCAAGGCCCTGTCTGCCCCCTCAGGTGGATGTAAACGATCCCACAGCACTATTTTGAAGAAGAGCAGGGGAGTTCTCCCTGGTGTCCTGGACCAATATTTATCCCTCAATCAAAAGATTATCGGGTCATTATCACATTGCTGTTTGTGGGAGTTTGCTGTGCACAAATTGGCTGACGCGTTTCCTACATTACACCAGTGACGACAGTTCAAAAGTACTTCATTGGCTGTAAAGCGCTTTGGGACGTCCTGAGGTTGTGAAAGTTGCTATATAAATGCATCTTTTCTTTTCTCATGTAATTTTCTCTTGAAACCGTTAATATTGTTCACTTCAGTGTTTTCCCCGGTAGTTTATCCCACAGCTCTATTAGCACCTGTATAAGTGAAAAGTTCTGCATGACTTACCGTATTATTCTAACATCCTAATGTATAGCTTGTTTTCTCTGGTATTTGTGCCCTTGGCTGCCATTAATAATTTGCCTGCATTAATTCCCTCCATAATATTAAAAATTCAAGTTATGTCCCCTTGAAGTCTCCTCATTTCCAAAGAAAACAAGCCCAGCTTCACTTAACCTTGGCATAACGTAGATGCCTGATACTTGGAGTCACCTATTTCAAGGGCAGTAATATCCACTTTCCTATAATGAGATGACCAGAGCTATATATTACTTGAGCACCATACACAGTAACATTACAGAGTGGCCTGCCAGGCTATTTGATGGCCCAGGCAAAAGGCACAGTTGAACAGGTTAGTGCTGGAGGTTAAATGCAGCCCCTCCGCAGGCTTAAAGGTAAAATCATCTTCTCTGAGCCATACAGAATAGGCAGATCCCAGCTTCAATTGCAGCTCCAATTCCCTGCGGACCCTTGGGTTGCAGAAGGGAAAGTAAGGCAGGGTTCCCACTGCTGGTCACCACACAGCAGCAAGCGCAGGAGTGCGAGCACCTGGTGTAGACCAGATCTTGCTCGGCTGTCATAGAAACATAGAAAATAGGTGCAGGAGTAGGCCATTCGAGCCTTCGAGCCTGCACCACCGTTCAATAAGATCATGGCTGATCATTCACCTCAGTACCCCTTTCCTGCTTTCTCTCCATACCCCTTGATCCCTTTAGCGGTAAGGGCCATATCTAACTCCCTCTTGAACATATCCAATGAACTGGCATCAAAAACTCTCTGCGGTAGGGAATTCCACAGGTTAACAACTCTGAGTGAAGAAGTTTCTCCTCATCTCAGTCCTAAATGGCTTACCCCTTATCCTTAGACTATGTCCCCTGGTTCTGGACTTCCCCAACATCGGGAACATTTTTCCTGCATCTAACCTGTCCAGTCCCGTCAGAATTTTATATGTTTCTATGAGATCCCCTCATCCTTCTAAACTCCAGTGAATAAAGGCCCAGTTGATCCAGTCTCTCCTCATATGTCAGTCCAGCCATCCCGGGAATCAGTCTGGTGAACCTTCGCTGCCCTCCCTCAATAGCAAGAATGTCCTTCCTCAGATTAGGAGACCAAAACTGAACACAATATTCCAGGTGAGGCCTCACTAAGGCCCTGTACAACTGCAGTAAGACCTCCCTGCTCCTATACTCAAATCTCCTAGCTATGAAGGCCAACATACCATTTGCCTCCTTCACCACCTGCTGTACCTGCATGCCCACTTTCAGTGACTGATGTACCATGACACCCAGGTCTTGTTGCACCTCCCCTTTTCCACCGTTGTATAGCTCATCAACTTGCACTGTCGAGGCTTGTACATCAATAGTGGGTGCACAAGTGAGGAACCGGGGTACAACTGTCGCCTGTGGAAGTGTGCCCCAGTGAGACAGCCAACAGCGACGGGAGGGGTAAACATTAAAATACTAACACAAAACCATTGATCACATAAATACAATCAGAAAATGCTACAACCACACAATGGTCCATCAGCATCTGAAAAAAAAAGGCTGGCTAATCTTTCAGCTGGAGACCATGTTGTAATCATAGATTCACACAGCACAGCAAGAGGCAATTCGGTCCATCGTGCCTGTGCCGGCTCTTTGAAAGAGCGATCCGACTAGTCCCACTACCCACTGCTCTGCTCTTTGCACATAGCCCTGTAATTTTTTCCTGTTCAAGTATTTATCCAATTCCCTTCTGAAAGTTATTGAATCTGCTTCCACTGCCCTTTCAGGCAACACATTCCAGATCGTAACAACTCGCTGCGTAAAAACATGTCTCCTAATTCACCCCCTCCCGGTTCTTTCACCGATTATCTTAAATCTGTGTCCTCTGGTTACTGACCCTCCTTCCACCGGAAACAGTTTTTTCCTCACATAATTTTGAACGCCTCTAATAAATCTCCCCTTAACCTTCTCCGCTCTAAGGAGCTGGAATTTTTCTCTAACAAAGGATCTTTTCCTGAAGCATTATTCCCTCTACAGAAGCTGACAGGCCCACTATGTACTGCCACACTTTCTGCCTTTATGTCAGATTTTCAGCATTTGCCATGTTTGTTCTGATCTCCATCTGTTTGTATTTCTCGTTATTGCCCCTCAGGTCTGATTTCCAAGGATTATCGCTCGTTGAAAACTCAGTATCTGCAGGTAAGCGAAGGAAGATGTCACTGTTGCAGCAGTGATCGTGAGTCGGAGCCCTTTGGATTTGTTTTGTTTTGGGCTGAGGCCAACATTGGGCCAGCCCTGCAGTCCTGCCACTGGGAGTGCTAACCTGGATCATGGGTTGAAGTGGGGCTTGAACCCACAACCTTCTGACTCCGAGGCCAGAGTGAGTGCTACCCACTGAGCCATTGTTGGTGTCAGGAGGTTGAGGGAGGAATGTTACCCAGGACACTGCTTAGAAGCTGCGGTTTGCAACTTTGTGTTTGGCCATCTGCCCTTCCTCCGTGACTGGGAAGGTCCTTACAACAATGGGAGAAACTGACTTGTATAATGAGGGGGGGGAGGGAGAGAGAGAGCGAGGGGGAATCGGCGGGAAGGGAAGAGAGAAAGGGTGGGACAGGGAGAGTGAGAGAGATAGAGGGCAGGAGGGAGGGGAAGAGGAGAGAGAGAGGGAGGGAGGGGAAGAGGAGAGAGAGAGAGAGAGAGACAGAGACAGAGAGTGGGAGGGAGGGGAAGAGAGAGAGAGAGAGGGTGGGGTTGGAGGAAGATGGCGGGAGAGAGGGGGGGGGGGTGGGGAGGAGAGGGTGGGATTGGGGGAAGAGGGCGGGGTGGGGACTCGGGCTCGGCCCACCCGCAACCAGAAAAGATGGTGGTCTTTGCCTCTGCAGCACATTGGCCTTTCCCGCAGAAGCGATGATGGGAAAACATCCCTTTATAGGTACGCCTCAATTCTTGGGAGACATTAGATAGAGCTGTGTATATCGTGCTGTAAAGGGGTGCAATAGAATCTGTTGGAGGTGATCATGTTGATATAGTGCATAGCTCGCAATTGCCAAAAGCACCTTGTGTGGAGTTGTTGTACTTTTGCTTTAGTGCCACTAACGTGGCTGTACCCATCACTGTGCAGGGCTGCCCGTTCATTCACTCGGGGCTAATGTGCATTAAACAAAAGGGGAAATTGACACCCACACCATGATTGATCGACACATTGTCTACCCAACTATGAAATTGACAGTGTGATGTGACACATGATCCAGGCTCAATGTGATTGAAGCAAACGGTGACATTTACTCTGCAGCCGACGTCGGGCACAATCCATCATTGATCGCCCGGACATGGTGAAAACGCGCATCAGCTCACCGGCTCCCTTGACCAACGTGTCTTCATTCCATATCATGAAGCTGTCGATTCTGCAGTTCCAGTATTTTATGAATTGGGACTTTGTCTGTGAATGGCAATTTATGAACGGGGGACCTTTTAGGATTGTGAGGGATCTGACTTCTCTTGTAATCCTCTGGCAGATATAGTGACCACTGTTAGTGTTCTCTTTAGTGGGGTTGTTGACGAGTGCATATTTACTGCATGTTTTTATTACGGATTGTGTGCCATACGTCGAACAGCGATTAACAGCCTATTTCCTTTAGGCTCTCTGCTGGTGTTCCCTGTCCCAATCTGTAACCCCGTTCACATTTATTCCCCTCCAGAGTTACGGTTACGAACACATCCTGACATTCGCCAACCTGAAACAGATCGGACTGCTGACAGAACAGCAGCCAGGAGAGACGCTGACTGCGGTGGAGAGCACCATGGGGAAACTCGTGACCGACAAAGCAGTTGGTAAGGAGCCAGTGGAAACACAAAGTCGTGAGCTATTAGACGTTGGGAGATTGTCGAGGGTTTATTTGTGTTGTGCATCGCGTTGAACCCAGGCGGAGCTATAACCGTGTCATAATGGGGCAAGGAAAGGTGCACCAGATTCT
The DNA here is from genome assembly GCF_044704955.1 of Pristiophorus japonicus. Classification (NCBI taxonomy): domain Eukaryota; kingdom Metazoa; phylum Chordata; class Chondrichthyes; family Pristiophoridae; genus Pristiophorus; species Pristiophorus japonicus. The sequence goes on from NC_091997.1 coordinate 66,220,294, forward strand.
TGAAAACTTAAATTTTCATCAAAAAAGTGTGTGGTTTTTCCCCATCATTTGTTTAATTCAGATGAGACGTTAAACCGAGGCCCCGTCTGCTCTCTTGGGTGGATGTAAAAGATCCCATGGCACTGTTTCGAAGAAGAGCAGAGGAGTTCTCCCCAGTGTCCTGGGCCAATATTTATCCCTCAATCAACATAACAAACAAACAGATTATCTGGTTATTATCACATTGTTGTTTGTGGGAGCTTGCTGTGTGCATTATGGCTGCCGTGTTTCCTACATTACAACAGTGACTATACTTCAAAAGTACTTCCGTGGCTGTGAAGTGCTTTAGGACATTCTGAGGTTGTGAAAGGTGCTATATAAATGCAAGTTCTTTCTTTTGTCCAAAGCATACATGTAGAAGTGGGGTGAGGAAAGGATTGGGCTTGTCCGTGATGCATCCCTTGAAGAAATAGCCTGCCAACTCTCACTATCTGGGCTCACCCAGAAGAATGGGCACTTGGGCCAGATATCAGGGGGCACATGGTGTCCATGGAACTGTATCCCAGCAAAAGTCAGTGCATTCAGAAAAAGTGGGGGAAAATCTGGGGTGCGCGGGAGGAAGATCAATAATACTTCTGCTAATGCACTCCGTGGGCTTCTGTCTCCTTGGCTGGGAAGTTCTGTCCCGCCAATGCTGACAGTGGCTGCTAAGCTGTGTATGGCACAAGCTTGGCACAGTTCTCCTCATGACCTGTGGCACCGTGCAGGGCGTTCTGCCATGGGCTTGACAGGGTAGATGCAGGGAGGATGTTTCCCCCAGGCTGGGGAGTCTAGAACCAGGGGTCACAGTCTCAGGATAAGGGCTCGACCATTTAGGACTGAGATGAGGAGGAATTTCTTCACTCAGAGGGTGGTGAATCTTTGGAATTCTCTGCCCCAGAGGGCTGTGGATGCTCAGTCTTTGAGTATATTCAAGACAGAGATCGATAGATTTTTGGATATTAACAAGGGATATGGGGATAGTGCAGGAAAGTGGAGTTGATCACTTTCATGATCTCACTGAATGGCAGAGCAGGCTCGAGGGGCCGAATGGCTGACTCCTGCTCCTAATTCTTATGTTCTTATGTGCACTGCAGCTCCAACACAGCACGTCCTCTGCTACCTCTACACTGCCTGTACATTGCCGGTTTAGCTGCTTTGTGATTTTATATAATTAAATAGGAACATAGGAACAGGAGGAGGCCATTCAGCCCCTTCAGCTTGTTCCGCCATTCAATAAGATCGTGGCTGATTGGCGACCTAACTCCATATACCCGCCTTTGGCCCATATCCTTTAATACCTTTGGTTAACAAGAATCCTATCAATCTCAGATTTAAAATTAACAATTGATCTAACATCAATTGCCGTTTGTGGAAGAGAGTTCCAAACTTCTACCGCCCTAATTTGTGTCATCTCTCCTCACAATTTAGCCCTTGGAGCCCAGGTATCATTCTGGTAAACCTACGCTGCACCCCCTCCCAGGCCAGTATATCCTTCCTGACGTTTGGTGCCCAGAACTGCTCTCAGTGCTCCAGGTGCGGTCTAACCAGGGCTTTGTATAGCTGTAGCATAACTTCTGCCCCTGTGTATTCTAGTCCTCTAAATGAACTATGAATCGTTTACTTTTCAGGGAAGTTGACTGATGCCTTTTCGTCCCTGGCCAGGAAAAGCCATTTCAGAGCTTTGAGCAAACGACTGAACCTGGTAAGCATTGGAGCGAGCCTCGCAGGTGATTTGGAACAACATTAAAAACAAGATGCACAAGCTCCCCTGATGTCCCGCGGGATACGTTCTCCAGCCAGTGTTGGAACTGACCAATACTCAGCCGGAGGGCCCCTGGTTCACTTGGTGCTGAATTGGCAGATAGTTTAGCACAGCGCCCCGAGGCTGAAGTCACTGAGTACTAGTCAGTGGCTGGATGGTGGAGGCGAGGACCAGATTCAGCTCAATTGTGATGCTACCCATGGTGAAATAGCCTCAATGATTAGTTAGTCGTCTCCCGTAAGAGGTTGAGCGGGTTGGGCAGCGTCTATGATGCGGTGAATTGTAGGGAGCTTGTTTAATGATCAGAATGACCATCTCCCACTCTGTACTTCGATATTTTAAACCTGCTTCAGACTCTGGCAAAAGACACTAATTTGGATTTGGATTTGGACAAGATTTGGATCACAGGAACATTACTGTCCATACAATATTAAAGATAGAAAACATAGATCAAACATTCCCACTTGGTCCAAGTTATTAACACATTTAAAAATCAATTCTTTATAACCCTGATGTCATCACCATGCTGTGACTTTGATGTTTGCCGATGTCTGCAGATAAGTTCTTAAATTCTTAAAACTGCTGGATTTCATGCTTACTCCAGCATTGTTAACCTTAAATATAACATTTCGCTTTGTTCTTTCTTCAGATGCCTTTTCAAATGACTAAAAAATACTGAATATAACTGGAGAAAAATTATATATATTTTCATATTTAAACAAATCAAATCAAACTGCTTTGGAAATTTCACTATAACAACGGTGACTCCAAGGTTAAACCTTAGACTGAAGCTTAATATTTTGTTAAGCAAACTGTTTTTTTTTCAGTTTTTCCACCAACTTAACTTAAATTGTAGTTCAAAGTTTTTTCTGCCCCCCCACTTCCGGGTGCACAATCTTAATGAATTGAAATGAACACACTCAACATATTCACACATTTAAAAAATTTCCAAGTCTAAGACAAGACTACAAAGGATTAAACGGCTTTTAGCTCTGTGCACAGAGAAGTGGGTGGAGCTAAAGCAAACATCACAGACACTTGTCCGTTTTCCGTACCATAGCACTCAGCATCTTTGCCCATCCCTTTCCAGATCCCCCGCACAGAGGAGGAGTATGATCTGAAGGTACCACGAGACATGGCCTATGTATTTAGCGGTGCATACATTCCACTGAGCTGCAAGATTATAGAGCAGGTGAGTTCTGGGCAGTCTGAGACATGGCAGGGCAATCCTTGCGCATCTAAGCGGTGAGGAGAATAAACCCATCGTGTACGTGGAAGGCTAAACTGTGAGAACCTTTTGTTCTATTTAACTAATTCATGTGAAGCTATGTGCATTGAAATATTTAAATGCATGGCTTTGGTTCTTGTAGAATAAATTGGTTTAGTTTGTTGGGCATAAATATATTTTCTGAATTTTGACTGGTTATAATTGCTAAGCTCGGGTTGTAAGAACAAACTTTTTTCCAGGGTGTGTGTCTTTGTATCTGTGTCTCTGATAGTCGACTGCTGCAATGTTGTGTCACGCTCTGGAGCTGTATCATTCTCAGCTTAGACACTCCACTCAGTACTTCCAACTGCCTGTTCATCACCACACTCCCCAACCCCCTCCACCATCAGTGGCAATGCCTTCAGACCCCACCCAACCTCGCTGCATCTCTCCCCTCCTTCAAATGCTGCCGCCTAACTCTGACCATGCATTTAGTCACTTCCTCCACTTCTCTTAACTCCGACCAGTGTTTCTTCTCCCCCCCCCCCCCCCCCACCCCCCGCCTCCTTTATGCTGATCCTTGGGACAGGTGCTGTGTAAATGCAGGTTGTGCTCTCTCATCCATGTCCAGTGTAATGTCGCTTTGTATTCAATCAACTAGAGGTGATCCAAAACTCGCCTCCCCATGTCCTAACTCGCACCCAGTCCTGCTCACCCATCACCCCTGTGCTCGCTGCCCCGTGTCCTAACTCGCACCGAGTCCCGCTCACCCATCACCCCCTGTGCTCGCTGCCCCATGTCCTAACTCGCACCCAGTCCCGCTCACCCATCACCCCCTGTGCCCCGTGTCCTAACTCGCACCGAGTCCCGCTCACCCATCACACCCTGTGCTCGCTGCCCCGTGTCCTAACTCGCACCAAGTCCCGCTCACCCATCACCCCCTGTGCCCCGTGTCCTAACTCGCACCGAGTCCCACTCACCCATCACACCCTGTGCTCGCTGCCCCGTGTCCTAACTCGCACCAAGTCCCGCTCACCCATCACCCCCTGTGCCCCGTGTCCTAACTCGCACCGAGTCCCGCTTACCCATCACACCCTGTGCTCGCTGCCCCGTGTCCTAACTCGCACCAAGTCCCGCTCACCCATCACCCCCTGTGCCCCGTGTCCTAACTCGCACCGAGTCCCGCTCACCCATCACCCCTGTGCTCACTGCCCCGTGTCTATCTCGCACCGAGTCCCGCTCACCCATCACACCCTGTGCTCGCTGCCCCGTGTCCTAACTCGCACCAAGTCCCGCTCACCCATCATCCCCTGTGCCCCGTGTCCTAACTCGCACCGAGTCCCGCTCACCCATCACCCCCTGTGCCCCGTGTCCTAACTCACACCGAGTCCCGCTCACCCATCACCCCCTGTGCTCACTGCCCCGTCTCCTAACTCGCACCAAGTCCCGCTCACCCATCACCCCCTATGCTCGCTGACCTACATTGGCTTCCGGTTAAGCAACGCCTCGATTTCAAAATTCACATCTTTGTTTACAAATCCCTCCATGGCCTCGCCCCTCCCTATCTCTGTAATCCAGCCCCACAGCCCCCCGAGATGTCTGCGCTCCTCTAATTCTGCCCTCCTGAGCATCCACGATTATAATCGCTCAACCATTGATGGCCGTGCCTTCTGTTACTTAGACCCCAAGTTCTGGAACTTCCTCCCTAAACTCCTCCGCTTCTCTACCTCTCTTTCCTCCTTCAAGACGCTCCTTAAAACATACCTCTGTGATATAGAAACATAGAAAATAGGTGCAGGAGTAGGCCATTCGGCCCTTCGAGCCTGCACCACCATTCAATAAGATCATGGCTGATCATTCCCTCAGTACCCCTTTCCTGCTTTCTCTCCATACCCCTTGATCTCTTTAGCCGTAAGGGCCATATCTAACTTCCTCTTGAATATATCCAATGAACTGGCATCAACAACTCTCTGTGGCAGGGAATTCCACAGGTTAACAACTCTCTGAGTTAAGAAGTTTCTCCTCATCTCAGTCCTAAATGTCATACCCCTTATCCTAAGACTATGTTCCCTGGTTCTGGACTTCCCCAACATCGGGAACATTCTTCCCGCATCTAACCTGTCCAGTCCCGTCAAAATCTTATACGTTTCTATGAGATCCCCTCTCATCCTTCTAAACTCCAGTGAATAAAGGCCCAGTTGATCCAGTCTCTCCTCATATGTCAGTCCTGCCATCCCTGGAATCAGTCTGGTGAACCTTCGCTGCACTCGCTCAATAGCAAGAACGACCTTCCTCAAATGAGGAGACCAAAACTGAACACAATATTCCAGTTGAGGCCTCACCAAGGCCCTGTTCAACTGCAGTAAGACCTCCATGCTCCTATACTCAAATCCTCTAGCTATGAACGCCAACATACCATTTGCCTTCTTCACCGCCTGCTGTACCTGCATGCCAACTTTCAATGACTGATGAACCATGACACCCAGGTCTCGTTGCACCTCCCCTTTTCGTAATCTGTCGCCATTCAGATAATTTGCCTTCGTGTTTTTGCCACCAAAATGGATAACCTCACATTTATCCACATTATATTGCATCTGCCATGCATTTGTCCACTCACCTAACCTGTCCAAGTCACCCTGCAGCCTCTTACCAGTCTCCTCACAGCTCACACCGCCACCCAGCTTAGTGTCATCTCCAAACTTGGAGATATTACACTCAATTCCTTCATCTAAATCGTTAATGTATATTGTAAAGAGCCAGGGTCCCAGCACTGAGCCCTGAGGCACTCCACTAGTCACTGCCTGCCATTCTGAAAAGGACCCGTTTATCCCGACTCTCTACTTCCTGTCTGCCAACCAGTTCTCTATCCACGTCAGTACATTACCCCCAATACCATGTGCTTTGATTTTGCACACCAATCTCTTGTGCGGGACCTTGTCAAAAGCCTTTTGAAAGTCCAAATACACCACATCCACTGGTTCTCCCTTGTCCACTCTGCTAGTTACATCCTCAAAAAATTCCAGAAGATTCGTCAAGCATGATTTCCCTTTCATAAATCCATGCTGACTTGGACTGATCCTGTCACTGCTTTCCAAATGCGCTGCTATTTCATCCATAATGATTGATTCCAACGTTTTCCCCACTACCGATGTCAGGCTAACCGGTCTATAATCCCCGTTTTCTCGCTCCCTCCTTTTTAAAAAAAAAAAAAGTGGTGTTACATTAGCTACACTCCAGTCCATAGGAACTGATCCAGAGTCGATAGACTGTTGGAAAATGATCACCAATGCATCCACTATTTCTAGGGCCACTTCCTTAAGAACTCTGTGATGCAGACTATCAAGCCCCGGGGATTTATCAGCCTTCAATCCCATCAATTTCCCTAACACAATTTCCCGCCTAATAAGGATATCCTTTAGTTCCTCCTTCTCACTAGACCCACTGTCCCCTAGTACATCCGGAAGGTTATTTGTGTCTTCCTTCGTAAAGACCAAGCACCTGCGCTAATTTCTCCTTATGCGGCTCGGTGTCAAATTTTTATCGCATGATACTCCTGTGAAGCACTTTGGGACGTTTCACTGCGTTAAAGGCGCTATATAAATACAGGTTGTTGTTGGTTGTTGTCAGGTGCTGGAGCGTGACAGCTGGGCAGGAATGGAGGAGGTGTTGCGGTTGCTAAACAACAATGAATTCATCACTATTGGTAAGTTTCTGAGTCGCTCGCGATGGTGCTCTCTCCAGAGTGCTCGATGCTGTTGCGTTAGCTTTTGCTACAGTGCAGCTTCTTGGGCTTTGGTAGCTCTCCAGCTCCTTGCGGATTCTTCATTCATGGCCAGAGTGTTGGCGACAAGCTATTTGATTGGTGAGGACAGGATTAGGCTTGGCTGGGTTCCCTCTACAAGAAAATAACCTGCTGCATCTCTCTTTTGGAGCCCACGCGTAAAGAATGGTCACTTGTGTGAGGTACTGGAGGGTAATGTTTCCTCTAATTGGCTCAGTAGGTAGCACAGTCACCTCTGAGTCAGAAGGTTGTGGGTTCAAGTCCCACTCTAGGGACTTGAGCACAAAACAATCTAGCAACAATCCCAGTGCAGTGCTGATGCAGTGCTGCACCGTCGGAGGTGCCATCTTTCGGATGAGGTGTTAAACCGAGGTCCTGTCTGCTCTCTCAGGTGGACGTAAAAGATTCCACGGCACTATTTCGAAGAAGAGCAGGGGAGTTATCCCTGGTGTCCTGGGCAATATTTATCCCTCAATCAACATCACAGAAACGGATTATCTGGTCATTATCACATTGCTGTTTGTGGGAGCTTGCTGTGTGCTAATTGGTTGCCGTGTTTCCCTCATTACATCGGTGACTACACTCCAAAAGTACTTCATTGATTGTAAAGCGCTTTGAGACGTCCACTGGTCATGAAAGGCGCTATATAAATGCAGGTCTTTCTTTCTATTTATGTTCCATAAGCAGTCACTTTAAATTTGCTGCGTGGCAGCCTGTGAGCGGCCTGCGCAGGCCTCCCGGTTGATGCGTAGCTGCGCGGGAACATTGCTGGCAGGTGTACGGCAGTAAGAGGCAGTGTTTTAGGGGGATGTGAGGGGGGGGGGGGGAGGGCTGGTGGTGGTGGGAAAAGAAAAAAAGCAGGGCCAAAATAAATCGTACTTTGTAACTAACATCTTACGGCCAAGTCCCATGTTGCTGTTCTATCGATGATGTCTGAAGTACTGTCCATGGTTTTTTTCCTAGAACGATCCACGGATGCAGCATCCTGTTGCAGTGCGCAGAGAATCATTCTTGTGGTCTTTCTCGGGGGCTGCACTTTCTCAGAAATTGCAGCGCTGAGGTTCCTGGGCAGAGAGAAAGGTAACGAGAATTCGCTTGGGTCAATAAATGCACATGCCTTTCCCCAGCTTCTTCCATCGGCGTTGCCCCACAATGGTTGCCGTGAAGTTGCGGTTTGAAATAACGTAAATGAAAGAGGAGCCGCACTTCTGTAATGGCAAAAATAAAATGGTTGGTGTAATGAGAGCTGTGAGGAAAACATAGTTAGGGCCTGGATTATCAGCAAGGCCGATGGCTCAACTCTCCTGGTGGTTCTGTGGGAGAATGCACCACACCGTGTGGTAATGAACAATAGGACTAGAAGCTGCTGGATTCAATCACTGGTCTGCCCGAATTAACTAATTTCAGCCAGGACAGCAGGAGGGGCGATACAATCGACTGTTTCCAGTGCCAGACAGGTCGGTCGGCAAAGGGCACAGATTTAAGGTGATTGGCAAAAGAACCAGAGGCAACATGAGTACATTTCTTTTACGCAGCGAGTTGTTGTGATCTGGAATGTGCTGCCTGAAAGGGCGGTGGAAACCGATTCAATAGTAACTTTCAAACGGGAATTGGATAAATACTTGATGGGAAAATTTTACAGGGCTGTGGGGAAAGAGCAGGGGGGGCCATGGGACTAATTTCGAGGAGCTGCCACAGGCACGATGGGCCGAATGACCTCCTTCTGTACTGAATCATTCTATGAGTCTATGATCACTATGCCTGTGCTAGGGAAGGGTGAAGGAAAGGACTCGCCCCGGGTTCCCATTCCTGATTGCTCTCCAGGATCCCCTGCTGGAAAATGCCAGTGGGTGGATGCTGGGTGAGGGCAGCGCAGGCTTGGTTATGATCCCCTGCCCCCCACGGTCGATAGCCTGTCAACGCTCACTATCTAGGCCCACGCGTGCAGCATGGACATTTGGATGAAGTACCGGAGGTGCAGTCTATGCCTGTGGAACTGCACTCCAACCTGACTCGATCACTTCAGGAGAGGAGGAAGAGAGGGAGAACAAAATGGCATCTCACACAGTTGCATGTCGACAGGGACTACATTTGACTCCAGTCAAAACGATTTACATTTTGTTTTTCCCCCCACAGGGTACAAGTTTGTTTTCGTTACCACAGCCATCACAAACAGCTCTCGGATGCTGGAATCTTTGTTAGAAACACGTTCATGAAAATCCGTCAGCCTCCCCACCCCACCTTCCCCCCCCCCCCCCCCCCCCCCATCACCCAGCAAACAAATCTACCGAGGGCAAGGACAGAGAGAGATGGAACGAGCCGTACCAACTTAAACCTAGCAGAGAAGACAAAAGAGAAACTTGCCTCAACCCCATTGTAAACCAACTGACTGGAGTCTGATGGTGATAAGCGAGTGCTGGTGTGTCACTAACTTCTGAAGAAACTACGGGCACATTGTGAGATTTAAACCTTCACCCGTGGCCAAGTATTTTTGGAGGTATTGAGCTTATAAACTGGCAGTGTGCAAGTGTGACTAGTGGACTTGCCTCTAAGCAGCTCCATTTCTTGATTGGTTGGCAGAGGGATCTGGCTGTGAATGTAACTCTTATTTGGGGAAGGGCAGAATGGATTCCTGCTGAAGAGGCAAAAGTAAAGAGTGTGAAAGATGTTGGTCTTGGCTAAAGCCCGAGAGAGCTATATTCACATTGCACAGGGACAGTTTTTGGATGAAGACTTGATTTTGGAGATTAGAAAGAAAGAACTTGTGTTTATATAACGCCTTTCACATCCCAGGGACGTACCAACGCGCTTTACAACCAATGATCTACTTTCGGAGTGTAGCCGCTGTTAATTGGGAAAATGTGGCAGTCAATTTGCTCACAGCAAGCTCCCACAAACAGCAATGAGATAATGACCAGATAATCTGTTTTGGTGGTGTTGGTTGATGGACACTGGGAAAACTCCCCTGATGTTCTTTGAATAGTGCCACGGTATTTTTTGCATTCACCTGGTTTGACATCTCATCCGAACAATGGCACCTCCGATGGTGCAGCACTCCCTCAGCACTGCACTGTATTGTTGGCCTTGATTATGTGCTCAAGTCCTGGTGTGGGGCTTGAACCCACCACCTTCTGACTCGGGTGAGGGTGCTACCCACTGAGCCAAGATGACAGCCTAAATTAACTGCACTGGGACTGGGGGAGACAAGGAAGAGAGGAGATGTTATGGAATATAATACACTTGGTCTGAAGTCTTCTAAACATGCTCCCTACAATTTTCCACGTCATCGACTCTGCCCAACCCGCTCAATCTCTTAAGGGAGACAACTAACCATATTGAGGCTATTTCACCATGGGAAACATCACAATTGAGCTGAATTCTGTCCTCACCTGTAGGTTTATAAACTCAGCCCCCCCACCCCAAGAACAGTCCAAGTACGATTTGTGAAGTCAGCTCTCTCAGTTTAAACAGTAAGGGACTTGAATAACCTTACCCAGGAGGATTTGTCTGAGATTCCAACACCCTCCCCACCTTTGAAGCTGACCTTGGTAATTCCGTGTTGGGTTCACTTGTCCCCGTGACCAGTCATTTCCTTGCCCTCTCAGACAGCCAAGAGCATGTTCATTGATAAAACAATGAGACCTCGCCAATTACTGAATGGCATGGATTTGGAGAACTGGAATTATGTTCATCAAATTGGGGAGAGTAGGTCGTGTAAAGATAAAAGGAAAAAACGGGAATATTGGGAATCTGGGTTATTAAAAATGGAAATATCCTGAAACAAACTGGTTAATATTTTGCATTGGGACTCTTCCTTATCTGACAAAGGATCCCAAATGAAACTATACCCTTCTTTTTCAGATGATGGTGCAGATTCAGGATTGAATTAGATTTGCAAAGCCATTATTGTGAGGAAAACTGCTGCACTGTGAATGTCGAGGGCCCATTTTAATTAAACCAGTTTTATTTTATACCAAAGCTGCATGATATGACTGACTGGAAGTATTCTGTCCACAAAACATACGTAACCTCTGTAAATACCCGTGATCCGTCCACCAAGTTTTTGGGGCAATGTATTTATTTAATAGATTCTAAAGTTTCAAATACTCAGCGAACGCATCTTTTATATCCCCAAACTTTCTCTTCTGCTTTCCCGAAGGCACTAGCTCCTGGATTCTGGTACCACGCCAAGTAGTTGTTCTTGATGTGGGGGCCCCGTTTCAGCAAATATTCGAGCATGGCGGGGAGTGGGGTGCTGAAGCGAATTATAGCAAAGCCCAATGCTGTTTGCCCCGACACACTTTCCAGCGGGACCGGCCAGATAGAAATCAGGAGTGGGAATCCTGGCTGATTTTGGCCTCTCCCGAGCCCTGGGGGGGGGGGGGTTGAGACCAATTGTAACCCTCCCCCCCCCCCCCTCGTCTCCTGCCTTGACTCTGATCACGTAAGGACAGAGCAGGCATGGAACCTGGCACATTGCTGCTCTGTCTGGCTCAGTAACGCATGAATCATCCCAAAGCAGATGCTTTTACGTTTCTCGGTGGGTTTTCTCTGATCTTTTGCACAGTTCTGAATATAAGCTGCTTATTAAAATTGATATCTCCAATATACACAAAACACATGAAATCTTCTATCTTAATCTCCCTGATATTAACATGCAATTTATCTTCTTTGTTTATAAAAATGTGCCGGACTTTTTATAGTAACAACTATAAATTAAAATAAAATGAACAAATACAAGTAGAATCCGAAATGACAAGACAGGGAGGGCATTTGTTCCATCCCCAGGCTCTTTTACTGAAGCAATTTACTCCTAATCCATTTCTCCACCCCTTCCTCATACTTTTACATTCCTCCTTTTCAAATTCTTACCCAATTTTCTTTTAAATGCCAAAAGTATTGTTACTTTAGTAGTAAAATTGTCAAAAGGCCTATTTTGAATCAGACTACTGCCGGTTACAATAAAACATGATTTAAGTACAGCCAACAAAATTTATTAGCGGTAATACTTGAAAGTTTTGGTTTCCAATGATGTGAAACTTCACCTGTACAGATAAGCTGTTAGCTTTAGAACTGTGAAATTGTGTCTTGTACTGAACTGTGTGTTTATGTATATAATGTGTAATAAATCTATTTAAAAAAACGTGTTTTTAATGTAGACTGGATTGAGGCTCACATTTGAAATTCACTTTATGTACACATTAGGGTTTTTCCCCCTGCCCTAAAGGCACTGAGTGTGAACATGCTATTCAACTGTGTGCACATCCTGTCTGATTTTTACCGTCTCCATAGCAGATGTCTCGGTCTAACGACTCATCCGAAAGACGGCACCTCCGACAGATGAAGCACTCCCTCAGTACTGCACTGGAGCGTGGGCCTGGATTATGTGTTCTGGTCTCTGGAGTGGAGCTTGAGACTCAGAAACACTGAGCTGATGGAACTTAAATGTTCCTCTTTCAGACAGTTGGTGGCATACATTTCAATGGGTGCTGGCTGCCTGCCAATATCTCAACAAAGTGACCATTCTTCACGTATGAACCAAGACTATAACTGTAGACTATTCGACTGTGATACAAACAACATCAATTTTATACACACAGACCAGTTTTATGATACATCTGTCATACTTTAGAAGACATATTAAAAATGTGAACAAATCACAACTGAACATTTTTTTTTACAGACTTGGATTAAAATGACCACCGGACGTCTCAAAGCGCTTTACAGACAATGAAGTACTTTTGAAGTGCAGTCACTGTTGTAATGTAGAAAACGCAGCAGCCAATTTACTCACAGCAAGCTCCCACGAACAGCAATGTGATAATGACCAGATGATTTTTTTTATTATGTTGATTGAGGGATAAATATTGGCCAGGACACTTGGGATAACTCCCCTGCTCTTCTTCGAAATAGTGCCATGAGATTTTTTGTGTCCACTTGAGAGGGCAGACGGGGCCTCGGTTTAATGTCTCATCTGAAAAGGAGTAGGCCATTTGAACCCTCGAGTCTGCTCCACCATTCAATAAGATCATGGCTGATCTGATCTTGGGCTCAGCTCCACTTCCCTGCCTGTTCCCCATAATCCTTGACTCCCTTATCGTTCAAAAATCTGTCTATCTCCACCTTAAATATATTCATTGACCCAGTCTTCACAGCTCTCTGCCTGAAAGGGTGGTATAGGCTGAAATGCTCATCACATTTAAAAAGTACTTGGATATGCACTTGAAGTGCCGTAACCCCCAGGGCTACGGACCAAGAGCTCGAATGTCGGATTAGGCTGGTCAGCTTTTTTGGCTGACACAGACACGATGGGCCGAATGGCCTGCTTCTGTGCCATAAATTTAATTCTATGAAAAGAACAATTAAGGAAGGAAAATCTGGCGAGGGCTGGTATTTAAATTTTTTTTTAGTGAAAATGTTAGCGTATGATTGGTTTTTAAAAAAATAGTTCCGTAGGATACAATAAGGCTTTAACCAAAGCAGTGGAACTTTCTAACTGGGAAACTACATTATAAGTGATGGGTTCAGATTTTACAGCTTACAGTATGGTATCCTGAGGTTTTGCTAGTTCAGAATGGCTTTGAAGTAGCTTCCCCAATATAGAGATGCTCTGCACCCTCGGTGATGGCATTATAAGACCCCTAGCAGTAAGCAAGACCTGACCCCTCACAGGTTTAAAAATAGCTTTTACTAAACAATTCCCTCAGTATTATTTTTGTAATTAAAATGGGCGAGCACTTTGAACACAATGTCCTATTCTCATTTAAGATGTAGTTAGAGGCCAATGTATCCCATTTGCAAGCTGGGATGAGGGAACCAAGGCGGATAGATGGAGTTCAGCTACAGATTGAAAAAAGAAGGCTGAGGGGTGACCTAATAGAGGTCTTTAAAATTATGAAAGGTTTTGACAGAGTGGATACAGAATGTTTCCACTTGTGGGAAAGAGCATAACTAGAGACCATCAATATAAGTCACCAAGAAATCCAGTAGGGAATTCAAAGAAAGACTTTGAATTTATATAGCGCCTTTCACCACCATCGGACTTCTCAAAGCGCTTTATAGCCAATGAAGTACTTTTAGAGTGTAGACACTGTTGTAATGAAGGCAATGAGGCAGCCAATTTGCACACAAACAAGCTCCCACAAACAGCAATGTGACAATGACCAGATACTCTGGTTTTGTTATGTTGATTGAGGGATAAATATTGGCCAGGACACACAAAAAATGTCTTTACCTAGAGAGTGGCAAGAATGTGGAACTTGTGGGAAAGAGCATAACTAGAGACCATCAATATAAAGATCTTCAAAATGCTGAAAGGTTTTGATCGAGTGGATACAGAGAGAATGTTTCCACTTGTGGGGAAGAGCATAAGTAGAGGCCATAAATATAAGATAGTCACCAAGAAATCCAATAGGGAATTCAGGAGAAACTTCTTTAGAAACATAGAAAATAGGTGCAGGAGTAGGCCATTCGGCCCTTCTAGCCTGCACCGCCATTCAATGAGTTCATGGCTGAACATGCAACTTCAGTACCCCATTCCTGCTTTCTCACCATACCCCTTGATTCCCCTAGTAGTAAGGACTTCATCTAACTCCTTTTTGAATATATTTAGTGAATTGGCCTCAACAACTTTGTGTGGTAGAGAATTCCACAGGTTCACCACTCTCTGGGTGAAGAAATTCCTCCTCACCTCGGTCCTAAATGGCTTCCCCCTTATCCTTAGACTGTGTCCCCTGGTTCTGGACTTCCCCAACATTGGGAACATTCTTCCTGCATCTAACCTGTCTAACCCCGTCAGAATTTTAAACGTTTCTATGAGGTCCCCTATCATTCTTCTGAACTCCAGTGAATACAAGCCCAGTTGATCCAGTCTTTCTTGATAGGTCAGTCCCGCCATCCCGGGAATCAGTCTGGTGAACCTTCGCTGCACTCCCTCAATAGCAAGAATGTCCTTCCTCAGGTTAGGAGACCAAAACTGTACACAATACTCCAGGTGTGGCCTCACCAATGCCCTGTACAACTGTAGCAACACCTCCCTGCCCCTGTACTCAAATCCCCTCGCTATGAAGGCCAACATGCCATTTGCTTTCTTAACCGCCTGCTGTACCTGCATGCCAACCTTCAATGACTGATGTACCATGACACCCAGGTCTCTTTGCACCTCCCCTTTTCTTAATCTGTCACCATTCAGATAATAGTCTGTCTCTCTGTTTTTACCACCAAAGTGGATAACCTCACATTTATCCACATTATACTTCATCTGCCATGCATTTGCCCACTCATCTAACCTATCCAAGTCGCTCTGCAGCCTCATAGAATCCTCCTTGCAGCTCACACTGCCACCCAACTTAGTGTCATCCGCAAATTTGGAGATACTACATTTAATCCCCTCGTCTAAATCATTAATGTACAGTGTAAACAGCTGGGGCCCCAGCACAGAACCTTGCGGTACCCCACTAGTCACTGCCTGCCATTCTGAAAAGTCTCCATTTACTCCTACTCTTTGCTTCCTGTCTGACAACCAGTTCTCAATCCATGTCAGCACACTACCCCCAATCCCATGTGCTTTAACTTTGCACATTAATCTCTTGTGTGGGACCTTGTCGAAAGCCTTCTGAAAGTCCAAATATACCACATCAACTGGTTCTCCCTTGTCCACTCTACTGGAAACATCCTCAAAAAATTCCAGAAGATTTGTCAAGCATGATTTCCCTTTCACAAATCCATGCTGACTTGGACCTATCATATTACCTCTTTCCAAATGCACTGCTATGACATCCTTAATAATTGATTCCATCATTTTACCCACTACCGATGTCAGGCTGACCGGTCTGTAATTCCCTGTTTTCTCTCTCCCTCCTTTTTTAAAAAGTGGGGTTACATTGGCTACCCTCCACTCCATAGGAACTGATCCAGAGTCAATGGAATGTTGGAAAATGACTGTCAATGCATCCACTATTTCCAAGGCCACCTCCTTAAGTACTCTGGGATGCAGTCCATCAGGCCCTGGGGATTTATCGGCCTTCAATCCCATCAATTTCGCCAACACAATTTCCCGACTAATAAGGATTTCCCTCAGTTCCTCCTCCTTACTAGACCCTCCGACCCCTTTTATATCCGGAAGGTTGTTTGTGTCCTCCTCAGTGAATACCGAACCAAAGTACTTGTTCAATTGGTCCGCCATTTCTTTGTTCCCCGTTATGACTTCCCCTAATTCTGATTGCAGGGGACCTACGTTTGTCTTTACTAACCTTTTTCTCTTTACATATCTATAGAAACGTTTGCAATCCGTCTTAATGTTCCCTGCAAGCTTCTTCTCGTACTCCATTTTCCCTGCCCTAATCAAACCCTTTGTCCTCCTCTGCTGAGTTCTAAATTTCTCCCAGTCCCCGGGTTCGCTGCTATTTCTGGCCAATTTGTATGCCACTTCCTTGGCTTTAATGCTATCCCTGATTTCCCTTGATAGCCACGGTTGAGCCACCTTCCCTTTTTTATTTTTACGACAGACAGGAATGTACAATTGTTGTAGTTCATCCATGCGGTCTCTAAATGTCTGCCATTGCCCATCCACAGTCAACCCCTTAAGTATCATTCGCCAATCTATCCTAGCCAATTCACGCCTCATACCTTCAAAGTTACCCTTCTTTAAGTTCTGGACCATGGTCTCTGAATTAACTGTTTCATTCTCCATCCTAATGCAGAATTCCACCATATTATGGTCACTCTTCCCCAAGGGGCCTCGCACAACGAGATTGCTAATTAATCCTCTCTCATTACACAACACCCAGTCTAAGATGGCCTCCCCCCTAGTTGGTTCCTCGACATATTGGTCTAAAAAACTATCCCTTATGCACTCCAGGAAATCCTCCTCTACCGTATTGCTTCCAGTTTGGTTAACCCAATCTATGTGCATATTAAAGTCACCCATTATAACTGCTGCACCTTTATTGCACGCACCCCTAATTTCATGTTTGATGCCCTCCCCAACATCACTACTACTGTTTGGAGGTCTGTACACAACTCCCACTAACGTTTTTTGTCCTTTGGTATTCTGCAGCTCTACCCATATAGATTCCACATCATCCAAGCTAATGTCCTTCCGAACTATTGCCTTAATTTGCTCCTTAACCAGCAATGCTACCCCACCTCCTTTTCCTTTTATTCTATCTTTCCTGAATGTTGAATACCCCTGGATGTTGAGTTCCCAGCCCTGATTATCCTGGAGCCACGTCTCCATAATCCCAATCACATCATATTTGTTAACATCTATTTGCACAGTTAATTCATCCACTTTATTGCGGATACTCCTTGCATTAAGACACAAAGCCTTCAGGCTTGTTCTTTTAACACCCTTTGTCCTTTTAGAATTTTGCTGTACAGTGGCCCTTTTTGTTCTTTGCCTTGGGTTTCTCTGCCCTCCACTTTTCCTCATCTCCTTTCTGTCTTTTTTGCCTCCTTTTTGTTTCCCTCTGTCTCCCTGCATTGGTTCCCATCCCCCTGCCATATCAGTTTAAATCCTCCCCAACAGCACTAGCAAACACTCCCCCTAGGACATTTGTTCCGGTCCTGTCCAGACCGTCCGGTTTGTACTGGTCCCACCTCCCCCAGAACCGGTTCCAATGCCCCAGGAATTTGAATCCCTCCCTGTTGCACCACTGCTCAAGCCACGTATTCATCTGCGCTATCCTGCGATTCCTACTCTATCACGTGGCACTGGTAGCAATCCCGAGATGACTACTTTTGAGGTCCTACTTTTTAATTTAGCTCCTAGCTCCTTAAATTCGTTTTGTAGGACCTCATCCTTTTTTTTACCTATGTCGTTGGTACCAATGTGCACCACGACAACTGGCTGTTCTCCCTCCCTTTTTAGAATGTCCTGCACCCAGAGAGCGGTGAGAATGTGGAACTCGCTGCCAGAGGGAGGGGTTGAGGTGAATAGTATCGATGCATTTAAGGGAAGGCTGGACAAGCGTATGGGGGAGAAGGGAATAGAGGGTTATGCTGATAGATTTAGATGAGGAAAGATAGTAGGAGGCTCGTGTGGAGCATAAACGGGCTTGGACTGGTTAGGCCCAATGGCCTGTGTCTGTGCTGTATATCCCGTGTAATCCTATGTAGATTGGCCCTGATCTCACTGACTAGAGGGGCTCCCAGATGAAAGGGGAGCGCATGCGCCGGCCGTTCCAAATCCTCGGGTGAGGTCATCGCTGGCTTTGCGCCTGACGTCAGAGCGACGTAACCAATGAGAGCCTTGCTGCGGATTGGCGGTTGGAAAATTTGAACTGTGCGGAGCAACGGTCAGAGTGAGTGAAGAAGCGGGAAACTCGGGAGCGGCGGACAGCCCGGGACTGAGGCACCGGGAGAGGCCGGGACTGAGGCACCGAGAGCGGTCGGACAGCCCGGGACTGAGGCACCGGGAGAGGCCGGGACTGAGGCACCGGGAGAGGCGGACAGCCCGGGACTGAGGCACCGGGAGAGGCGGACAGCCCGGGACTGAGGCACCGGGAGAGGCGGACAGGCCGGGACTGAGGCACCGAGAGAGGCGGACAGCCCGGGACTGAGGCACCGGGAGAGGCGGACAGGCCGGGACTGAGGCACCGGGAGAGGCGGACAGCCCGGGACTGAGGCACCGAGAGCGGTCGGACAGCCCGGGACTGAGGCACCGGTACCGGGAGAGGCGGACAGCCCGGGACTGAGGCACCGGGAGCGGCGGTGTGGGAGCGGAACAGTTTCCTCGTCAAATCGGTACCCCGAGCGGGAGCAGCGTTGCGGGATGGTGAGGAAAAGGTAAGCACCTGTGGGGGAGGGGAGGGTACCCCTCTCCTGGACCCCCTCTCCTGGACCCCCTCTCCTTCCCCCGCCCCACCCCTGGACACACTCTTATTGTGATTACACTCAAAGTGCTTTGGGACGTCCTGAGGTGGTGAAAGACACCACAGAAAAGTCTGTCGTCTTTTAAAGCACATTGGGACGTTTAATACTTTAAAGGGGGCTATATAAATGCAGTTAGTGAATGCTACTGATGTTGTGGTTCTGTAAGCAATGTTTGTTTCAAAATGCAGTAAGTTCCACAGTGAGAATATGCTGCCTCTCGGGCTGGCTATTAACTCGGTCAGCTCTTGTTCCGCTCCAGTGGTTTAATTCAGACTGTTAGTAAATGATCCCGCTGGCAGCTTCCTGTAACCAGAGGCTAAGCATTGACTCCTTTTAAAACAGGCTTCTGGTTCAAATTGATTTTTTTATGATTGGCGACGTCTGGGTTTGTGGGTCTGTCTTTTACACTCAGTGCTACCAACATTTTGGTTCATCAAGTTGGATCACAGTCTGAACCACTTCAGTAGGATACCTTAGTGTCGCCAGGTGTAACCCTCTCTTTAGTGCAGGCACTAAGTTAAATGAAGCAGTGCCACTGCATCTGATGGCATGGAGAACCACCTCAAACAGTGGTTGTCTTTACTGTTGGAGATCGCAATCACAGCTGCAATATGGTCACCTCAAAGTGCCCTTAATGCGAGCAGTGTTATTTTTATGTTAGTGAACTGGCTTAGTATTGGCAGCAACACACAACTGCTAAACACCACCCGTAACGTTGTGTAATTGAAGAACACATTTTGGGTGTGTCTTAAGCAGACATTGGCAGGGAGTTTTAAAATTCCACAGCAAGGCATTGACTCATTTTAACTGTCCTGTAGGCTGATGTGCTACATTGCTTTGGATATAGTCATTAGTTTAGTTCAAAAATATTTTTTCAGTAGCAACATTTTAATTTAATTTTTCAATGCAGAGGTGTTAAGAATATTTTTCATTCTACATTCTCTAAAGGGTTGTGGAATATGTCACACACAAGTAGATATAGAGATCAGCAGCTTTTTCCTCCTGTGTCCTTTAAATATATAGTTCTGCAAAAGTATGATAGACTTGTTGTAAATGAAGCTCTTTAACTGCCCCAGAAAAGTCACCCATCTCAATTCCCCCCCCCCACCCCACCACATTGAACCAGTATGACATTTTCATTCCCTGCACCAGCCATGCCTGTATTTGCTGAAGTGTAGCTTTGTGACATGGACTCCTGTCTCTTATGAACTGCCCAAGATTTCGGCCTTCAGTCTGAGCTGGATTAGATCCGAGGAACTGCAGATGAAAGTATGTGGTAGAGAGGAGGATTTACCCATCTTGCTGTCTGACTGCACTGCTCCATAACTGCATTAAAATAGATCATCATTGAGTCGTTTTGTAAGTCTGGAGGATAACCAATGGAAAGAGTAATTGCGTAGGAATTTCTGAATTGTTAGTGACCTTTTACTACTACTCATGACCCTTTTTAGGGTATTGGTTGTGAATTTGTACTCGATAACTAACTATACCTGTACCAGAAACAAAATTTTAAACTAGAGTGCCCAAAGGAGATGATGACTTACATGTGCAATCGATGAGCTCCTTGCAGTATGTAGTAAATAATGTGCATCAAACTAGTTTCAGAATCTCAACCAGCACGTCAAGAATTTACATCAAAATGTTGACTGAATTTCACACTGGCTTGATTATCATTCTCGACCCCACCCCCCTTGTCCTTGCAAACTGACACTCCATCCCCAATTTATTTTTCTTCAAGTTTTTGCACATTGTCTCGCCTCATAAATCTGTGCCCATCTTTCCTGCAACTTCATGTTTGAATCTCTCCAGTTAGCTTTCTATCCTCACCATAACACTGAAACCATGTTAGTCACAAATAACATCCTCTGTCACCGAGGTACATTTTTTCTTCCTTGACCTCTCTGCAACCTTCGACAGTCAACCATGCCATTCTCCTCCGTTGTCCAACTCGGTGAGATTGCCCTTGCTTGATGCCTTGCTATAGAATTGTAGCCAAAACATTTCCAGCAATGGCTTCTCTTTCCATCCCCACACCATTATGCTGGATTCCCCCATGGATTTATCCTTGGCATGCTCCTCTTCCTCATCTACATGGGCCCCCCCCTTGGCGGATTGTTCCATATGTATGCCAACAACACCTACCTCTATCTCGAAAGCACTCCACTGTGCTGTCAGTCTGCTTGTCCAATATTTTGGATGAGCTGAAATTTACTCCCGTAAGATACTAGGAATTCCAAAGCCATTGTCTTTGGTCCCCATCACACACACTGTGGGTTTGCCACTAATTCTATTCTGCTCCCCAGCCACTGACTCTGATTGAAGCACAGTTCACAACCTCAGCGTCCTATTTCAGCCTGAGCTTTGACACCATGTCCTCTCCCATCGCAAATACCACCACTTCCATCTCGAAAGCATCACCCACCGCTGATCCTGCTCTTGCCTCAGAACATCTACATCAGCTGTAACTCTCATCCCTGCCTTTCATACCTTCAGACTCTGCTATTCGAATGATTTCCTGGCCAGCTTCCCATCCTTCAGCCTCTGTAAACTTCAGCACATCCAAAAAAAAATTCTGCCTGTATCCTATCCTGCACCAAGTCCCACTTGTCCATCACTTCAGGCCTTGCTGATCAACATTGACTCCTGGTCCTCCAATGCCTTCAACATTAAAATTCTTATCCTTGTGTTTAAATCCTTTCATGGCCTTGCCCCTCTCCATCTCTGTAACTTCCTCCGGTCCTAACACCACCTCCCCAAATTCATGTGACCAACTTAAACAACTGCATTAATAAAAGAACTCACTTTGTTTTTCATTTTAATCTTACCAAAAAATTCTGTGTTCCACCATTGCGACTGAAGTCCTGGTCCTTTCTGGATATATCTATCAATGTTGGCACGTGTTCATTGTTCCAGTGTTTTTTTTTTATTGTGGATAAATATTGTATCCAGTGAGTCCCCTATCACTGAGTTTGAAGTTTCTCTCAATGATAGTAGTGTCAGGGAAATATTTAGAATCTGATCTGTCAGCAACAAACAACGTGCTTTTTGTGATCTGAAGTCCTGCACTAATATTTAGCAATATGATGCATTCTTCAATTCTGTTATAGGATATGTGTGCATGTTTCTCTGAGGCTCTTTGTAAGATCTGAATTTTCAGGTTTGGGTTGAGATGCAGCTGAAATTGAAAGTCCTCACTTTTTTGCATTTTTGTGCCGATTGTGCTGATAGTTTGCTATCACCACAGAAATGAACCATTTCACCTCTTTGCAGTGATGCAATGGCCACCGAGTCAGTGACCTGTCTCAATGGAGCACTTTCCCATCTGCGGAATATCTGGGAAGAGATAGGGATTCCAGAAGATCAACGATTGCAAAGAACAGAAGTCGTTAAAAAGCACATCAAGGCAAGTGGCAAAAATTATTTTCAGAATTAACTACTTACACTTCAGTGAAATATCACAGTGCATTAGTCAGTTGTCCAAACCTAAGCTGTTCTGGTATTACAAGTATCTAGTTACAATAGCGTGTAGCAAAAAGACCCCCTTGTGATCTGAACTGGCTATTGTCTTTCACGTGTGTTCGCACAAGGCGTCCCTCCCATCTTTCCAAAGGCAGATTGAAACACACTGCCAATTGGCCACAAATTAATTACACACTACGAATCCATGAACTGCTTTATTTTACAAACAGCAAGTAAATGTGCAGAATAACAGGCATTATCAAATATATCCTTGATTTTAACTAACTACAGATTCCTCAAGCAAAAGAAAATTATATATTTTTTAAATGTGCTAAACCTCACTTAACATTTCCTGGTCAGCTTTCTGATCCTGGCGCGTTCTGGGTTTAAGAGCAAGTTACTCTTCGCTAATTCAGCTTCCTCCCCCAGACCTAGCTGGTGACGGTCCTGGCTGTGCTTCTTTGCCTTAATTTAACCTGTCCGGGTGCAGGTTTAAACACAACATCCCATCAGAATGAATTGGGCCCTCATTGTATCTGTTTTGAAATAGACTGGACAGTCTGTTTTTCCCTACTGCCTGTGGCTTTTTAAAAAAGAAAAATGATATGAATTCACCTAAAACACAACACAAACATAGCTCATTCCCAAATCCTTTTATAGGGGGGGGGGGGAAGGAGGGAGAAAGTCCTGAAACATGACCGGTGTTTATCTCCCTTCATTTGCACACAGGGCCTATTGGAAATGATGATTGCAGAGGAAGAAAATCTGAGGCAACGACTGAAAAAGAGCATTGATTTGTGCCAGAAGGAACTGCGTGCGATGTGCCAGGAACTCAATTTGGCTGAATGCATGGTAAGAGTAACATTTCGCGCCACACCGCCTCTTTTTGCAGAGGAGGGCGGAAAGCAGAAAGATAAATTTCAATTCTTTCCCCCCAGCCTTGTTGACTGTTTAAACTTGTCTCTGTGACAGCCAAAAGAAGATTGCACGATGCTGCAACTGGAAAAAGATCTGCGGACACGATTGGAATTCTTTATGAAGGAGAAAAAAGAGCGAATGCTGAAATTAAAGTGCCTTAAAGAGCAAGACGAGGACCTTTGTGACATTCTCTGTACAGCGTCCTACTCCATCGATGTTGATGCTGTCCCCAGTATTGAACAGCTTGACACGTTTCGTGAGCACATTAATTCACTTAATGATGAGAAGGTAAAGGGAAATTTAAGAGCTTGAAGCAGAGAAATCTTGGAGTGAACCAACTCTGTTGTAAAATTGCCTTCAGTAGATTTACCTAATGTGCACCTATGCAGCATGTTCTAAGCATCCTATTAACCCCTACTGTCTTTAGTGTTCGAGGTGATGTTGCTGTGATCTGGAACTCCCTAACATGCAACTCACCACCTGCCTACATATAAATTATGCTTGCGTGTGATCTTGAACTGCAGATGTGGAACCCTGAACTGTTGGAATTCCCTAATAGATTGATTGTATTGTTTTTAGGAACGCAGAAGGGCGGAGTTTGTTGAAACAAAGAAAAAAATAATTCTTTGCATGGATGAATTGGATCAACTGCCAGATACCAGCTTTGAGCGAGATATTGTGTGTGAGGATGAGGATGCATTCTGTCTGTCTAATGAGAACATTATAGGTCTGAAAACACTTCTTCACCAGGTGTGTAAATGAAATCAAGAACTGCATCTCTATAGCATCTTTCACATCCTCTGGAGGTCTTTGAATGCTTCACAGCCAATTAATTGCTTTTGAACTGTATTCCCTTTTTTATTTAAAGAAAGAAAGACACCATCGGATTTCTCAAAGCGCTTTACAGCCAATGAAGTACACTTTTTTTCGAAGTGTAGTCACTGTTGTAATGTAGGAAACACGGCAGCCAATTTGTGTACAGAAGCTCCCACAAACAGCAATGCAATAATGGCCAGATCATCTGTTTTTAGTGATGTTGATTGAGGGATAAATATTGGCCCAAGACACTAGGGATAACTCCCCTGCTCCTCTTAGAAATAGTGCCATGGGATCTTTTACATCCACCTGAGTGAGTAGACGGGGCATCGGTTTAAATCTCATCTGAAAGTCGGCACCTCTGACAGTGCAGCACTTCCTCAGCACTGCACTGGAGTGTCGGCCTAGATTTATGTGCCCAAGTCCCTGGAGTGGGACTTGAACCCACAACCTTCTGACTCCGAGGTGAGAGTGCTCCCCACTGAGCCATGGCTGACACTTGATGTAGAAAAATGTGTCAGCAAAATCCCACCGGTAACAGTGAGTTCGCCTGTTTTTGAATGTGTTAATTAGGAATAAATGTTGACCAGGACACCAGGAGAATTTCCTGCTGCTCTTCAAATTGTGCTGTTGGATCTTTTCTGACTACCTAACCAGGCAGTTGAGTCAGTGATGGGTATACTGAAAATGATTTTCAACTTCTTGTCCCCAATTTTGACAAATAAGGTAATTTTATTAAGACCAACAAAGGATGAATGTGGCAGTGAAATGAACCTGTTTCTAATTTGCACCCAGCCTGATATTGGAAGGTTACCTCCCACTTTATGCATGCAGTATACTTGTTGCAAGCTGTTATTGGCTGCCTGAGCATGTTTTCCTGAACATAGAAACATAGAAAATAGGTGCAGGAGTAGGCCATTCGGCCCTTCGAGCCTGCACCGCCATTGAATGAGTTCATGGCTGAACATGCAACTTCAGTACCCCATTCCTGCTTTCTCGCCATCCCCCTATTAGTAAGGACTACATCTAACTCCTTTTTGAATATATTTAGTGAATTGGCCTCAACAACTTTCTGTGGTAGAGAATTCCACAGGTTCACCACTCTGGGTGAAGAAGTCTCTCCTCATCTCTGTCCTAAATGGCTTACCCCTTATCCTTAGACTGTGACCCCTGGTTCTGGACTTCCCCAACATTCATAAGAACATGGAACAGGAGTAGGCCATCTAGCCCCTCGAACCTGCTCCGCCATTCAACAAGATCATGGCTGATCTGGCCGTGGACTCTGCTCCACTTACCCGCCCGCTCCCCATAACCCTTAATTCCCTTATTGGTTAAAAATCTATCTATCTGTGATTTGAGTATATTCAATGAGCTAGCCTCAACTGCTTCCTTGGGCAGAGAATTCCACAGATTCACAACCCTCTGGGAGAAGAAATTCCTTCTCAACTCGGTTTTAAATTGGCTCCCCCGTATTTTGAGGCTGTGCCCCCTAGTTCTAGTCTCCCTGACCAGTGGAAACAACCTCTCTGCCTCTATCCTCTTTATCCCTTTCATTATTTTAAATGTTTCTATAAGATCACCCCTCATCTATCTGAACTCCAATGAGTAAAGACCCACTCTACTCAATCTATCATCATAAGGTAACCACCTCATCTCCGGAATCAGCCTAGTGAATCATCTCTGTACCCCCTCCAAAGCTAGTATATCCTTCCTTAAGTAAAAGGTGAACATTTGCTTTCATCTGATGATTGTGCTGCGCATGCATTTCAATTTAAATTTGGAGTGATTTATGACCAATTTGTTCAGATTTGGAGATAAAATGGCAGTGTTTTGACTCTTCCTCAATGCTATTCCCCCAAAAATTCTGGCACCAGTCAGTTCCATCAGCTGCTGTTGATCATTTGTCTAATTGATAGGCTGTAGAACCTACTCGAGTTACTGGACCGTGACAGCACAGAAATTCCAATATCCTGTCGAAGTACATCTTCACTTAATATCTTTACAGCCTGCTAAGCAGGGACTGTTAGCCAGCTTCAAGAAAATTGAATCTAAATCTGCTTTTATCAAAGTTTCTGGGTAGTTTTATGACTTGTCATTTTCACTGTCTTCCTTACTTGATGAAAACCGGCAATCACTTAATATTGCAAGCTGCTTGAAATGATGACAATATTGATTTAATATGCAAGTCAATTCACTTCCACTCCCAAACACATTGGCTTGGCTCATTTAGTAGCATTGTAGTCTGAATTTGAAGGCATTAAAGCCTGCCCATGGATTTAAGAATATAATTTTAAGGATGAGGATAGATGTGTCGTGGCCGGTGCTCGGGCAGCATTTATCCTTTCAGTTTCAGGACCTGGGTTTGAAGCCAGCCCTGACTGTGATTAATGTATCTTCTGTTGCTGACCGTGTGTTACATGGACTGAATCTGGGGCAGTTTTAAACCATCTTTTAACTGGTGTGGGCTCACAGTACAAATCATTCCCCAATTCTGCATTAACAGGCATTGAGTTGGCAATCTCTTGGACCATGAGGATGGCTGGTATGGGAAAAGTAAATAGGAGTTGCTTTCTGATGTTGAAATCTAGGCACATTGGGTAAAATGGAGGGGCCTCCATTCCGCATCGGACCAGCAACAATGCCTTCTCTGAACACACAGTTCTAAAACATTTTTAAAACTCAAACCATTTGCTTGTTGGCAGTGATGTAAATAAGACCTTGAATGTTAATGTTTTAACCTATATGTTCTGTGCTGTAGCTAGTTTTTTGTACACTACAATATCAATGGTCTCCATTTTGAGTCCCTGTGTCTGGTTCGTAGCGGATTAACTAATTCTGATGCACATTTCTCTGTAGTTGGAGGCGAAGAGAGCTCAGACTGAGACACAGTGCTCCGGGCTGCGAGCTCAAATAATTAACCTGTGGGACTGGTTGCAGATTTCCCATGAAGAGCGTGAAACTTCTGCTGTACACCTGATTGGTTCCAGGGTTAAGACAATGCAGGCAGTGAGTATGTGTGTGTGTGTATGTATGTCAGTGCATAGTTAGGCATTGAAATTACACTGAACGTTGAGCAGAAATTTGCTGTCAAAATAATGGTGAGGCTAATGTATATTTATGTATAAATGGTACAGCAGGAGCAGATGCACTGTTAAACACGGATATCCAAGAGTTGCTGTCCATGTTGCGCCGCTCCGCCATTAGCTTTGCGAAAACAGCATTTCCATGTCTGCCTCGCCATTACCATGTATTGAATATCATGAAGTTGCTGTCTCTGCACGATAGATACGAACCAAACCCGCCACAGATGTTTAGGGCTAGTAATTAGTAACGTAGTATCCTTTTAATAATGTGGTGATAGTTAATTATTTCCAAACGACCTCTCTGGCACTAAAAATTAAATATTGCAAGTTTGCAGTTTCATTCCTTCAGGTTTTGAATTTTTTGGAGAAAAAAAAATTCCTTTTTTTAAAAAAAAAAACAATTTCCTTTTTATCTTTTTTTGCTTTCTCTCTCTCTCTCTCTCTCTCTCTCTCTCTCTCTCTCTCTCTCTCCTCTCTCTCTCTCCTCTCTCTCTCTCTCTCTCTCTCTCTCCAATCATACCCTCTGTACCTGATTTGACATTGAATTCACCCTCCTTCTCAGTCCTCTGTTTATTTCCCCAAGGCCTTAAATCTGGTTAAGGAGGTACCCTGTTCACTCGGGGGGGCCCCTCGCCGCGCCATTATCAGACCACGCTTTCAGCAACTTTATGGGTAAAACTGTTTTGAGTTGAAGGATGCAGGAGCAAGTCTAACTAATGACAGACATCATTAGATGCCCTGCTACAGCAAAATCACCCCCATTAGCATATGGACCTTTAACATACAATTCCTTTGATTTTAATGGAGGTGTTTAGACATTTATAAGGGTTAAACGTCTTGGAAGTAGTGAATTAAGAAATTGCATACCGACACATGAAGCTCTTGCTTGCTGATATTTGGAGAGTGTAATCTCATGTTTGCAGCTTTCAATGTTTTATCAGCTGTGTGCTCCCATGGTCGGACCTTTCCTGATCTCTACACACACTTTCCAACAGGGCCCACTGACTGATCAGGAATGGAGCTCAGACTTGTCTGCTCTCTCAGCCACCCCATGCACCCACCCCCAGCTGACTGTCACGTTGAGATCAGATAACACGATAGGCCACAGATCACCACCTGCTCTGTGTGCATCACTTTCATTCTATTGTGGCAGTCCTTTATTTTAAAAAAAATTGTTCATGGAATGTGGGAGTCGTTGGCAAGGCCAGCATTTATTGCCCATCCCTAATTGCCCGTGAGAAGGTGGTGGTGAGCCGCCTTTTTGAACCGCTGCAGTCCGTGTGGTGAAGGTGCTCCCACAATGCTATTGGGGAGGGAGTTCCAGGATTTTGACTCGGCAGCGATGAAGGAACGGTCGATATATTTCCAAGTCAAGGTGATGTGTGACTTGGATGGGAATGTGGAGGTGGTGGTGCTCCCATGCACTTGCTGCCATTGTCCTTCTAGGCGTGGAGGTCGGGGGTTTGAGAGGTGCTGCCGAAGAAGCCTTGGCGAGTCGCTGCGGTGCATCTTGTAGATGGTACTAATTATTTGATAACACCACTACATATTTGTAAATGTATACCCTGTTCTTGCAGTTGGAGAGTTAAGTGGGTTTGCTCAAAAAATTGATCTAAATGAGCTATTAACTGCTATCCAACGTTAAACTCTCAGGGATCCTTAGATTCCAATCCATATTTTGTGGAGGTTGAAGTTGAGCAATCCTGAGTGAAGAAGTGGTGCAGATATAAGCAGTGTATTTTGTGGTTCAGTTGCAGAAAGAGTTGAAGCATCTACAGGTACTGAAAGTACAGAACATGAAAAATGTAATTGAAGCCATCAGGCAAGAGCTGGCATCCTACTGGGAGAAATGTTTCTTCAGCTTCGAACAGCGGCAAGCATTTGCGCCATTCTATGATGGTTTGTTTACATTTTAATCTTGTTCCAAGTGATATGGGCATTTAATAGTTTTACTGGCAGGTCACGGGCCTGATGTCTGTCCAATACTACAGTACACTACCTGGTGTCGTCTCCATTGGTATCTCCATGAGCTGTGTAGATAGCGATTCCTCTGCTGACGATAGATGGATACTGCAACATTTATTAACTACATAAATTAGGACTAGAACTAATTTGGATGTTTTTCCTTTCTCTGTTCTGTATTTTGTTCCTGTTTTATTTGGTCAGTTAAGTTTTTTTTGGTGGGAGGTAGTTGTAGCCAACTGAAATGAGGAAAGATGTTTTATGAATCTGGCATTTTATGTGAACGCAGTAATTGGAGAAATTGTTAGTGGAGGAGTACCGGTAGGTAACTCAGATTCCACATCATTTGATGCATATTTCAGCCGTACTCTAACCAGACTTGTGATTTGAAATATTTCAGTAGTAGTTTATTGTTTGGTTTCTCTGAATTTTGCCACAATTGGCAGTTGGGGCACTGGCCTGTGTTACTGGGATCTGTGCAAAGATGCATTTTCACACTTGTTTCCAACTGGGAAAGTTACTGAAATACTCGTCGTAAAATAGTGTAAACTAAAGGTAGGGTGGAGGGGGAGAGGGAAGTGGAGGATAGTCTGCTGAATTGGTAATGCAAAGCAAGGATGGAGGTGATTTTCAAGTCCATTCCGTTTAGTTGCCAGTCTGTTATACGTTGAGCCGGGGCCCAGCTGATCTGAAGCTACCATGTCTCCCAGCTTTAGAGGGATGGTGGGGGCGAAGAGGAGTAGAAGGGAAGGGAAATCTGATTTGTGTGTCCACACTCTTGTTGTAGGCATTAGGCAATGGGTGACAAAAATAGGGGAATAAAAGAAAGACATGGATTTTTTAAAAAATGGCAAATACTAAATACAAATCTTATCAAGTTATCGTAGAATGGTTGCAGCACAGAAGAAGGCCATTCGGCTCGTGCCAGCTCTGCTTGTCCCACTTCCCCGCCCTTTCCCCATAGCCCTGCAAAATTTTTTCTTTCAGGTACTTTTGAAAGCCACGATTGTGTGCCTCCACTACCCTTTCAGGCAGTGCATTCCAGATCCTAACCACTTTTTTAAAAAAGTTTTTTTCTTTAGATCTTTTGCCAGTCACCTTAAATCTGTGTCCTCTGGTTCTCGACCCTTCCGCCAATGGGAACAGTTTCTCTCTATCTACTCTGTCCAGACCCCTCATGATTTTGAACACCTCGATCAAATCCCCTCTCAACCTTCTCTGCTCCAAGGAGAACAACCCCAGCTTCTCCAGTCTATCCATGTAACTGAAGTCCCTCATCCCTGGAATCATTCTCTCAAATCTTTTCTGCACCCTCGCCAAGGCCTTCACATCCTTCCTAAAGTGCGGTGCCCAGAATTGGGGACACTACTCCAGTTGAGACCGAACCAGTGTTTTATACAGGTTCATCATCATTTTCACGCTTTTGTACTCTATATACTTCTGTTCATGAAGCCCAGGATCCCGTAAGCTTTTGTAACCGCTTTGGAGGAATGTCCGTGTCCTACTGTTCTAGTTTCCGGAACTTATCTACTTGTTAAGCAAATTTGTACTCCTAATCTTTGTTTCTATGTTGAAACATTTGAGTTGAAAAAGGTTTAGTCCAATCACCCAGAAATTCCAAATGGCAATTGGGCTTGTGTAGGTTTTGAGTCTCTTCACTCAACCGAAGTCCAACAGAGCAGCTCTTTTGATGAAAGTTTAGGTTAGACTGGTGTGTGATGCACAATTCACTGGATTCGATTTATAATTTTCTAAAATTCTTTTTCCTTACCCTTCTCTCAGAGGATTACACAGAAGACGTGATGCAGCTCCATGACTTGGAGCTCAATCGATTAAAGCAGTATTATCAAACACACCAACAGCTGTTTGAGGGTGTCTGCAAGTGGGAAGAGAATTGGAAGCTGTATCTGGGTTTTGAGGTGAGAAACAAGAACCTATTCTATGCAGCAGCACTTGGATTCTGTTACTAAAGATCATTGTGATGAAGCAGATTGTACTGTGATACTGCTGATACTCAAACCCCTGCCACTGTTGGGGTGAATCCTTGACCAGGCTACAAGCTAGAGGCGTAAAGCAATTCAACCCCCCCTGGCTACCACTTGCATTCAGAGTTGGACAGCTCACTTAACCAGGCTGAAGGAGAAATCATCAAAATGGGTGCTAACATTTGAAAATGTTCTTCTTGCAGAAGAAAGCAGCGGACCCAAACCGGTTCACCAACCGAGGGGGCAACCTATTACAGGAAGAGAAGCAGAGAACTAAGTTGTCCAAAATGCTGCCTAAGGTATGTATCGCAATAGTGTGCATGTTGTGTATAAGCCACAGGTCATGTGGACTTGCCAATATTGGTACTGGAGTGATACTTTGTTCTACCCTGTCCAATGTGATGGCAATAGAATAGTCTGACTACATGGGTTTATTTCAACTGGGAGTGGTATTGGGTGTTAGATCTCTTAATTTCCAATGAAATACGAACTCCGATTGTAGTTTTAACTTTTTAATCTTGGCAGAGAGCAATAACAAGTTCTTGGCTTTAAGCCAGGTCTTTGTTCTTCTGGCACCACATGATCCAAATGGCTGTATTTATACCGGGTTCAATTTACAGAAAAGAATTCTCCTTCTT
The DNA here is from genome assembly GCF_044704955.1 of Pristiophorus japonicus. Lineage (NCBI taxonomy): Eukaryota > Metazoa > Chordata > Chondrichthyes > Pristiophoridae > Pristiophorus > Pristiophorus japonicus. The sequence goes on from NC_091997.1 coordinate 66,251,800, forward strand.
TGACCTTATTGGCTCACTACCCAAGGGTCCTAAAATGTTAAGTTGATTGATGGTTTACTACAACATGCTACCACTCACTGACTTGTTGTCTGTGAATTTTCACAGCCTGTCTAAATGCAGCCTGTTTGAATTCTCTATCATTGGGTGAAGTAGTTTGGAACGGTTAATCAAAATTGTAAAATTAGGATATCTGCTGAGTGAGGCTCATTCTGATTTAATAGGATAGTCGATTGTACTCTGCATTTTGACGCATCGTTTTCTACTAATGCCTGATGCAACATTTTTTAAAATCTGAGTGAACGTAACAGGAGTAGACCATTCAGCCCCTCGAGCCTGTTCTGCCATTTAATGAGACCATGGCTGATCTGTACCTCAAGTCATTTTACCTGTCTTTGATCCATACCCTTTGGATGCCCTTATCAAATAAAAATCTATCAATCTCGGTCTTAATTTTCAATTGACTCCGCAGCCTGCTGGTACAGAATTCCACATTTTCCATTATCCTTTCATGTGGCAAAAATGCTTCCTGATTTAATACCTGAATGACCTGGCTCTACTTTTGTGATTGCCCCCTCCACTACAGGAAATAGTTTCTCTATCTATTCTATTGAATCCTTTTATCATTTTAAACACCTCAATTAGATCAACCATCGAAACTCCAGGGAATACATCCTAGTTTACGCAACTTGTCCTCCAATTTTAATACTTTTAGCTCCAGTATTATTTTGGTAAATCTATGATGTTGCCCCTCTAACGCCAATATATCCTTCATAAGGTGTGGTGCCCAGAACTGAATACAATACTCCAGATGGGGTCTGACCAAGGCTTTGTACAACTGAAGGATAACTTCCTCCCCTTTGTACTGCAACCCTCTTAACATAAAGACCAACATTCCATTAGCCTTTTTGTACCTGTGCACTAGCTTTTAGTGTTGTGTGTACCTGGACACACTGCCATTAAGAAATATTCCAATTTGTCTTTCTTGGAGCCAAAGTGGATGACCTCACACTAAAGTTGAATTCCAAGCCAGTTAACAGCTTCTGGAGGGGCAGGGTGAGGCTGTGTTCAATAGGTAACTTTGCACTGTTTCTGCAAGAGTACTAACAAATTGCTGTATATTTTAGCTGGAGGAAGAATTGAAAGTTCAGATAAATGCCTGGGAGCAGGAGCATTGTTCCAAATTTCTGGTTAATGGACAGAATTTCATGGATTACGTGACTGAGCAATGGGATCTGCATAAATTCGAGAAAGAGCAGGAGAAGCAAGAGCGGGTACGATCGAGCTTTAATTTATCTTTGTTCGTCATGGTTGCAGTGTTATGTGATGTGTATTGTCGCCTGATTGCAGTCTGATTTATCCAATTACAGATCTGTCAGTGTTGCTTCTGAGTTGACCTTTGGGAGGGGTTGCATAGGAACAGAGTTCCCTCCCTTCTGCAAAAAATAATGGTCTGACTGAGATTGCAATGTATGGTACACTGAAGTATTGTGCCACTCGGTCTATATAGCATCTCCTTCTGGGGAGTTTCCAGAGGTGAAAGAATCTCTGTTCCCTCAGTACCAGACGTTTTAGGATGCAGACTTTTATTCACGCCCCAGAATCCACAGATGATCAATATTGTATAAAAACACCACACAGTGACAGCAGATGCATGATTGGGGATTAACAGGATATTGTCTGTCTGGCAGCAACTGAAGAAGAGCAGGCTGATTGAGGAGGAAATGCTGTATGGCAGTGCCCCCAAGACTCCAAGTAAGCGAAGGCTTAATGCAATGAATACGCCGGGGAAAGTACGGAAGGTAAAGGCATTTAAAAACTGTTGTAAGCTGCACCTTTTGTCTCTTGCTTTGAATACGCGCGCACTGGTTAATAAATACAGGTCATTTTCAGTTTGCAAATTACCTATTCCCACAAGCCTCTTGGTGATTGGCACTGATTGCTTTGATATGGACTACAAATTACAATTTGATGTCTGCCATATTAATGACTGCCGGGGGGTGGGTGGTGTGTGTCCCAGTATCCCCCTGTGTTGGGTGAGTAATATTGAAGGATTCTGATTGAGCCCACCCCGTGGGGTTTGGGGAGCGAACCACATATTACTTTTGCATTACTCCACAATATCCAACGTTATCGGTGGTTGTAATTAATGCTGTTTACATTACAACTCTTCTACATTGTGGTTATTGGGTGTTGCAGCATGTTTATTGCAAAGTTGCACAGCATGGATCATAGAGCATGGTTTTCTGTTATTAATTCTACATTGGTTCTGCTGAGCTACAAATCTAAGCTTTGATTGTACAGGTGTGACGTCCGAAATCCGGGAACCTCGGGACCGAGAAGATTTCGAGTATTTCCGTATTTCGGAACGTCTTTGCCTGGGCCAAGGAAGGTGGGGCGGCGGGGTGGGGTGGGGGGGCGCAGTCTGGATTTCGGAACATTCCAGATTCTGGATCTCTGGATTTTGGACGTCTCACTGTATTTTAAAATGTGAGTTCAATGTTGTCACTAAAACCGACTTGTGCATGATGTGCTGTTGCTCCTTTTGCCCCACAGACCCTTGCATTAATATTTCCTCCCTTTTTTCCTGCTTTTATCTTAGCTAAATGGTACAACGATGTCCAGTGCCACCCCCAACAGCACCTTCCGCTCTGCCATTGGCGGTATCGTCTGTCACTCACCCACCTCTCGACCCCCACTGTCTGGACGCAAGGTCAGTCACCAGCCTGCATGCTTTCTTTTGTTCTCTAGGCAAATGTACAATTATGTGTCTGTTTCTGGTTAAGATTACAATTACAGGGTCAATATCTCCTATTGTAAGAATATACTATAAATTTTAATCTCGAGATTGGGTTAAGACTCTGCGGTGACGTAACTTTTCAAGTACAAGTGTCTTTTCTTGTTTGACCTAGTCTTTGCTAAAAGTTCTTGACCATATTCCTTTCTTTCTCCAATATTCTCACCATCTCCCCTGAAGGTGCTGATTTGTTGTTGGGATACAGTTCCACAAAAATCAGCATCCCTTCAGTACGTAGCCCGAATAGCCCTTTATGTATAAGACTATTCAGTGAGTGCTGACGGGTTGGTTGGCGAGGCTGACACAGTCCAGTCTGATTGTGTCCTTGACCAACTTTCAGATTGTAGCACCCCAACTGCTTGGTTAACTCGACACAGACCAGGTGTGCACAGCTATTGCATGCCACCTGAGCTAGCGGACGAATTTCACTGGTGATCTCCTCAGAAGACTTCTGGTTAGAACTGTGTGGCTACCATATCCTAGAATCAATGCTTTTTCACCTTGGTTTCCATTTATATAAAATTCTTTAAATACAGTCTTACTGGAGTATAAAATGTCTTCCAACTCGAGTTTGATTGTGTCATTGTACACAAAGGCAGAGGTTGAGAGAGGATCTTGCAGCCTTACTCAGGGCACTGATCGTTACCAAGTTTAATAACATGCTAATGCAGCATTTTACTCTGTGAAGCACAGCTCTTGTCCACCTTATGAAATGAAGATTTATGTAGTCTTTTTAATAGTATTTGTTAGCTTATGTCATGTAGTGGTAGCGATATGGAATAGGTGATTCACTGTTTTTTTTATTGAGCTGTCCTTATGTAAAGATATTCACAATTGCTCCCATCAATATTTCACTCTTGTTGCATCAGCTCAAAACAGTCTCCTGACATAACCCAAGTTTGGAGGATAACATTTATAATTGTACTAGGCGATAGTTTAGGTGAACATAGTATAAAAAATGAAGATGCCAAAAGTTATGCTTTCCGAGTGACAACGCTAGTAATTGACATTGATGCTGTTGCCTTCAGTATTTCCAGTCTAATTCTCTCTCTCTCCTTCCTGCCCTTTTTAGCCAGGAAACTTTCCGCGCACACCAGGATGTTCAGCTACAAAGCCCCCACGCTTTGGCCTGAGTGAAAGGAACAAAGAAAATATTTCTCACCTAAATTCAACGGCGATGAGTGGTGCGTCCACTGCCATCTCCACCCCACAGCATAATTTCAGCGTAAATTCAGTTGCCATCACTTATTCTGAGTTTGCGGTAATTTCATTTTTTGCAGTCATCTACCAATCGCTGTGGCAGCACACAGTTGGTGTTGGAGCTCATGGAGGTGCAGGTTTGGAAAGTAGAACAAAGTTTCTCTCTCTCGCTCTTAATCAGTGTATTGTGGGGATTGAGCCAGTAAGCTGGTCTTGAACAGTGATTTAGAGCCAGTAACCCATCCTGTAGAAGGTCTGTCCAGTACAATTGTTTCTTTTGCATATTTATTTCAAATCTTTAAAATCTCAGTTTATGCAGTTATTAGCTTGTGGCCTCATTCTGATGACCTGGATTATGATATCCAGCCTATGATGCATATTGTATTTGTAAAATGTTCTGGGAATGGTGGAAAGGTAATTATTTTAGGTCCATTTGACTGCAGGTTTCCTAGAACTCCAGCTTCGCCCCAAGTGTAATTTGTTTCAGTTGTGTCATGGAGTGCAGGTTAAATGTTGGTTGGTATTTGTGTATATATACATATATATGCGGGAGCACTTAAGGACCCAGCTAAGAGAGCCCTATCCAGCCAGCGCCTCACAGCTAACCTGGAGTGCCTTGCCGACCCCGAGCCGCAGAATGCCCACAGCGCTTGGTCTGCCCTCCAGGCTTCCATAACCAGCGCCTGCAAAGAAGCGCTCGGTTACTCAACCAGGAAACACCAGGATTGGTTTGATGAGCATGATCAGGAGATCCAAGAGCTAATAGATCACAAGCGCAGGGCATTTCTGAGCCTCAAACAACAACCTAGCGCGGGAGCAGCATTGTAGACGGCTCACGGCTGAGGTCCAATAAAAAAAAAACGGTACCTAAAGAACAGATGGTGGATGAAGAAAGCACAGGAGATGCAGCAGCTGGCCGACAACCATGATGTGCGAGGATTCTTCATCGCAGTCAAGGCCACCTACGGGCCAAACACCCAAGGCCCCACCCCACTCCTGGCCAAGAACGGGGAAACACTCATCACAGACACAGAGGCGGTCAGGGCCCTCCGGAAAGAGCACTTTGAAGATGATCTCAATCGAGACTCTGCCTTTGGCTCGCGTGTTCTCTACTCCATCCCGCAACATGCTACCCGTCACCACCTCAGTGAGACCCCAGCACTACACAAGGTAGAAAAAGCCATAAGACAGCTTAAAAACAACAAGGCTGCGGATGGAATCCCTGCTGAGGCATTGAAGTATGTTGGAGATGCACTGCTGACGCGAATACACGACCTCATCTTTCTCATCTGAAGGGAGGAGAGCATGCCGGGGGATCTGAGATGCAGTAATCGTGACCATCTTTTAAAAAGGGGACAAGTCCGACTGCGACAACTACAGAGGAATCTCCGATATCAGCCACTGGGAAAGTCGTTGCTAGAGTCCTCCTCAACCGTCATCTTCCTGTGGCCGAGGAGCTCCTCCGGGAGTCGCAGTGCGGATTTCCTCCCCTAGGGGGCATAGCGGACATGATTTTTGCAGGGAACGACGCCAGCCCTTATACATGGCTGCCTTCGACCTTACAAAAGGCTTTGACACTGTCAACTGCGAGGGTCTATGGAGCGTCGTTCTCCGTTTCGGATGCCCCCAAAAGTTTGTCACCATCCTCCGTCTGCTGCACGACGACATGCAGGCCGTGATCCTTGCCAACGGATCCATCACAGACCCAATCCACGTCTGGACCGGGGTCAAATAGGGCTGCGTCATCGCCCCAGCCCTCTTCTCAATCTTTCTCGCCGCCATGCTCCACCTCAGTCAACAAGCTCCCCGCTGGAGTGGAACTAAACTACAGAACTGGTGGGAACCTGTTCACCCTTCGCCGTCTCCAGGTCACATCCAAGACCATCCCTAACCTCTGTCGTCGAGCTACAGTACGCGGACGACGCCTGCGTCTGTGCACATACAGAACCTGAACTCCAGGACAGAGTCGACGTATTTACTGAGGCGTACGAAAGCATAGGCCTTACGCTAAACATCCGTAAGACAAAGTTCCTCCATCAGCCTGTCTTCACCGCACAGCACTGCCCCCCAGTCATCCAAGATTCACGGCGGGGACCTGGACACCGTGGACCACTTCCTATATCTCGGGAGCCTCCTATCAACAAGAGCAGGCATTGACGACAAGATCCAACAGTGCCCCAGTGCAGCCTTCGTCCGCCTGAGGAAAAGTGTGTTTGAAGACCAGGCCCTCAAAACTGCCACCAAGCTCATTGTCTACAGGGCTGTAGGTAATACCTGCCCTCCTGTATGGCTCAGAGACATGGACCATGTACAGCAGACACCAAATTGCTGGAGAAATATCACCAATGATGTCTCGGCAAGATCCTACAAATCCCCTGGGAGGACAAATGCACCAAGATCAGCGTCCTCATTCAGGCTAACATCCCCAGCATTGAAGCACTGACCACACTCGATCAGCTCCGCTGGGCAGGCCACATAGTTTGCATGCCAGACAAGAGACTCTCAAAGCAAGTGCTCTACTCAGAGATCCTTCGCGGCAAACGAGCCAAAGGTGTGCAGCGGAATCGCTACAAGGGCGCCCTCAAAGCCTCCCTGATAAAGTGCAACATCCCCACTGACACCTGGGAGTCCCTGGCCTAAGACTGCCCTAAGTGGAGGAAGTGCATCCGGGAGGGCGCTGAGTCTCAACACCGAGAGCATGCAGAAATCAAGCACAGGCAGCGGAAAGAGCGTGTGGCAAATCAGTCCCACCCACCCTTCCCTCAATGACTGTCCCACCTGTGACAGTCTGTGGCTCTCGTATTGGACTGTTCAGCCACCAAAGAACTCACTTCAGGAGTCGAAGCAAGTCTTCCTCGATTCCGAGGGGCTGCCCATAGTATACATTTACTGCTGCCACTTGGGACAACTCCTGCTCAACAATTTGATCATGTAGTTTAGTAAATCAATCACAAACTTCCGTTGCTTGGGAAACCCATGTTAATGTTTTGTTTTTTTAGTAGATTTAATTTAATGGTATCCAACAGTTTTAAAAAAAAAAAAATGCTTTACATGGTTTTGACTCAGAGTTGTGGAACTTTGGGCAGAAGGTGTTTGCACTCTCCCCTGAAAACTAAATACTCCCCGTACTCTCCATAACCAGTCCTGATGACCAATTTTATTCTGTGTTTGTAGATGGATTCAGCTCCACTGTAGGAGCCAGTACAAATCTACTGCAGCCCTTTGCAGGTCGGTATGGTAACACACCCTAGAGGATTTCTGAACTCAATGTAGTGAGAGGGAGTCTTAATGCCATGAACTGGACAGCCTGTTCTCAAACCTGTAGAAACATAGAAAATAGGTACAGGAATAGGCCATTCGGCCCTTCGAGCCTGCACCGCCATTCAATAAGATCATGGCTGATCATTCCTTCAGTACCCCTTTCCTGCTTTCTCTCCATACCCCTTGATCCCTTTAGCCATAAGGGCCATATCTAACTCCCTCTTGAATATATCCAATGAACTGGCATCAACAACTCTCTGCGGTAGGGAATACCACAGGTTAACAACTGAATGAAGAAGTTTCTCCTAAATGGCTTACCCCTTATCCTATGTCCCCTGGTTCTGGACTTCCCGAACATCGGGAATATAGTTTCAAGGTGCTCTGATATGCGTACATAAGTGATTAGGAAGGTTTATGAAACTGGGTTCACGTAATTCTTCATTGACTGAGGATTATACCCCTCAACCTGCAACACCTCTGTTCTTTCTTGCAACGAGAAACATTAATACACTGAGACTAATGCGCAAAGTATCCTGTGTACAATTACTGCTCTAACACTAGTCCGGATGCTGCATTAAAAAAACGTAATTTTAGAAATGGGCAGGTAATTGAAAGTTTTTTGTGTATTGTATTTAATATTCCGATCCCTTCGCCATATAATTTAGTGTACTCCCAATTAGGGAGGTTGGGTATTGGGTTAGCGTTCATAGTTCCTGACTGTGTGCTGCCATTTTGTTTCTTTTGTAATTGCTGATTGTTTATGGCATGTTTGCATGAAAATTGTTTTACTCTTACTGTTGGGCTCTGTATCTGCTTAGTCACATTGCTTTTAACCACTTAGCATGCTTGCCCTATAACACTAATGCTTTCAAGGCTGCAGAAGTAATTACCCAGTATAATCTTGTATTACGCTGACCTTCTGTGATAATTGATATGCGCATCCTGTACCCGTTATCAGAGGAGGTATCCCGTGCAACCACCATGGGCAATATATATTACTTTTATTCATATGGGCAGCAGATGTCCCATCTCCTCTTCCCCCCCCCCCCCCCCCCCCCCGAGTCCACGTTACTTTGTCCTGGGAAAGCTATATCTGATGGCGCACACCTCATTGCAATTGGCATGATAAAATATTGAAATATTTTATAATTGATCATAAAATACCAACTGTTATGCAAAACTGATACCAGTGGAAACACATGCACAAAACTAGTGTACAATTAATGTGCACATTTTGTGTGCTGAGTATGTCCGTTACTGTATTGCCAGTATCTTTGCAAATTCTGTGCAAATTTGAACTCTTGTCCTGGTTTTGGGGAAAGGGTCGCCTGGAGTACTGTGTAAATAATGCAGTTTTCCTCACTACACATGGAATTTTCCCCCCTTGGTGGCAATACTCTGTTGCATATCGAAACTGAACTCCACGTAATGAATGAGAATGATTCTCGATGGTGGGTAGATGCCCTGCTCAAGTCCTCTGTGGATGCAAGGAGATGGTTGGGAGTAGCTTGTCCCTCTGTGATGCTTTGCTTCTAGTCAATATTTTTATGCTGCCCTTCACCCCAACAGTTTGGTAATGTGTGGGGAGAATTGTAGCTGCACACTTTAATGGCTTCATTTTCTGCTTTACAGACTTGCCTGCTTAACATCTTTCTTTTCTCTGTGCACTGAGCATGTACAAGTCAGCAAGAGTTTAGTTTAGTTTTCCTGTTCATATATCACTTAAATCAGCAATTCGAATCCACTGTTTTCAAAGGTTGGTAGATTAGTACACCTGTAATACTCTATTCCAGGAAACACTATTCCCAGGGATTGGTAGATGTTACTGCTTTAATTGCTGGGTTGGATCTGATGTTTGCAGTCTGGGTCAATGATGAACCTGTTTTTTTTTAAAAAAAAGAAGTTTCTTTCTCCTGTTCTTCCAGCTTTGCCTCACAGCTGAATTAATTGCTATGGGACTAATGCAATGTGAATCCAATGTAGCAAATGATTTGAGCTACAAGATTTGATTGAGGAACTAAAGGACTGTTAAAGTATAGCTAAAGCACTTGACCCATGAAACCACTCGTGTGATTGGAATGCTTCAGCTGGTTGAGGAAGTGAGTTGCTGATGTGTACAGACCAGAAAGGTCAGAGTTAGCTGATCTTGGTCAGAACAGCAATAGCGGTGCTGTATTGGTAATGTCCCCGGGTTAGAGAGGGGAAAATCTGCCTGGATTCCCGCACTCCAACATAGGAACAGGAGGAGATCATTCAACCCCTCAAGCCTGTTCCATCATTTAATTAAATCATAGTTGATCTATACCTCAACTCCATTTACCCGTCTCTGATCCATATTCTTTGATACCTTACCTATTTTTTTTAATCCATCACTCTCAATCTTGAACATTTCAATTGACCTGGCATCCACAGCATTTAGTGGCGAGAATTCCAAATTTCAGTTACTCTTTCACATGGGGCAAAGTGCTTCCTGATTTCACTCCTGAAAGACTTAGCTCAAGTTTGTGTGCCCCCTTTGTTCTGGATTCCCCACCAGAGGAAATTGCCTCTCTGCATCTACCCTGTGGAATCCTTTTTATCATTTTTAAACACCTGAACTAGATCACCCTGCAACCTTGTAAACTCAAAGGAATACAAGCAAGTTTGGCAAACTATCCTCATAATTTAACCTGATATTCTGGCAAATCTGCCCCGTTACCTCTCCAGACACTGGGAGCAGTCTGATGGGCCATAATGGTCTTCTCTGATCCTATATGTTCCTTTGTCATTTCAGAAGAGAGTTGGAAGGAGCAGCATTAGGGATAAAGAAAGGGTGGAATGTACTAAAATTATAATTTAGTTCCCTCATTTGTATTTTGGTTAAACAAATGTGGAGTTTGCAACATTGGGTTCCTAAATTTTTTAATGCTGTTCTCAGTCATGACCATGGCTAAAAATGGCTCAATCTTTCTTCCTGGGAAAACCATACCCCTTTTGTCAAGTGCAAAAGGTTTAAACTGTGGTCCCTTTCCTACTGGCATAATTAAGGGTTTCAACTCTTAAAATGAAGGAAAATCTGTGCAATTATCCTACATTTATTATTGACATGCTGGTGTTTCAATATATCCAGCTTTTCACTCAACGTCTGATCACTCCCACTATATTTTAATGTACTGCAATATTGCAAATATTTTCCCACCTTTTCTCAAGTAATTGTTTCAGATTAGGTAATTCATTGAAACTATGGGAGCTTGTTTTTAAAAAAATATTTGAACAAGGTACTTTATTATTAATGCCTGTAACTGTGTGACACACATGCTCAGTGCTCGAGCCTCTAAGAGCGCTCTTGGAATCTGACCTGTACTGCAAACAAAGCTGTTCCTAATGAGACATATTGCGGTGTCATCTTGGGTCATGACATTTGCTACTTTCCTGGTCAATATTGGCATCTCACATATCTCATTCTCTTTTGCCATCCTTTTTTGGGTTACACCTCTAACTAATGCATGACCTGCATTCTATCTAAATGCCTCCCTATCGAAACTAAATTGTCTTTGCTGTAATTTGAGGTTTTTTTTGAATGGTGCATCTAAGAAAATGAAATGTGACTGTGATGTGTCCTTTTTGAGCATATTGTGCTAGTTTAGCAGGTTTTCTGTCAAATTCACATGTTTTTGTTTCATTTTCCTTTTCCAGCGAGAACTTTCAAAAGTTTCCAAATTTGATTGTCAGTCGCGAATTCTCAACTCGACAACCACCAACATCCATACCTAAACTGGCAGGGAGCTGGACTGCTGAGTTGGGGAGACACACCTGCATGTGCACAAAATGAAGTCTGTGTATACTGTATACATGTTGCAATAGAGCTGGCATGTTAGGATATATATTGCTTCAAATTGCAAATGACAGGTTATGTGAAAAATGCCACAGATGAGCACCGAGGTAATGGTAAGCTTGACCTTGCTGTGCAGCCTGCATAAGTGTCATTGGCGAACAGGGCTTTAAAAGTACATTTTAGTTTTTTTTTGCATGTGTTTTAATGTGAAGACATTCAAATGGATCTTCATGCTGAATAGCCCTCATCCAGTGCAATGCCCTTGAAATTAAATATAACGTATTAATATTCCAGCTGTTTCTAACAGCTGCTTTCTGCAAAATCATTGGAGGGGGAGGAGAAGGATGAACAATCTGGCGTCTTTAGGGCTCAACTAGAGTAGTATATTGATCCACAAAACCGTCAGTCCAATTTTAGGTGCTAATGTTTGGTCTGTAACTTATGAATTTGGTTGCCAACTTTTTAAAATCTGAATTATCAATTTTTGATCGCAGATCATTCTAATCGATTATTTTGAGGCCTGAAAGGAATCTGAAATAAGCTGCTCTAATTCCCCTATTCATGCTAAATGAGAAACGCCCAAATCCTTCACTCATGGTGCTAACTGTATATTTTCCTATTTCACGGTTTGTGTGGAATGCTAAACTTAATGAAACTATCTCCATATAGTAGCGTACAACTGTTTACTGTGTGCATGAAGCTCAACCTTCTCTTGCATCACTGTTTAGCAGAGATAGAACCACACAATAGTGTAGATAATTGTGCCAACTAAATGATAGCAAATTAAACTATCTTCATTATTGTTTGGTTCAGGAAGCGATGAAGATCTTGAGGAAGATTAATCCAAATGGAGCCTTGCATGAATATTGCTGTCTAACTGGCTGTAAATGTCATAACCCATCTCCGGTTCGCTGTGGTTATTTTTTCACAATCTTGTGGCTTTTAATTGATCGTACCCAGTTTTAAATATTTTAGTTTCTGCACAGTTAAATTGTGTAAATATTCTTTTAAGCTAATCATGAAGTTTTGCACCTATTTTTGCATTTTCACTTATTTATTCTTGGCCTTCTCTTTCTTTGCAAACATACTGTAAAATAGTTACATGGGAGGGCAAAGGAGCCTTTAAACACTAACCATAACTTCATAGTGTGCTACAGAGACTTTATTTAGTTGCTACCAAATAGTGTAATATTGATGGCTGGTCTGGCATTTTATATTCTATTTGAGAAGATTGCTGTTTTTGGTGTTCTTCCTATGTCTGCCTGAATCTGTTTGTGGCTGTAGGTACTGCATTTATTCAATTTTGGAGAGAAGAATCTCCAATCCTCAAGCAGGTACTAACCAGCTTGTTAGGTTAAAGGGGATGGAAAATCTAGGGGGAGTTCCTTTTTGTTTTGGAGTAATCTCATTTTATGTTTGGGGGTGGGGAAAAAGTGCATGTAGCTAAAAAAACATTTTGTTCCTTTTTTTCTGACTTCTGTGGAGTCCCATCCGATTGAGTCTGCTGAATCTCAACATCACCAGGGAGCAGTCTGTTATTCTGAGAGGTGACTTCATTGGAAACTCAGTTCATGGCTTTAGGCTTGCTCCCAGCCTGCTCTGGGAGTCGGGCGGAGCTGGGAAGCATCACTCGCACATTGTACCAGTGGAACTGCTCCTGGGGTGTCTAAGGCTGCTTCTTGCTGGTGATGTTGGGCACACTGACTGGGAACTCTGGCCTCCATTTGGTTAAATAAAAAAATTAGGTTTTTCTAATGAACAGGAATAACCTTTTTAATGTATGAAATTTGTCGGTTGATGTATGTGCTACAAATTAAGATGTAAAATCAACCTTTTATGTTGTCATTCCAAATGTTTTTAAATTCCATTCACTGCTGCAGATGGGTTACAAGAGCATCAAAGGATGTCAAACAGTCTCTCTCTCTCTTTGTAATCCAGTCGTGCAGTATAACCAGAAAATTCTGAGAGTATGCAGACAGATTCATCGGCAGAAAGTGTTGATCAAAGGCCTACACCTGGAATGTCTGCCTACACTTTCTCTGCAGGAGCTGGTGGATCTGCACTTACTTTACTGATAACATATGTCTGATTCTGTCATGTTGTAACTCGCACATCACTGCTACAGCACCAACTATACAAAAATTGGCTTTATAAAAACAAACAAAATATTTTTATGTAAAATAGAGTACTTTGAAATACTACTTTTTCCTACTCCTACCCTGTTGAATTAATTGTTCTGATTTGCATAAACCTTGCCCTGTACCTATTTATGAAAAAAGTCACAGGGCAGTGGTAATTTTAAGCATTTTATGATTTAAATATTCAAATTCAGAATTGACTGCCATGGGTGGAACGTGTAGATGAGATGGACCAGCAAAATTAGCTTTTATATTTGTAATGCAATATCTCTGTGCATCTAGAAACCTCTATCTCTGATTTAATCTGAAGGCTATTGGACTTTACAAATTGTTCATAACTTCCTAATTGCCAGCAGGAAATATAACATGTTGGACATCTTTATTAAAAAGAACCTGTAATAAATGTTGTCTTGTAAAATCTATAAACATCTGATGTGGTATGCGGTCAGGAAGGTACCTTGAGTTTGCCAATCTTAGCCTGGGCCATTGAAGCCAATGGTGGTTCCTACTACTGTCCTGGTTAAGAGAAGGAGGGCAGGGTGAAAATCAAACCGCACTCTCATGGCTGATCACTATCCAGTACGTGTTGGGTGAAGATAGGATTGCACTTGACCGAGATGCTCCCTGCTGCACTATTCTGCAGGCATTCACTGACTTGGCTCAGATGTGATGAATGGCCACTGAAGGGCAGCAGGCACCATGGAGTTCTCCAGTAAGCACAAGGTGGGAGCAAACCTTTTGGGTGACTCCAAAAGGCTGTAAATGTCAACATTGGAAACTGAAATGTATTCTGTCAGTATTATCATTGAGTTTGACTAAACTGTACAGTGCTATGTAATAAACAGTCCAAACTGAAGCTCTTTCAGTTAGAATATTTACCAAATTCTCCAGTGCAATTCACCTTTTGTTCCACAGTTGAAACCATGGCAGAGAATCAGCTGTTTCTGCTTTGTTATCCTAATGTTTGTAATTAGTCTGCAATCATTGGAAATTGTGCACTTGTATTGGTGTTGATTATGAATGTTTGAATTGAGGGTTTTTAGGACTACACACACTTACTGGAATACTACACAGTGCCAGACATGAAATACTGTGGATTTATCGACCTAATACCTGCAATGTTGCCACTTCCAGGTCAAGCTGGCAATCAGCTTGGTGTTTACATCAAAATGTGATTCCGCTAGCATACAGGGTTCTGGCTCGGGTCACACTTTGCGTTTACCATTACCACTGGGCTGAAGGTAGGACGAGCTAACTGTTTGGTACTTTGTGAATGACAGATCAATGCATGAACAGAGACCATTGAAGCTTGCAGTGCAGCTGCCCATTTGGTACATGCCTCTGTCAGCTCTTTGATAGATGTGCCAAATCATTACCTGCCTTCAGTTGAGGAGGAGAGAATGGGTGAAAGAACATTCAAGTGATGAAAGATGTATACCGGAGTCGAGTGGACGAGTATTGGGGAAGAAGTGTGCACAAATATCACATGGAGTGGAATTGTATGGATTGTTGCAATCAATTTAATAGAAATGTGTGCTTTTAAGTACTCGCATAATATTCTGAGATCAATGCTGGTAGCCAATGTATCTGCCATTATCCAGTGTGAGGCACTCAGGACCTGCTTATTTCTTCCCTTTTTGTCTGCTATGTCCACATTATTTTGACCTCTCCTGACCATGTTGATAAAAGGTATTGCACAAAGAAGCCTTGTTATACTGACCAGGCACATCTTGTTTGAACCAAGGTTTGGTTTTCTAATTGCTGACAAATGGGAGTGGGCTGAAAGACAATTGAAGACGTGGAAGGAAATCTGATGGCCCAACAGTGGGGCGTATAAGCAAAATAAATTAAAGCAATTTAATGTGAAGCCATCCCTCTGTCATTATACCCACCGAACATATGTATTATCCATTTGACTTCCTCTTTAGTAAGATTTTGCAGATCAGATGGCAGTGCAACATATAAGAGTACTCGATAGAAAGGCAGCCAATGTAGCAGTGATCTACACCCCATGTGAGCACTGAATTTAGTGGGAAAAATGTCCCAAAGATATCCAAGAATTGTGCATATGATCCAACAAGTCCTTCCAATATTTGATGAGATGTTCAGAGCTGTACTGGAACTCTGGCGTACTCCATTTCTTCACGCTCTATTAGTCACCAGAATGATACCCGGACTCCAAGGATTGTTACGAGGAGCAATTACTCAAATTAGGGTTGTATTCCCTAGAATTTAGAAGGTTATGGGGTGATCTGAAGTTTTCAAGATATTAAGAACATATAGGGTAGATATTTCTACTGGTTGGGGATTCTAGGACGAGGGGGCATAGTCTAAAGATTAGAACTAGACCTTTTCAGGAGTGAAATTAGGAAACACTTCTACATACGGTGTTAGAAGTTTGCAACTCTTCTGCAAATGGCAATTGATGCTAGATCAATTGTTAACTTTAAATCCGAGATTGATAGCTTTCTGTTAAAGGCCAAAGGCGGGTATATGGAGTTAGGTTGCAGATTGAATGGTGGGGCTGAATAGTCCCCTGATCTTTGAGTTCCAAACTGCCACTCCCACTGCCTTCAGGACGCTTTATGTAGCATTGTGGTCCTCTGACAGCAAGGTGCTTTATTCCAAGTCAGGTGAGAAATTTATAGGATTCACTGCAGGATTTTGAGGCAGTCCCATTAAATCATTTGCCCTACCAAAAAGATGCCATAACTCTTCTAATTTCCAAATGGTTGCAGGTCTCCTGCGGTATTCATATTATTGAAGAACTTGCTAAAGTAACTGACAGGTGGGTATATGTGTGTGTTTTTAAACAAGACATCATCGAGGTAGATATTGTCACACAAACATTAGATAACAAATCTGCAAGGATTGCCATGTATCTGGAATGTCAACTTTTTAATAAAAAGACTAAATAGAACTTTCAATATCGAGTCACTTTCACTGCTGGTGCTAGTATCATTAAAGCTCGATTCTTCGTGATGTGATCCTTTGGCAGTATATGTAGCTGACAGCCTGTCATTGTCCACGGCCACCTGATCTGGGTAATGTCAGTGAAAAGGACCCAGATCTTGTTTAGTTTCTCTCTTTGAGCTGTAATCCAAAACTAGGAAAGTTATCCAGGCACACTGGTGTGTAGCCTTGTCAATCAGTCTGGTGTTCCTTTTTTTAAATTCACTTTTTATCCGAGATTGGGAGTCACACATGTTGTCGGCTGTACCATGCCTGACTGAGAGGGGACGAGAAACCTACTCAGTTACATCTTCCCTCACCTTGTCAGCAAAATAAAATTCTAAGACTTTTGAAGCCTGCCTCAATTCAGTCAACCGAGTTGTCTTCTTGGGATCAGTGTTTGTGCACTTCTTGCTCTGCTGAACAGGATACCAAGAACCGCACACATTTGAGGGGTGTAATGTCTAACTCTTGCCTCCAATCCTGCTATTGCAATTTTGATCTTTTATTTACATAGTCAGTGTTCCTCCGAAGCTCCCAATAAAGGATCCTATACTCCTTCCAGTATCTTCGCAGACGCGATGCTTCTACCCATACTCCTTTTACAGTTCCACAATTTGTGGAACTCCTTGCCTCCTTCGATCTGCAGGCTCCTTGCACCATTACGTCTCCATTTACCTTTGCCTTCTCGTCTACTCTTCATTCTTGATGTCCTGCACAGAGACTTAGCTCTTCAAAAAAAAAAGTTTCCCAATAAGAAAAATAAAACTTGATTTGAAATTTGGTACAGGTTACAGAACTTCGTGTTTTCCATTAGATTGGACAGAACACCTATAAATGTACAGCCTCAATAAAGATTAGATAGGTGCAGGAGAACCGAGGAGTGTATGTGTAGAAGTTATGTCAGCATGGAACGAGGTTAGATGTCATGATCTTTTCCATAGAGGGTCATCGACCTCTGGAACAGAGTTGCCGGCTCGTACAGGGAGTGCTGCTTCACTGCAAACATTCAAAAGGGAGCTGGATAAGTTTCTGGCTGAGGGTACTCTATCCCTGTGTACAAAAGGTAGGTGAGATAGTGGGAGTTAGGCCTCATGGTAACTGGTCTCCTGGAACTTGTTTTGAGGATCTTCAAGGTGGGTTGGAGAAGAAGTTCCCGGTATTTTCTTTTCCCTAATTTTGCCTGTGCCTGGAGCTCACATGGCTGTTGACAGGTGGGTCCGTGACTGTATGGGACAGGCTCGATGTCACTTTTGTATGCCTGTAATTATTTTCCTCTTTACCTCCGCTCTTCTGAAGATGATGACCCGGGGGTGAGGTACAGTTTGATGGAGTCACTCCTTGCGTCTCTATAGTCAGGGTGAAGGAACCAGATTTAGCAGCGGGCTTGTCCGGAGACAGTTCCCAAGCACCAATACGCCCAGCTTCTGAGTAAACCCATGCTGATGTCAAAGTAACTAACCGGAAACCATGTTTACTCTCCTGGTGCAGATGCTCCAGTCACGGCCTGCTAGATTCCCTTTGGTTTACAAAACAATAGAAATGGAATCCAGCTCCTTACTCTCTCATCCATAGAACCATCTGTAGCAGCCACTGCTGATTGCTCGGTTGAGCAAAGTCTGCACAGACAGGGAGTCCAGCCTTGGACCTTCATGATCTAGTCAGCTCAGCCAGTCCTTGCCTTGATCAGTTGAGTCACCGGAGGAGGCTGTGTGCGGGATGGATGGAGCTGCAACAACCCCCAAGAAGCTCAGCACCATCCAGGACAAAGCAGCTGGCTTGATTCTCACTTTCAACACCCACTCCCTTCACCACCCCTACACCGTGGTTGCAGTGTGTACTATCCACCTTGCTGAGGCCTCTCCGGCTGCACCTCCCAAACCCGTGACCTCTACCACCCAGAAGGACAAGGGCAGCAGGCGCATGGGAACACCACCACCTCCACGTTCCCCTCCCAGTCACACACCATCCCGATTTGGAAATATATCGGCCGTTCCTTCATCGTGGCTGGGTCACAATCCTGGAACTCCCTCCCTAACCGCACTGTGGGAGCACCTTCACCACACGGACTGCAGCGGTTCAAGAAGGTGGCTCACCACCACCTTCTCAAGGGGCAATTAGGGATGGGCAATAAATGCCGGCCCTGCCAGCGATGCTCACATTCCAGGAATGAGTTAAATAAAAGATGCCAGCACACAGGTTAGGCTATCCGTGTGAAGGAGCGGGAGCCTCTGTAACAAGACTCTCAGTTAACGATACGGCGCTTTTTACTTCAATTAGCGACCTGATAATATAGAAGTATTTTTGGCATCGAGGAATGTCAATTTGCCAATATCTGCTTTTAAGACAGCAAGACCAGTCGCCATAGCAACTTAGCTAATTCCATTGAATTGGGTAATGAATCAAATGGGGTTTAGTTTCCCCTCTGTTGTTTCCAAGAGCCAGGCAGTCTTGTACACTGACTAGTTCCCGCTGCATTATTTATATAGGGATAAGTACACTGCATTGTATCTGGTACCGAGAAGCCCAGGATTATTAAGGGATGGAGCTTGGGGGCCTTTTCATGCAATATTCTCAGATTGCAAACACAATTGAACGATTTGACGTGACATTTGAATGAAAGCTGCTTTTTTTGAACTGAACAATGGCACTGGCCGCACTGATTCACCTGCCCTTCTACCTAATGGGTTTCTGCATATCCAGCCCTAAACTTTAAATTTTGGCTCGCTTTACGAGCAGACGTATCCAGACCTTCATTTTTGATTGTTGAGGACCCAGTGAAGGGCCAAAGTGTAGAGAACACCAGCCAGAGAGAGAAGACTGGGTCATGTACGAGGGGGCTGTCTCCATATTTTCCGAGAAGTGATCATGTGTCTTTTTTTGTTGTAAACCTGTAGATTGTGGGATAAAGGAAAAACCGGGGAGGCGAGAAGTTCCTCA
The DNA here is from genome assembly GCF_044704955.1 of Pristiophorus japonicus. NCBI lineage: Eukaryota > Metazoa > Chordata > Chondrichthyes > Pristiophoridae > Pristiophorus > Pristiophorus japonicus. Next base: position 66,270,899 of record NC_091997.1, read on the forward strand.
GTTTTAAGATCTTTGGGAAAGGAGGAGTTGGAGAGGGTGAGATGACTGCTGACTGTAGATCATTCTTGTTACAGTAACATTTTTTGTCTCCTAGTCTTGCAACCAATACGATTAAGTCATCAGATGTGGTATGTCTCTGGCTTTTAGTTCTACTTTGTATCGGATGATAAAACTCTCCCGCTCAGTATTCTTGGGGTAGGGGTAGTTGGAAGAAATAGTCACTCCTGATCACTAGCCAGTGTTGATAAGTTCCCACGCGTGAACATTGGACCAGGACAGATGGCATTCAGCCGTGATGCACCACTCGGTCGAAAAGCTCAGTGATGCACACCACGTCCAGTTGACGCTTTAAGGTGTGGAGTCTTGGTCGAGGTACTAGAAGGCACCTTAGTATTGGGTGCAGCACCTCCGGGGGGGAAGTAGAATTCAGTTCAAAAATTGATGAGAGTAATTGTGTTATTTTGTCCTGGAACATGTGTGTGTGTGTGTGAAATCTGACCTACAGCTGTGTGTAGCTGAAGGAATTTTCTGCAAAAGGAGCTGTGGGCTGTGAGAGAGTCAGAGACAGCCGCTCACTCAAAGGCAAGGTCGCAGGTCCTCGATGAAAGTTATCAGGGATGATTATGAGGCATGAGTGAACTATCTTCTATTATCGAGGTTGCCACTACTTGGTGAATGCAACAAGAAGAGAGACTGTAAGTACATACAATGAATTAAAGGGACAGGGGAAATAAGCACATCAAGGCTTGGTTATGGGGGGCAAGAGAAATGGGTTACAATTGCACTGTGCAATATCAATAGCACATTAATGCCCCGGTATGGAATCCTCTGTTATTTTAATGAAAGCGTTAGTCCATTTAATTTAAGCTGGTTTGCTAAACTAGTAAAACACCAGCCGACACTAGCAATCCATGCAAATTATGATACTGGTAACACACTGCAATTTCAATCCAAATTGTGACATGATGGTATTCGGAGGTTGCAATTAGAGCCTTGCTTTTCTATATATTAGTTTTATGTTGAACTGCTTTTTAAAATTTTCTGAGTTTTATTTTTCTAGAACATGTTTGCAAGTTTGTATCCGACACTTTGGAACCCCCTCCCCTCCCCTTAAAGGTTTAAATATGTAGAATGTGACTTAATTTAGTGGGTTTAAAGCATTTACTACAAACTCCTAAATTTCACACACTTTCAATGTTATTTTGTAAACAAGTCTTTGGATGTAACCGCTATTTGTTTGTGAATGTTTGGTGTGATGGGTAACTGAACTGCTGCCCATCCACGCTGTCAATCCTGTATAAATACTTGCCACTATTTCTCAGGCCCTCCTCACTCTCGGTGGCCCATCTGCAACTCCATGGCTCACCAATTCTCTATTCTTGCTTCTCTCGCTGTAATCTCATTCCTTCTTTCCTTGTCGCTGACCTACATTGGCTCCCGGTTAAGCAACGCCTCGATTTCAAAATTCTCATCCTTGTTTTCAAATCACTCCATGGCCCTCGTCCCTCCCTATCTCTGTAATCTCCTCCAGCCCCACAACCCCCCGAGATGTCTGCACTCCTCTAATTCTACCCTCTTGAGCATCCCTGATTATAATCACTCAAGCATCGGTGGCCGTGCCTTCTGTTGCCTGGGCCCCAAGATCTGGAACTCCCTCCCTAAACCTCTCCGCCTCTCTACCTCTCTTTCCTCCTTCAAGATGCTCCTTAAAACCTACCTCTTTGACCCAGCTTTTTGGTCACCCGCGCTAATTTCTACTTTTGTGGCTCAGTATCAAATTTTTTATCTCGTAATACTCCTGTGAAGCACCTTGGGATGTTTCACTATGTTAAAGGCGTTAAATAAATACAAGTTGTTGTTGTCCTGTCGAGGTGAACCGTTTGTTGTGCACCTGGTTAACCCAGCGTGTGCTCGCTGTCTGTCCTGCTGTAGTTAATTAACCATCACACTTTCAGGCTTGTCCAGCTGATTCAACAGGTGAATGGGCCACCTATTGTGCTCCAAAGTCGGAGCCACCATTGAGGTCCCAGGTTCAACCCCCACAGCCTGTGATGAGTTAGTGGGCCTCTGAATGGGAGCTATCGCGTATATGATGTCAACTGGGCTATCTACATCCACTAATCGAGCAAATTCCTCAGCAAATTATCCAAATAAGATAGCCACCAAGAAATCCAATAGGGAATGCAGAAGAAACTTCTTTACCCAGAGAGCGTTGAGAATGTGGAATGCGCTACCACAGGGAGTGTTGAGGCAAATAGTATCATTGCATTTAAGGGGCGGATACACAAGCATATGAGGGAGAAAGGGAATAGAGGGTTAGATGAGGAAAGACGGGAGGAGGCTCGAGTGGAGCATAAACGCCGGCATGGCCTGGTTGGGCCGAATGGCCTGTTTCTGTGCCATATATCCTATGTAAGTTCTTCCAGGTTGCTAAGGCGGGATCGTCTTTTCCAAATGCCAGGTTCAAAATCTCCAAAACCCCCTTCTCTGTCAGAGTGGGGTTGATCTTGACTTCGCCTGGCAGTGTAAGTCGGGTGATAGCCAGCCAGCCGCCCGTTATCTACCTCTCCCCATTGCACACAGTCACGATCTACCCCAGTGTCTCATGATCCCTTCCGGCAATGGGTCTAGAATCAAAGTCATTTCCCAGTTATGCCTCGTTTCCATTTTTGAATCATAGAAATTTACAGCACGGAAGGAGGCCATTTCGGCCCATCATTGCCGTGCTGACCGACAAAGAGCTATCCAGCTTAATCCCACTTTCCAGCTCTTGGTCCGTAGCCCTGTAGGTTACGGCACTTCAAGTGTACATCCAGGTACTTTTTAAATGTGGTGAGGGTTTCTGCCTATACCACCCTTTCAGTCAGAGAGTTCCAGACCCACACTACCCTCTGGGTGAAAAAAGTTCTCCTCAAATCCCCTCTAAACCTCCCCCCAATTACTTTAAATCTACACCCTCTGGTTATTGACCCCTCTGCTAAGGGAAATAGGTCCTTCCTACCCACTCTATTCAAGTCTCTCATATAATATAATACATGAGGAATGTAGGCACCACACAGACCTCACTCCCCCCAGTCCATGGGACCGATCCCGGACTGTAGAAAATTGTTAAAGGCACGAGCTAAGCGGCACTGTAAGGTATGTACCTGGTGAGTACGTTCACAGGTTTGTAGAGCTGTTGAGTTGGGAGGGGTTTAGCCAGTCACGCAATGTTCACAAGACTCAATAAAACCCCAGCCAGTTGGGTTCGGGGGATCCACGATGAGGCAGGTGGTTGTGAGGCAGGTGGATGAACTGGTAATGTGTAGTGTGATAAACCTTTGCTAATAAACCAACTAGTTCTTAGTAGCAATGTGTTGCTATGAATTCTTAAGCAAAGACCCCATGAAACAAATACGTTACAGGCACGGCTCCTGTTTCTTTGGGCAAGTGTTTGAAGAGTACGTTAAATGGCGATTTAATCCCAAATAAAATCGTTACTCCGTGCAGTTTTGGCGGTGGAACTGGAGACCTTGAGTGATATGTTTGAAGCATTGTGGAGCAGTCATGCAGCTGAGAGTACACATGTCTAGAATGTCAGTACTGAATCATGGTGTGTGCGACTTGTTTCTGTACAGCCGCAGAACAGCAGGTCACGGGGAAGATCAGAGTTGGTGCCGGGACGACATGAGACCTGTGGACTGAGGGCCGGATTTCCCAGGAGGGGAGTGCCCCTCCCCCCTGCACCCATTCACCAGGAGCAATGGCTGCCCCGCTCCCCCTCATGGTAACCCTGGTGTTGCTGGCGAGCCCACGCAGCGCAGGTAAGAGTTTGCGGTTCCGCGACTTTCTCAGGTTCCAGCGTGGAGTGCGGCGTGCAAGGCTTCCCTGGGTGGTCCGGTTATTAAAGGCACAGTCCAGGGTCACACAGACCAGCAGGCCCAGGTGTCGAGCCGGTCAGTGCTGAGTTAGCTGGTGTCAGCTAGGTTGGCTTCAATGAAAAGAGAGACTTGCATTTATATAGCGCCTTTCACAACCTCAGGATGTCCTCAACAGCTTTACAGCCAATGAAGTACTTTTTGGAGTGTAGTCACTGTTGAAATGTGGGAAATGCGGCAGCCAATTTGCGCACAGCAAGCTCCCACAAACAGCAATGTGCTAATGACTCAGATAATCTGTTTTTAGTGATGTTGGCTGAGGGATAAATATTGGCCCCAGGACACCGGGGAGAACTCCCCTGCTCTTCTTCAAGTAGAGCCATGGGATCCTTTACCTGCCTGTCGCCTGAGAGGGCAGTCAGGACCTCGGTTTAACATCTCATCCGAAAGACGGCCCCTTTGACAGTGCAGCGCTCCCTCAGCACTGGCACTAGAGTGTCAGCCTAGATTTTTGTGCTCAAATCTCTGGAATGGGACTTGAACCCACAACCTTCTGACTCAGAGGCGAGAGAGAGTGCTGCTCACTGAGCCACGACTGACACCAATGCCCCTGAACTCAGGAGGAAAAACAGATGAAGCCAGGGTTGGCTCTCTTGATTGCTGTGCAATACAGTGGGATATGTGGATAGCAAGTGAGACAGGATCAGGCTGGGCTGTGCCGCCTCCCAAGGTCAAATTGCCTGGTGACGGTTATGGTTCAGACTCGTATCTAGAGAAAGATGGCTGGGGTGGCGTATTGAATGAAGGCCAGCGTTTGTGGAACTCTAACCAAGCTAGAATCGGAGAGGGATAATGATAATGTACAGCATCGCATGTTCTTTGGACAATGGGCTCCTTTGCCAAATTAAGGATGGATTGGACTGAGAGGTGAAAGCAGGGTTGGGGTATTTGGCTGGCAATGCCCACCCTAGTCACTCACTAAGCGCTGGTCTTGCAGGTAACAGGATTGACCAGTACATGGACGTGTTGAAAGATGTTGCACGTTTATTCGGAGGAGGAAACGCAGAAGGAAAACCAGAACCGATCCCTGCCCATGCAAGGTCGGGCACCAAAGATTCCCAAAGGATCCATTCCGTGGTCTCCAGCCTGATGGGCGGGCTCAGAACTTTGAGCGCTTTACCCCAAAGAAATCTGCCCTCGTTTCTCACCAAACACACGCTGGACAGCAAGAGACTCTCCGCATTTCTCTACAACATCTCGTTGTACCTACAAAGCAACGACCCCCAGGATCCAGCGGACGAGAGCCTGGCGCTGAGCTCCCTGGACTCGGAGGGAGTGGAGGTGGGCTCACCACCCAGGGCCACCCTGGAACTGAAGGACCTCTTTGTCTCTTTGAGGGCCAGCAGGAACCTGGACATCCTGGTGGAGTTTCTGCAAAGTGTCTTGGACTTTTTCACCGAGCACCAGCTCTTCAGTTGGTTTTTCCAACAGCACAACTGGGAAGTCATTGCCAGCCTGTTTGAGATGGTTGCCCAAACATTATTAAGTGGGACTTATGGACAAGCCAGTGCTGGTATTCAGGAGCTGATCTGTGCCCTGACCGGGCAGAGCGATTGTGGCATCGATATGGCTTGGCTTGAAGGTCTCGGCAAGTTGTTCGACCAGACCAACTGGAAGTCGGTGGTCAATTTTCAGTCCAACGGTCCACCTCCTAGAAATGAAAGATTGCGGCCATGGAACAGGCCCACAGTGTCCGGCAGCAATGGGAATGCAGCTCCACAAACTTCAGGCTCGGCAGAAAGTGTCAACTCGGTCCAGAGTCTGCTTCAGATTCTTTCCAAGCCCAGCGGCAGGAGGGGCAGCTCAGAGGGCATGCCTTCGGCCAATCGATCCCACAGTGCCTGGGGCGAGGAAGCCTTGTGGGACGGCCTGGAAGAGCTCCGACAGAATATTTTGCGAAAGGTCGGGTCGTCCGTCTACACGAACTTCAAGAGGAAAGTGTCCCGAATGACGGACTCTCTGGTGAATGAAGTTTCGTCCGTTATTGGAATCCCTCAGTCAGACCTCGACGGGACATGTTCTGTAGGTAAGAGGCATTTCAGCAGAGGTTATGTTTTCATAGAATAATAGGAATCACAACACTGCTCCAATCACATTTCCTTAATCTTTCCCCATATCCTGCTCTGTTATCCAAATCCCTTTTAAATAATCTAGTCTCTGCCTCTATAGCCCCTTGTGGTAAAGCATTCTGTGTTTTAATAACCCACTTTATGAAAACATTTCGTCTAATTTTCCCCATCGTTCTTCTCATGAAAGAAAGACTTGCATTTATGTAGTGCCTTTCATAACCTTTGCAGCCAATGAAGTACTTAAAAAAAAATGTGGTCACTGTTGTATTGTAGGAAATGCAGCAGCCAACGTGCACACAGCAAGCTCCCACAAACAGCAATGAAAGAAATGACCAGATCATCTGTTTACTGATAGTTGAGGGATAAATATTGGCCCCAGGACACCGGGAAATAGTGTCATGGGAACTCTTACGTACACCTGAGAGAGCAGACAGGGTCTCGGTTTAGCATCTCAACCAAAAGACGGCACCTCCGACAGTGCAGCACTCCCTCAGTGCTGCACTGGAGTGTCAGCCCAGATTATGGCCTCAAGTCTCTGATATTCCTAAATGTTACCAATTCACCAAATAGTGGAAATAATCTTTCACTGTTTGATCTGTGCAAAATTTTTAATAACCTCTATTTGATCTCCTCTTAATCTTTTCTGTCTTTAAAAGGAAATGGCCCTAATGTTTTGATCCTTTCTTCATAACAATAATCTCTCATCCTCAACAACACCAACTTGTATTTATATAGCGCCTTTAATGTAGTGAAACGTTCCAAGGCACTCCCACAGGAGTGTTATGAAATTTTTAAAAAATTGACACCGAGCCACATAAGTAGAAATTAGGGCAGGTGACCAAAAGTTTGGTCAAAGAGGTAGGTTTTACGGAGCGTCTTGAAGGAGGAAAGAGAGGTGGAGAGGTTTAGGGAGGGAGTTCCCGAGCTTGGGGCCCAGGCAACAGAAGGTTCCAGGGAACCTTTGCCGTGTCCTTTCTTTGGCTCTGAAACCCATCCTATATCTGCACACAACATTTCAATCAATGTACGTTTGAATATTTTGTGATATGGGAAACCAGTGCAACCAAAGTTTTAAAAATATCTCCTTTCTTACAGGGGACCTAAGACAACTTCTTTTATGGTAAGTTTACTCAGTGTTTCACCACAGTTTAGCTTCTTGTTTTGAACTTGATCAGCCCCCCCAGCAAAACTGTTCGCACTCCCTCTATCCAGATACCCGGACTTCAAGGGTTAAGTTACATGGAGAGATTACACAAATTAGAGTTGTATTCCCTGGAATTTAGAAGCTTAAGGGGTGATCTGATTGAAGTTTTCAGGATATTAAGGGGAACAGATAGGGTAGACAGAGAAAGACTATTCCTGCTGGTTGGGGAGCCTGGGACTAGGGGCAAAGTCTAACAATTCGAGCCAGACCTTTCGGGAGTGAAATTAGGAAACATTTCTACACACACAGGGTGGGAGAGGTTTGGAACTCTCTTCTGCAAACGCCAATTGATGCTAGATCAATTGTTCATTTTAAATCTGAGATTGATAGATTTCTATTAAACAAAGATATTAAGGATTTGGGCCAAAGGCGGGTATATGGAGTTAGGTCGCAGATCAGCTCGAGGGGCTAAATGGCCTCCTCCTGTTCCTGTGTAACAGGCTTGAGGGCTGAATGGCCTCCTCCTGTTCCTGTGTAACAGGCTCGAGGGGCTGAATGGTCTCCTCCTGTTCCCAATGTAATGGGCTCGAGGGGCTGAATGGCCTCCTCCTGTCCCTAACGTAACGGGCTCGAGGAGCTGAATGGTCTCCTGTTCCTAATGTAACAGGCTCGAGGGGCTGAATGGCCTTCTCCTGCTCCTGTGTAACAGGCTCGAGGGGCTGAATAACCCCCTCCTATTCTCATGTTCCTGCAATTCTCCATAGCAGCTTTGAAGCCAGGAAAATGAAATCCACTGAAATGAGAACCTCAACACAAAATGACACACCAGGTTCTCACTCTGGGCCAGGCTGTGGCAATGAGCCCTGATTGGCTGAAAGATTACGTCCCCCTTCTCACCACTCCACTATCGGAGTCAAAACCTTCAAGCCTTTTGCCCTTGTAGTTTGGGATTCTATTTGTAATCTCTTAGCACCTTCATAAACCTTTTCAAAACCTAGCTTCCTTGCCAGATCCTCCGAGCACCTCCAAGCACCTCCCCTTTCTTGCCACCTACTTCCTGCTCAACATCTCTCCCTTCCTGCAGTAAAGCACTTTGGGTTGTTTCACCATACGCTGGGCTCTGCATAAATAAGCAGTGGGGTCGGACATTACCCTAGGACCGGAGTTAATATCTGGCTTCGAGAGGCCAAGGGAAACGGTTCAGCCCAGCAGCACAGTCGTGCCCTCAATAAGAACATTATTTAGCTCACAACCTCAACCAGTGACACAGAGGAAAGAAAGACTTGCATTTATATACATAAGAACATAAGAACATAAGAATTAGGAACAGGAGTAGGCCATCTAGCCCCTCGAGCCTGCTCCGCCATTCAACAAGATCGTGGCTGATCTGGCTGTGGACACAGCTCCACTTACCCGCCTGCTCCCCGTAACCCTTAATTCCCTTATTGGTTAAAAATCTATCTATCTGTGATTTGAATACATTCAATGAGCTAGCCTCAACTGCTCCCTTGGGCAGAGAATACCACAGATTCACAACCCTCTGGGAGAAGAAATTCCTTCTCAACTCGGTTTTAAATTGGCTCCCCTGTATTTTGAGGCTGTGCCCCCTAGTTCTAGTCTCCCCGACCAGTGGAAACAACCTCTCTGCCTCTATCTTGTCTATCCCTTTCATTATTTTAAATGTTTCTATAAGATCACCCCTCATCCTTCTGAACTCCAAGGAGTAAAGACCCAGTCTACTCAATCTATCATCATAAGGTAACTCCCTCATCTCCGGAATCATTCTAGTGAATCGTCTCTGTACCCCCTCCAAGGCTAGTATATCCTTCCTTAAGTAAGGTGACCAAAACTGCACGCAGTACTCCAGGTGCGGCCTCACCAATATCCTATACAGTTGCAGCAGGACCTCCCTGCTTTTGTACTCATCCCTCTCGGAATGAAGACCAACATTCCATTCGCCTTCCTGATTACCTGCTGCACCTGCAAACTAACCTTTTGGGATTCATGCACAAGGACCCCCAGGTCCCTCTGCACCACAGCATGTTGTAATTTCTCCCCATTCAAATAATATTCCCTTTTACTGTTTTTTTCCCAAGGTGGATGACCTCACATTTTCCGACATTGTATTCCATCTGCCAAACCTTAGCCCATTCGCTTAACCTATCTAAATCTCTTTGCAGTTTCTCTGTGTCCTCTACACAACCCGCTTTCCCACTAATCTTTCTGTCATCTGCAAATTTTGTTACACTACACTCAGTCCCCTCTTCCAGGTCATCTATGTATATTGTAAACAGTTGTGGTCCCAGCACCGATCCCTGTGGCACACCACTAACCACCGATTTCCAACCCAAAAAGGACCCATTTATCCCGACTCTCTGCTTTCTGTTAGCCAGCCAATTCTCGATCCATGCTAATACATTTCCTCTGACTCCGCGTACCTTTATCTTCTGCAGTAACCTTTTGTGTGGCACCTTATCGAAAGCCTTTTGGAAATCTAAATACACCACATCCATCGGTACACCTCTATCCACCATGCTCGTTATATCCTCAAAGAATTCCAGTAAATTAGTTAAACATGATTTCCCCTTCATGGATCCATGTTGCGTCTGCTTGATTGCACTATTCCTATCTAGATGTCCCGCTATTTCTTCCTTAATGATAGCTTCAAGCATTTTCCCCACTACAGATGTTAAACTAACCGGCCTATAGTTACCTGCCTTTTGTCTGCCCCCTTTTTTAAACAGAGGCGTTACATTAGCTGCTTTCCAATCCGCTGGTACCTCCCCAGAGTCCAGAGAATTTTGGTAGATTATAACAAATGCATCTGCTATAACTTCCGCCATCTCTTTTAATACCCTGGGATGCATTTCATCAGGACCAGGGGACTTGTCTACCTTGAGTCCCATTAGCCTGTCCAGCACTACCCCCCTAATGATAGTGATTGTCTCAAGGTCCTCCCTTCCCACATTCCCGTGACCAGCAATTTTTGGCATGGTTTTTGTGTCTTCCACTGTGAAGACCGAAGCAAAATAATTGTTTAAGTCTCAGCCATTCACTACCACCGAACAGCCAATGCAGTACATAGAAACATAGAAACACAGAAAATAGGTGCAGATGTAGGCCATTCGGCCCTTCGAGCCTGCACCACCATTCAATAAGATCATGGCTGATCATTCATCTCAGTACCCCTTTCCTGCTTTCTCTCCCTACCCCTTGATCCCTTTAGCCTTAAGGGCCATATCTAACTCCCTCTTGAATATATCCAATGAACTGGCATCAACAACTCTCTGCGGTAGGGAATGTCACAGGTTAACAACTCTCTGAAGTTTCTCCTCATCTCAGTCCTAAATGGTTTACCCCTTATCCTTAGACTCTGTCCCCTGGTTCTGGACTTCCCCAACATCGGGAACGTTCTTCCTGCATCTAACCTGTCCCGTCCCGTCAGAATTTTATGTTTCTATGAGATCCCCTATCATCCTTCTAAACTCCAGCGAATAAAGGCCCAGTCGATCCTCATATGTCAGTCCAGCCATCCTGGGAATCAGACTGGTGAACTTTCACTGCGCTCCCTCAATAGAAAGAATGTCCTTCCTCAGATTAGGAGACCAAAATTGAACACAATATTCCAGGTGAGGCCTCACCAAGGCCCTGTACAACTGCAGCAAGACCTCCCTGCTCCTATACTCAAAACTATGAAGGCCAACATACCATTTGCCTTCTTCACCGCCTGCTGCACCTGCATGCCAACTTTCAATGACTGATGTACCATGACACCCAGGTCTTGTTGCACCTCCCCTTTTCCTAATCTGCCGCCATTCAGATAATATTCTGCCTTCGTGGTTTTGCCCCCAAAATGGATAACCTCACATTTATCCACATTATACTGCATCTGCCATGCACTTGCCCACTCACCTAACCTGTCCAAGTCACCCTGCAGCCTCTTAACATCCTCCTCACAGCTCACAGCGCCACCCAGTTAGTGTCATCTGCAAACTTGGAGATATTACATTCAATTCCTTCATCCAAATCATTAATGTATATTGTAAATAGCTGGGGTCCCAGCACTGAGCCCTGCAGCACCCTACTAGTCATTGCTTGCCATTCTGAAAAGGACCCGTTTATTCCGACTCTCTACTTCCTGTCTGCCAACCAGTTCTCGATCCATGTCAGTACATTACCCCCAATACCATGTGCTTTGATTTTGCACACCAATCTCTTGTCAAAAGCCTTTTGAAAGTCCAAATACACCACATCCACTGGTTCTCCCTTGTCCACTCTACTAGTTATATCCTCAAAAAATTTGAATTGTAGTCACTGTTTTAATGTAGGAAACGCGGCAGCCAATTTGCGCACAGCAAGCTCCCACAAACAGTAATGTGATAATGACCAGATGATCTGTTTTAGTGATGTTGGTTAAGGAATAAATATTGGGCCCATTACACCGGGGATAACTCCCCTGCTCTAATTCAAAATAGTGCTATGGGATCTTTTACATCTACCTGGGAGGGCAGATGGGGCCTCGGTTTAATGTCTCATCCGAAAGACAGCACCTCCAACAGTGCAGCACTCCCTCAACACTGGCCACTCCGACAGTGCGGTGCTCCCTCAGCACTGGCCCTCCGACAGTGCGGCGCTCCCTCAGCACTGGCCCTCCGACAGTGCGGCGCTCCCTCAGCACTGCCCCTCCGACAGTGCGGCGCTCCCTCAGCACTGGCCCTCCGACAGTGCGGCGCTCCCTCAGTACTGCCCCTCCGACAGTGCGGCACTCCCTCAGCACTGGCCCTCCGACAGCGCGGCGCTCCCTCAGCATTGGCCCTCCGACAGTGCGGCACTCCCTCAGCACTGGCCCTCCGACAGTGCAGCGCTCCCTCAGCACTGCCCCTCCGACAGTGCGGCGCTCCCTCAGCATTGGCCCTCCGACAGTGCGGCACTCCCTCAGCACTGGCCCTCCGACAGTGCAGCGCTCCCTCAGTACTGGCCCTCCGACAGTGCGGCGCTCCCTCAGCACTGCCCCTCCGACAGTGCGCCGCTCCCTCAGCACTGGCCCTCCGACAGTGCGGCGCTCCCTCAGCACTGGCCCTCCGACAGTGCGGCGCTCCCTCAGCACTGGCCCTCCGACAGTGCGGCGTTCCCTCAGCACTTCACTAGAGAACCAGCCTAGATTTTTGTGCTCATGTTTCTGGAACCCACAACCTTCTGACTCAGAGGTGAGAGAGTGCTACCCACTGAGCCACAGCTGGCACTAAGAATTAGTAAGAAACCTCAATGAACAGAACCTGGCTACCCACCAAAGAGCAGTTTTAGATCTTTGGGTTTTTTGTTTAAGATCTTGGAGCTTTTTTGGCAGCTATGCTAAGGTTGGAGTTTGTGAACATCTTTTACTATGTGTGTTAACGTTTTTGAGGGTATATTTTCCTTCTTTCATTGCTAACAGTTATGACTCGGAGAAAACATACACCTTTTGTCTCTTGCTTTTGACTCCATTGTATCCTTGTGTTTGCATCTTGTGCATGTCAATTGCATATGCAAATCATTCATGCTGACCTGTTGAGCCCATTGCATAGCCTTCCCACACCGTTTCCATTCAGGATATCACAATCTGTGTCTCTGCTTGTTTTATATTTCAAATCTAGGGGGATCAGGAACAACATCTCCTGGAACATCCCGATACTAGGATTCAGCTCCAGGGGTGTTTTCACAGAAACACCTTTCCTGTCCTGCAGCCGGCCAGGTGACAAAGTCCGGGACACGCAGAGAAATTCCCGCAAAATCTCCAAGAGATCCGAGGAGGCCGCTAAAGACGAGAGTGACTTTCCCTACGCCGGGGTGCTGGAGGCGGTGTGCAACAACCCTGTTCCCAAGTTGCCCGGAATCTCCAACTTCACCCTCTATCTCTACTGCAACCTTTTGACCCAGGCCACAGAGGCGACCCGGTCTCCTCCCAACCTCCGAGCCACCTGCTCGGACGCTGCCTGGTACTTTTCCGTGGTGGAGGAAGATCTGTACTGGGTCCAGGTCTGCAAGCAGTTCTACACCTCCGCATTCAACTCCACCGTCTGCAGCAATGCCTCCCTGTTAAATCAGCAAGACTTCAACCAACCTTGGATCCTCGGGCTGTGCTCCGGGCTGCAGAGGCCTAGGAACGTTGGTATCTCTGCCAGCAATTGCGCCAGACTGTCTGCCCTTGCCAGCCTGCGCCCAGAAGATATTCAGAAGTGTGCGCTGCCCAATAGCACAGCTTATATTCAGAAGCTTTGCTCCAATGAAACTTTCCTGAAGAATGTGGTTGGGGATAAGAGGTTTATCATCAACCTTTGCAGTCAGCTGAATGGACTGAGAATGGAGGTGAGCTCTTTGATGGCGGGGGATGAGAATGGTGCCCATTACATTGACCACTTTTGTGAGCAAAGGAGGCGACTGACAAATCTAGGTGTGAACGAGACCTGGATGAACCAATTCTGCTCCTGGTTGTCTGTTAACCTGGAAGGAGCAAATGTCAATAGCAAATGTGAGCGAATGTTTGAGAGTTCGGATATTGACCTGGATGAAGTTCAGGAATGCATCCTTCAGCTCGGTGTTGGGTACATCAAGGTGCTTTGCTCCAACAGTACTTTGCTGAAGAATGGGACTGGAAGCAGTGCCTGGATTGGTCGGCTTTGCCCACACCTGTACGATGGCCCAGAGGGGCCGCACGTACCAACCAACAAGTGCCATCGATTGTTTGAGGTTTCAAATGTCACCGTCCAAGATTTGCAGCAGTGCGTCTTTGCAAACGGCGCAGCCCACGTCCGCAATATTTGCACCAATGGGGCGTCTCTGAAGGTCGATGACAGGGCCATGTCCTGGATAATCCGCTTTTGCAACCTGCTTGATCAAGTGAACAAGGAGCTGAAGTCTTTAATTGTTGGAAACCAACCTTTACTGTGCGATTACAGAACATGGTCTTCCCAGATGTTCCTCAATGGGAGCCTTCTCATGACCTGCAAAGGTCAGGACGGCCAGGGGTTCAAGGAGGTCATTTGCAGAAACGCCACTCTTTATTATTCAGTCTCAGCCACGCACCCTTGGATTGTGAGTTATTGCACGGCCTCCAACGTAACGCACGATGAGAAGTGCTTTGTCCGGGATCTGCTGGATATGCTTCCAACTCCTTTGAGCTTCAACACAACCCGACTTTGTAAAAATCCCACCGCGTTCCTGATGGACCTCCTCGACCGCTTCAATCAGTGCGATGACCAGGCCTTCAGTTGGATTTCTAACGCCAACTATATTCTCCGAGTCTTCGACTACCTCCTGGATTTCTCGAGCCTCGACCGCAGTGAGGAGGAGGTCCAAGAGGTTTTGAGTGAAGCCATTCTTCTCTCCAGCTTGTCGGACAATGCTTCATTCTGGGCGTCCTTCAACCCCAACGCGTCTGTCAGTATCTTACAGACTATCGACAGCTACTTGATGGAGGAGACAAACGGAGCCCTCAAAAAAGATCTTCTCAACTGCTTCAGTGTAAGCAATAGGGTAGAACAAAGGGGTGTCCAAGCTAACCTCCATTAAACCTCCCCTGAACCTTCTCTGCTCAAAGGAGAACAATCCCATCTCTCCGCATAACTGAAGTCCCTCATCCCTGGTACCATTCTGGTCAATCTCTGCATCTTCTCCAAGGCCTTGACATTCTCCCTGTAGTGTGGTGCCCAGAATTGGACACAATACTCCAGCTGGGGTCTCACCGGATTTGGAAGGTATTTATGGACCAATTATCAACACAACTTCCAGTCAGATTCTTCAGAAGATTACCGTCCGAGCAAAGCTCCTCGAGTCCCAGCCATCAAGGCCTCAAAGCCCAAGGTAGTTAATCCCACTTTCATCCTTGGTCCTGTTTGAATTTCACAGTAGTGTTGCCTCATTGGTTGAGAGATATCTTCCAAAGGAGGTTCGACCTCGGCTGGAGGCCAATCCTGGGCAAGATGTCAAGGCCTTGGAGAGGGCGTGGAGGAGATTTACCAGAATGGTCCCAGGGGATGAGGGGCGTCGGTGACGTGGAGTTCTGCAGAAGCCAGGGTTGTTCTCCTTGCAGGGAAGGTTAAGGGGAGGTTTAAAATTATGAGTAGGAACTGGCAGGAGGTTCGGTAACCAGAGGGCACAGATATGAGATAATTGACAAAAGAACCAGAGGAGGAGATGGGGGGGAATGTTTTTACGCAGCGAGTTATTGTGATCGGGAACGCGCTGCCTGAAAGGGCGGTGGGAGCAGATTCAATCGTAACTTTCAGAAGAGAATTGGATAAATACTTGAACAGGAAACATTTACAGGGCTGTGGGGAAAGAGCAGGGGGGAGTGGGACTAATTGGATCGCTCGTTCACAGAACCGGCACAGACACGATGGGCCGAATAGCCTCCTTCTGTGCTGAAAGATTCTATGAAATCCAAAATCGCAACCTCAAGATCTATTAGTGGCAGCACATTATACAGGAATTAATGGGATCGGGGATTTGAACACTCCCCCAGGTCCATGTTCAGCTTGTGGGGCTGCTGGCAGTGACACCAAGTCATTCCATAGATATTTTTTAAAAGTTTGGAAAGATTTTAACGAAAAGAACTAAAGCTTGAAACAGACTGTAATATTTTGCGAACTTTCAGTAAGCTCGGGCTGTGCGATGTACAATGAATGTGTCAACTGGCTCTGCTTCACCACAGGAACAACTAACAATACCCAGGAAGTGGGTCATCATTTCATAGAATTCAGATTAGCTGCAGGATGATCTCAGAGGGTGGTGAATCTTTGGAATTCTCTGCCCCAGAGGGCTGTGGAGGCTCAGTCGTTGAGTATGTTCAAGACGGAGACCGATAGATTTTTGGATATTAAGGGAATCGAGGGATATGGGGACAGTGCAGGAAAGTGGAGCTGAGGTCGAAGATCAGCCGTGATCTTATTGAGTGGCGGAGCCGAATGGCCGAATGGCCGACTCCTGCTCCTAATTCTAATGTTCTTATGATGGGCTTTATACAAAAGATCAGACTGCTAATTGTCTGAGGTATGAACCGTTTATCGATGCTACTCTCTCGTTACTTGTGCAAGGTATAACTGCTGATTGTCTACAAGAGAAAGAAAGAAACTTACATTAATATAGCGCCTTTCACAACCTCAGGATGTCCCAAAGTGCCAAACAGCCAATTAACTACACTTATAACTGTAGTCACTGTTGTAATGTGGGAAACGCGGCAGCCAATTTGTGCACAGCAAGCTCCCACACACAGCAATGAGCAGATAATCTGTTTCAGTGATACCGATTGAGGGATAAATATCGGCCAGGACACCGGTGAGAACTCCCCAACTCCTCTTCGTAATAGTGCCATGGGATCTTTTACGCCCGCCTGAGAGAGCAGACGGGGCGTCGGTTTAACATCTCATCAAAAAGACGCACAATGCTGGTAACTTTGTATTCGATCTCGCCCCTTGCATGGTCACCAGCACCCTGCTCCTTCCAAAGGCACTGATTCACTCTGGAGAATCACCTGTCCCTCCAGTACCTTTCCGAAGTGGTAATGTTTTATATGTGAACGTAGGCATCGCGTGTTGGCATGCAATTCGGCCGTGGGAGGGATAGTGGGGTAGGGGGTGAATCACTGCTGAGCGCAATCCTGTTCGCATCGGACGTTCACACACGTGCAGTTTGCAGCGGGAGTCACTGGTATAGGCTCAGCGGTAAGGCCTCCTGCAGCCGAATAGTCTGACAATGTTCACTGTCTAGTCTCACACCTGAAGAATGAGGTGCCAGAGGACTGCGTGTACACAGGAACGGCCTTCAGCAGAGACGAAAACTAGGGGGAGGAAATCTGATTGCTGAGTAAGGGTCTCTATCGGGTAAATATTGAGATAATCGTGACTACTTTACCTCCACAGCCTGTCCTGTGGGATCTGTTACAGAGTGAAGATGATTCTCCAGCTCTGAGAGTTCTTTTTCAGGTAAGTGGAGGAAAGGACATGCATTTCTCTAGCGCCTTTCACATCCTCGGGACGTCCCAAAGTGCTTCACAGCCGATGCACTTTAAGTGCTGTCACTGTTGTAGTGTAGACAAAAATGGCAACTAGTTTGTTCAAAGCAAGTTTACACTGACAACAGTCAGTTACATAACCAGCAAATCTGTTTCAGTGATGTTGGTTGAGGGATAAATATTGGCCCAGGACACCGGGGAGATCTCCCCTGCTCTTCTTCGAAATAATGCCATGGGATCCTTTTCGTCCACCTGAGAGGGCAGACAGGGCCTCGGTTTAATGTCTCATCTGAAAAACGGTACCTCCGACAGTGCAACACTCCCTTAGTACTGCCCCTCCGACAGTGCAACACTCCCTCAGTACTGCCCCTCCGACAGTGCAATGCTCCCTCAGTACTGCCCCTCCGACAGTGCGGCACTCCCTCAGTACTGCCCCTCCGACAGTGCAATGCTCCCTCAGTACTGCCCCTCCGACAGTGCAATGCTCCCTCAGTACTGCCCCTCCGACAGTGCGGCACTCCCTCAGTACTGCCCCTCCGACAGTGCGGCACTCCCTCAGTACTGCCCCTCCGACAGTGCAACACTCCCTCAGTACTGCCCCTCCGACAGTGCGACGCTCGCTCAGTACCCCATTGGGAGTGTTAGCTTAGTTTTTAGCGGGACTTGAACTCACAACTTTCTGACTCAGGCGAGAGTATTACCAATTGACATTCGGATATCTGGATTGAAGGTGGATCTGTTAATCAGCTCCTAATTGAAGCAACCTGTCAGTGAATGTGAGATCGAATCACTGCCTGCGATCAGCTCTCTTCTATCCCTGGTCTGAGATAACTGCTCTCAACCAGGGTAGGTGACCTCAGTTCCTCAGTGGGCCCCCTCCCACCTGACCTCTGTCCCCGGGTTCTGGAAGGGGGTTATAAGAACATAAGAAATAGGAAAGGAGTCGGCCATACGGCCCTCGAGCCTGCTCCGCCATTTAATAAGATCATGGCTGATCCGATCATGGACTCAGCTCCACTTCCCTGCCCGCTCCCCATAACCCCTTATTCCCTTATCGTTTAAGAAACTGTCCATTTCTGTCTTAAATTTATTCAATGTCCCAGATTCCACAGCTCTCTGAGGCAGCGAATTCCACAGATTTACAACCCTCTGAGAGAAGAAATTTCTCCTCATCTCAGTTTTAAATGGGCAGCCCCTTATTCTAAGATCATGCCCTCTAGTTCTAGTCTCCCCCATCAGTGGAAACATCCTCTCTGCATCCACCCTGTCAAGCCCTCTCATAATCTTATACGTTTCGATAAGATCACCTCTCATTCTTCTGAATTCCAATGAGTAGAGGCCCAACCTACTCAACCTTTCCTCATAAGTCAACCCCCTCATCTCTGGAATCAACCTCGTGAACCTTCTCTGAACTGCCTCCAAAGCAAGTATATCCTTTCTTAAATATGGAAACCAAAACTGCACGCAGTATTCCAGGTGTGGCCTCACCAATACCCTGTATAACTGTAGCAAGACTTCCCTGCTTTTATACTCCATCCCCTTTGCAATAAAGGCCAAGATTCCATTGGCCTTCCTGATCACTTGCTGTATCTGCATACTATCCTTTTGTGTTTCATGCACAAGTACCCCCAGGTCCCGCTGTACTGCAGCACTTTGCAATCTTTCTCCATTTAAATAATAACTTGCTCTTTGATATTTTTTCTGCCAAAGTGCATGACCTCACACTTTCCAACATTATACTCCATCTGCCAAATTTTTGCCCACTCACTTAGCCTGTCTATGTCCTTTTGCAGATTTTTTGTTCTCCTCACACATTGCTTTTCCTCCCATCTTTGTATCATCAGCAAACTTGGCTACGTTACACTCAGTCCCTTCTTCCAAGTCATTAATATAGATCGGGGTCCCAGCACTGATTCCTGCGGCACCCCACTAGTTACTGATTGCCAACCAGAGAATGAATCATTTATCCCGACTCTGTATTTTCTGTTCGTTAGCCAATTTTCTATCCATGCTAATATATTACCCCCAACCCTGTGAAATTTAATCTTGTGCAGTAACCTTTTATGTGGCACCTTGCCAAATGCCTTCTGGAAGTCCAAATACACCACATCCACTGGTTCCCCTTTATCCACCCTGTTCGTTACATCCTCAAAGAATTCCAGCAAATTTGTCAAACATGATTTCCCCTTCATAAATCCATGCTGACTCTGCCTGACCGAATTTTGTTTTCCAAATGTCCTGCTACTGCTTCTTTAATAATGGACTCCAACATTTTCCCACCCACAGATGTTAGGCTAACTGGTCTATAGTTTCCTGCTTTTTGTCTGCCTCCTTTTTTAAATAGGGGCGTTACATTTTCAGTTTTCCAATCTGCTGGGACCTCTCCAGAATCCAGGGAATTTTGGTAAATTACAACCAATGCATCCACTAGACCTGCCGCTACTTCTCTTAAGACCCTAGGATGCAAGCCATCAGGTCCAGGGGATTTATCTGCCTTTTATCAGCCAGGATTTCAGCTCTTGCTCATTATCCAGTGACATCTGCTCGATAGTGAGTGTGACTGGACATTGAGTGCTAACACCCGCCACTTTAATAGAAGTACACAGTGTTTACAGCACAGAATCAGGCCGTTCAGCCCAGCGGGTCCGTGCCGGGGTTTATGCTCCACACAAGTCCCCTCCCACCCCTCTTCATCTCACCCCATCAGCATATCCCTCTATTCCCTTCTCCCTCGTGTGTTTATCCAGCTTGCCCTTAAATGCATCGATATTATTCACCTCAACCCCTCCCTGTGGTCGGGAGTTCGTGCAGACCATTCATAGAAAAATAGAAAATAGGTGCAGGAGTAGGCCATTCGGCCCTTTGAGCTTGTACCACCATTCAATAAGTTCATGGCTGATCATTCACCTCAGTACCCCATTCCTGCCTTCTCTCCATACCCCTTGATCCCTTTAGCCGTAAGGGCCATATCCAACTCCCTCTTGAATATAAGGAACTGGCATCAACAACTCTCTGCGGAAGAGAATTCCACAGGTTAACAACTCTGAGTGAAGAAGTTTCTCCTCATCTCGGTTCTAAATGGCTTACCCCTTATCCTTAGACTGTGTCCCCTGGTTCTGGACTTCCCCAACATCGGGAACATTCTTCCTGCATCTAACCTGTCCAGTCCCGTCAGTATTTTATATGTTTCTATGAGATCCCCTCTCATTCTTCTAAACTCCAGTGAATACAGGCCCAGTCGATCCAGTCTCTCCTCATATGTCAGTCCTGCCATCCCGGGAATCAGTCTGGTGAACCTTCGCTGCACTCCCTCAACAGCAAGAACGTCCTTCCTCAGATTAGGAGACCAAAACTGTACACAATATTCCAGGTGGGGCCTCACCAAGACCCTTATTGACTGTCCCTTGGACTCAAACATTCAGTGAGATGCCCAATGCTCGCTCAGTAAGATCCCTAAAACCCGCTCTCTGAATAAAATCCCCCCCGAGTTCCTCCCCGCAGATGATGAGCACAAAATTCACACACAGGTAAGTGGAAGAAAGTGCAGCTTATTAATAAAACACGGGCAGGTAAAGCAATGCTCAGTTTGATGTGAGCTGCCTTTAATACAGTAACTTTAATCATTGAAAGGAGTCTTCAATTATTGAACTGAATCCCTGTTTAACTTTTAAACAGTGGGATGTTGTGTAACAAATCCCTTCGTCTGATTCTCTGCTCACTCTCAATTTTCACCGCACTCTCCTGAAGATGCAAACTCTGGCTGGGGTGAGGTCCACGCACCCACATGGCCATTTTATTCGAGACACAGTGTGTTGGTCGGATATTCATCCATGAGGTTCTCACCGTTGAGCCTGATGCTGTCCTAGCCTGACACGTACAGACTTTCCAGCAGGGGGAGCACTGGCCATTGACCAGCAGTGGTGAGCCTGATATTCTCCTTTCCCTGGCCCAGAGGGGCTGAAGCAAGTTACAAAGCCCCTCCCCAGTCACCGGCCTATCCAATCCTGAGCGCAATGGCCTTGATTGGGGGCTGAGAGGGCCAGCTGAGATCCACAAACAGACATTTTCCCCAATCCCATTTACATTTTCCTTCACTATTATAGAAAGAAAGACTTGCATTTCTATAGCGCCTTTCACGACCACCGTACGTCCCAAAGCGCTTTACAGCCAATGAAGTACTTTTTGGAGTGTAGTCACTGTTGTAAAGTAGGAAACACGGCAGCCAATTTGTGCACAGCAAGCTCCCACAAACAGCAACGTGATAATGACCCAGATCATCTGTTTTTGTTATGTTGATTAAGGGATAAATATTGGCCCCAGGATATCGGGGATAACTCCCCTGCTCTTCTTTGAAATAGCGCCACGGGATCTTTTACATCCGCCTGAGAGAGCAGACGGGGCCTCGGTTTAACGTCTCATCCAAAAGACGGTACTTCCGACAGTGCGGCGCTCCCTCAGCACCGCCCCTCCGACAGTGCAGCACTCCCTCTCAGCACTGCCCCTCCGACAGTGCGGCGCTCCCTCAGCACCGCCCCTCCGACAGTGCAGCACTCCCTCAGTACTGCCCCTCCGACAGTGCGGCGCTCCCTCAGTACCGCCCCTCCGACAGTGCGGCGCTCCCTCAGTACTGCCCCTCCGACAGTGCAGCACTCCCTCAGTACTGCCCCTCCGACAGTGCAGCACTCCCTCTCAGCACCGCCCCTCCGACAGTGCAGCACTCCCTCAGTACCGCCCCTCCGACAGTGTGGCGCTCCCTCAGTACTGCCCCTCCGACAGTGCGCCGCTCCCTCAGCACCGCCCCTCCGACAGTGCAGCACTCCCTCAGTACTGCCCCTCCGACAGTGCGGCGCTCCCTCAGTACCGCCCCTCCGACAGTGCGGCGCTCCCTCAGTACTGCCCCTCCGACAGTGCAGCACTCCCTCAGTACTGCCCCTCCGACAGTGCAGCACTCCCTCTCAGCACCGCCCCTCCGACAGTGCAGCACTCCCTCAGTACCGCCCCTCCGACAGTGTGGCGCTCCCTCAGTACTGCCCCTCCGACAGTGCGCCGCTCCCTCAGCACTGCCCCTCCGACAGTACGGCGCTCCCTCAGTACTGCCCCTCTGACAGTGCGGCACTC
This sequence comes from Pristiophorus japonicus, assembly GCF_044704955.1. Lineage (NCBI taxonomy): Eukaryota > Metazoa > Chordata > Chondrichthyes > Pristiophoridae > Pristiophorus > Pristiophorus japonicus. Next base: position 66,293,135 of record NC_091997.1, read on the forward strand.
CCTCAGCACTGCCCCTCCGACAGTACGGCGCTCCCTCAGTACTGCCCCTCCGACAGTGCGGCACTCCCTCAGCACCGCCCCTCCGACAGTGCGGCACTCCCTCAGCACCGCCCCTCCGACAGTGCAGCACTCCCTCGCAGCACTGCACTGGAGTGTCAGCCGGATTTTTGTGCTCAAATTTCTTGGGGTGATTCTTTGACCCCACAACCTTCTGAGCCAGCGGCGAGAGAGCACTGAGCCACGGCTGATGCAGGTGAAAGGGAGAGAGGGCACGGACAGCCCCCAGGCTGCACTGGACGCCCGCAAAGTCGCGTATGGAAGTGAAGAGCAAGGAAATGGAATGGTTCGGATCCAATTACAATAATAGTCTTTTTTTGTTCCCAGGAATACCTGCAGATGCCCCAGGAGAACTTCCGGAAGCTTCTCATGTCAGCTAAAAGTGACACGGTCAAGAAACTGCTCTCGCACATGCACAGGACGTGGCGGCAACTGCAGGTGGGCACAGAGCAGAGCAGCGGGCAATCAGCTGGCATGGGCACAGCCAGAAATAACCTGGTGTAACCCTGTGCTCACTGACCGACAGTGGCTCCCGGTCCGGCAACGCCTCGGTTTTAAAATTCTCTTCCTCCTGTTCAAATCCCTCCATGGCCCTCGCCCCTCCCTATCTCTGTAATCTCCTCCAGCCCCACAACCCTCCCGAGATCTCAGCGTTCCTCTAATTCTGCCCTCATGAGCCTTCCCCGATTTTAATCGCTTCACCATCGGTGGCCGTGCCTTCTGTTGCCTGGGCCCCCAGCTCTGGAACTCCCTCCCTAAACCTCTCCGCCTCTCTACCTCTCTCTCATCCTTTAAGATGCTCCTTAAAACCAACCTCTTTGACCCAGCTTTCGGTCACCTGCCCTAATATCTCCTTGTGCGGCTCGATGTCAGTTTGTGTCTGATTTACATTCCTGTGAAGCACCTTGGGACGTTTCACTACGCTGTAGGCGCTATATGAATGCAAGTTGTTGAGAGGCAATTTTCTGTGTTGCCTCAGTCACATTCTCAAATATGATTTTAAGAGATTTTGCCTTTTTCTTTTTCAGGTTTCCCAGAGAGATGAACCAGCTCTGGAAACCCTCACCGCGGCCTTCCTGCACAAGTTTCCCCGAGTGACCCCTGACCTGTTCGTGGACCTGTCACAGTTCATTCCTTTCATGACTGTTTCCGACATCCTGAGTTTCCCGGTCTCGCTCCTTCTGAATGACAGTGTGTGAGTTCATCCGCCCAAGGTGTGAACATTCCGTGCTCTGTTTGTTTTGTTTAATTGACTGAACACTGTCAGCATCATCCCGTGTTTGCTGGGAATCTGATTGATCCTGTGTCAGGGTGACAAGCTGCCAGATTGGCTCAGTGGGCAGCACTCTGGCCTCTGAGTCAAGAGGTCGTGGGTCCCAGTCCCACTCCAGAGACTTAAGCATAAAAGCCAGGCTGATGTTTCAGTGTCAGTGCTGAGGGAGCGCCGCACTGTCGGAGGGGCAGTGCTGAGGGAGCGCCGCACTGTCGGAGGGGCAGTGCTGAGGGAGCGCCGCACTGTCGGAGGGGCAGTGCTGAGGGAGCGCCGCACTGTCGGAGGGGCAGTACTGAGGGAGTGCCGCACTGTCGGAGGGGCAGTGCTGAGGGAGCGCCGCACTGTCGGAGGGGCAGTGCTGAGGGAGCGCCGCACTGTCGGAGGGGCAGTGCTGAGGGAGCGCCGCACTGTCGGAGGGGCAGTGCTGAGGGAGCGCCGCACTGTCGGAGGGGCGGTGCTGAGGGAGCGCCGCACTGTCGGAGATGCCGTCTTTTGGAGGAGACGTTAAACCGAGGCCCCATCTGCCCTCTCGGGTGCATGTAAAAGATCCCATGGCACTATTCGAAGAAGAGCATGGGAGTTATCCCCGGTGTCCTGGCCAATATTTATTCATCAGCCAACATTACTAAATCATGATTACATGGTTGTCTGTGGGATCTTGCTGTGCACAAATAGGTTGCCGCATTTTCTACATTACAACAGTGACTGGACTTCAAAAGTAATTCATTGGCTGTAAAGTGCTTTGGGACATCCTGAGGTTGTGAAAGGCGGTAGAGAAATGCAAATCTTTCTTTCTTGTAGGACAGGGCATCATGAGCAATGAAGCCTTCCACTGTCGCACCCAAAGTCCAAGGGCAGTGCTCCTGTCCACACAGGGCTTAGCGAGCATGAGTTGCCCTATCTGAAGCCCACTCCACATAGTGACGCCTCTCTCTATCAGTCTCCCTCTCTCTCTCCCTCTCTCTCTCCCTGCCGCAGGCTCAAGTGGGGAGGGGAGGGGAGGGGGTGGTCGTTTGATGTAATTTGGAACAGGTGTGTGGATCAGGGAAATGTCCCCCCCCTTCCCCCATGCCCATGTGGGAGCTGAGTTGGTGATTAGCACAGAATCCTGGGACATTACAGCGCGGGAGGAGGCCATTCGGTCCATCGTGTCAGTGACAGTTCAGTCAGGCCATGGGGAAGGTTCCAAACTGATCGCCGGGTATATTGTATGCACCATGAGGATGCTCACAGGTTTGCATTGGGAGTGGCTTAGCCAGTCATGTGATGTTCACAAGACTCAATAAAACCCCAGCCAGTTGGGTTCGGGGGATGCGCGATGAGGTATGCAGTTGTGAGCCTGGTGGATGAACCAGTAATGTGTAGTGTGATTGTTAAATTTTTGTTAATAAACCAACTAGTTCTTAATAGCAATGACTGTCTGGGGTTCGTGCTGCAGACTGCCGTTCAGCGCCTCCTGCTGGTTGGTGGGGGTTGGGGCAACCGGGTGTCGAGAGTGGCCATCCATGGTTGGCCAATCCGCCGTGGCACCTGGGTCAGGAGGTGAGAAACTAGCCCAGCAAGGTGGGGCTTCCTTGCACGGGGTGTGGGGCCAAAGATTTACCCCCCTCCTCGCCCTCACAGGCTGACTCCTGATGCACTCCTGGCCGGCCTCCCCCATTCTACCCGATGTAAACTAGAGCTGCCCCGTGTCCTAACTCGCACCGAGTCCCGCTCACCCATCACCCCCTGTGCCCCGTGTCCTAACTCGCACCGAGTCCCGCTCACCCATCACCCCCTGTGCCCCGTGTCCTAACTCGCACCGAGTCCCGCTCACCCATCATCCCCTGTGCCCCGTGTCCTAACTCGCACCGAGTCCCGCTCACCCATCACCCCCTGTGCCCCGTGTCCTAACTCGCACCGAGTCCCGCTCACCCATCACCCCCTGTGCCCCGTGTCCTAACTCGCACCGAGTCCCGCTCACCCATCACCCCCTGTGCCCCGTGTCCTAACTCGCACCGAGTCCCGCTCACCCATCACCCCCTGTGACCCGTGTCCTAACTCGCACCGAGTCCCGCTCACCCATCACCCCCTGTGCCCCGTGTCCTAACTCGCACCGAGTCCCGCTCACCCATCACCCCCTGTGACCCATGTCCTAACTCGCACCGAGTCCCGCTCACCCATCACCCCCTGTGCCCCGTGTCCTAACTCGCACCGAGTCCCGCTCACCCATCACCCCCTGTGCCCCGTGTCCTAACTCGCACCGAGTCCCGCTCACCCATCACCCCCTGTGACCCGTGTCCTAACTCGCACCGAGTCCCGCTCACCCATCACCCCCTGTGCCCCGTGTCCTAACTCGCACCGAGTCCCGCTCACCCATCACCCCCTGTGACCCGTGTCCTAACTCGCACCGAGTCCCGCTCACCCATCACCCCCTGTGCCCCGTGTCCTAACTCGCACCGAGTCCCGCTCACCCATCACCCCCTGTGCCCCGTGTCCTAACTCGCACCGAGTCCCGCTCACCCATCACCCCCTGTGCCCCGTGTCCTAACTCGCACCGAGTCCCGCTCACCCATCACCCCCTGTGCCCCGTGTCCTAACTCGCACTGAGTCCCGCTCACCCATCACCCCCTGTGCTCACTGACCTACATTGGCTCCTGGTTAAGCAACGCCTCAATTTCAAAAATCTCATCCTTGTTTACAAATCCCTCCATGGCCCTCGCCCCTCCCTATCTCTCTAATCTCCTCCAGCCCCACAATCTCCCCGAGATGTCTGCGCTCCTCTAACTCTGCCCTCCTGAGCATCCCTGATTATAATCGCTCCATCATCGGTGGCCGTGCCTTCTGTTGCCTGGGCCTCAAGCTCTGGAGCTCCCTCCCTCAATCTCTCTGCCTCTTTACCTCTCTTTCCTTCTTCAAGACGCTCCTTAAACCCGACCTCTATGACCTTTGGTCACCTGCGCTAATTTCTACTTATGCGGCTCGGTGTCAAATTTTTATCACATAATACTCCTGTGAAGCGCCGTGGGACATTTCACTATGTTTTACGGTGTCTTTACAGTAGAGGACACTAACAATATTCCAACAGTGGATAGTCAAGGGGCTATGGGTGTGGGGGGTGGAAACTTAACACAATCACAATCACTGAGGAGGTGATACTCAGTAAGATAATGGGACTAAAGGCAGATAAATCCCCTGGACAGCAAGTGATCAGGAAGGCCAATGGTATCTTGGCCTTTATTGCAAAGGGGATGGAGTATAAAAGCAGGGAAGTCTTGCTACAGCTATATAAAGGTATTGGTGAGGCCACACCTGGAATACTGCGTGCAGTTTTGGTTTCCATATTTACGAAAGGATATACTCAGATCAGGCTGTTCAGAGAAGGTTCACCAGGTTGATTCCGGAGATGAGGGGGTTGACTTATGAGGAAAGGTTGAGTCGGTTGGGCCTCTACTCATTGGAATTCAGAAGAATGAGAGGTGATCTTATCAAAACATATAAGATTAGGAGGGGGCTTGACAAGGTGGATGCAGAGAGGATGTTTCCACTGATGGGGGGAGACGGGAACTAGAGGGCATGATCTTCGAATAAGGGGCCGCCCATTGAAAACTGAGAGATGAGGAGGAATTTCTTCTGAGGGTTGTAAATCTGTGGAATTCGCTGCCTCAGAGAGCTGTGGAAGCCGGGACATTGAATAAATTTAAGACAGAAATAGACAGTTTCTTGAGCGATAGGGGGATAAGGGGATATGGGGAGCGGGCGGGGAAGTGGACCTGAGTCCATGATCAGATCAGCCATGATCTTATTGAATGGCGGAGCAGGCTTGAGGGGCCGTATGATCTACTCCTGTTCCTAGTTCTTATGTTATGTTAAAGGCGCTATATAAATGCAAGTTGTTGCTGATGACTGGTGCTTTGTCCCCTGCAGCTTGGCGGCTATCCGGGACCACAGCTCCAGCATGAAGCCCAGCCAGAAGAAAGCCTTTGCCCGGAGGCTGCTGAACGGCCAGGCCTTTGGGGACGTGGAGTCCTGGCCTCCCTACTTCCTGAGATCTGTGCAGCCGCTGCTGCCCTACCTGCCCATTGGCCACTTTCAGCAGCTGACGGCCAAGCAGGTGAGGAGGGGGCGGGCGCCATTCCTGACCGTTCTCTCTCAGCCGCTGATCGACCCGGCGGCTCGCTCCCCAAGGATCCGCCGTGACCTCGTTCCAATCCGCCCGCTGCCCAATGTCCGTGGCTACTTTCTCCCCGTTCCCCGAAATCCCACGATGCCGACACTCCCATTGCCCGCCTGTAATGTGTGTCCCTGTGAGTATGCTCAAGGTTTGTGGAGCTGTTGCTTTGTGAGTGACTTAGCCAGTCATGTGATGTTCACAAGACTCAATAAAACCCCGGCCAGTTGGTTCGGGGGATCCACGATGGGGCAGGTGGTTGTGAGCCTGGTGGATGAACTGGTAATGTGTCGTGTGATTGTTAAACCTTTGTTAATAAATCAACTAGTTCTTAATAACAATCTGTTGCTGTGAATTCTTCAGCAAAGAACCCACGAAGCAAATACATTACACCACCCAAGCGGCTATCCTTCATCTACAAGTCTCGGCAGTGCGTGTCGGCGGGCTATTTGACCACGGGGTGCGGCATACTTTCTAGCAGCAGGATTGGGAATTCGCCCCCCAACCCAGCGGCCAATTGTCGTACCCCCGCTCTTCCCCCCCGGCCAGGTTCCCATTCCTGATCGGTATCTGGCGACCCCGCAGGAAAGCGCGTGTACATCGATATTCGATTCGGTTGTGATGCCCTCCAAAGTCGAAGAGCCCGTCGATACGCACTGGCTGGACTCGCGCCTGAAGAACGGCCACTTGGCTGAAGCAGTGATCAGCACCACACTCTGGAATAAAGCCCGCACCCAAGGGAGAGGAGGAGCAGGGGGAAGAGATGAATCTATCAGCGTTAACATTTTCACTGTGGTTCCTCTTCTGTGTTGCAGCTAGTCTCGGCGATCAACTTGTTCGGAAACAGCAGCCTGGATCCATGTCAGGGCAGACACGTGATCCGCAGCATCTTACACTCCAACAGGAGCCTGAGCACGGGCGAGATAGAAAGGTAAGGGTCCCCGGAAGCCACGCTGCCACTGCCCTCATCACTACACCGGGAGTGAAGGGGCCTCAACCCTCGCTGCTGCTCGAGGCTGCAAAGGCCTCTTGTGTCCTTTATGGCCCTCCCTTTCTCTCCGCAACACCCCGACAGACAATGGGGTGCGCTTCAACCCACCACGCTCCAGGACTTCGCTCGAGCTCTTTCTGCGCGAGCCGAAACTGTCAGGGGTGGTAGTAGACTATTCGCCCATGGTGGGCACCACCGCTCGGCCCAACCCTGTCGAGCCTTTGTTACCTCCAGACTCCGACTGTTCCGACACTCTCCTGGTCGGCCTCCCAACTTACACCCACTTAAACTTCAGCTCCTCCAAAACCCGGCTTCCCCCGTGCCCTAACTCCCACTCATCCATCACCCCCTGTGCCCACTGCCCCGTGCCCTAACTCCCGCTCACCCATCACCCCCTGTGCCCACTGCCCCGTGCCCTAACTCCCGCTCACCCATCACCCCCTGTGCCCACTGCCCCGTGCCCTAACTCCCGCTCACCCATCACCCCCTGTGCCCACTGCCCCCGTGCCCTAACTCCCACTCACCCATCACCCCCTGTGCCCACTGCCCCATGCCCTAACTCGCACCAAGTCCCGCTCACCCATCACCCCCTGTGCCCACTGCCCCATGCCCTAACTCCCACTCACCCATCACCCCCTGTGCCCACTGCCCCCGTGCCTTAACTCCCACTCACCCATCACCCCCTGTGCCCACTGCCCCGTGCCCTAACTCGCACCAAGTCCCGCTCACCCATCACCCCCTGTGCCCACTGCCCCCGTGCCCTAACTCCCACTCACCCATCACCCCCTGTGCCCACTGCCCCGTGCCCTAACTCCCACTCACCCATCACCCCCTGTGCCCACTGCCCCGTGCCCTAACTCCCGCTCACCCATCACCCCCTGTGCCCACTGCCCCGTGCCCTAACTCCCACTCACCCATCACCCCCTGTGCCCACTGCCCCGTGCCCTAACTCCCACTCACCCATCACCCCCTGTGCCCACTGCCCCGTGCCCTAACTCCCGCTCACCCATCACCCCCTGTGCCCACTGCCTCCGTGCCCTAACTCCCACTCACCCATCACCCCCTGTGCCCACTGCCCCGTGCCCTAACTCCCACTCACCCATCACCCCCTGTGCCCACTGCCCCGTGCCCTAACTCCCGCTCACCCATCACCCCCTGTGCCCACTGCCTCCGTGCCCTAACTCCCACTCACCCATCACCCCCTGTGCCCACTGCCCCGTGCCCTAACTCCCACTCATCCATCACCCCCTGTGCCCACTGTCCCCGTGCCCTAACTCCCACTCACCCATCACCCCCTGTGCCCACTGCCCCGTGCCCTAACTCGCACCATGTCCCGCTCACCCATCACCCCCTGTGCCCACTGCCCCCGTGCCCTAACTCCCGCTCATCCATCACCCCCTGTGCCCACTGCCCCCGTGCCCTAACTCCCACTCACCCATCACCCCCTGTGCTCGCTCACCTACATTGGCTCCCGGTTAAGCAAAGCCTCAATTTCAAAATTCTCGTCCTTGTTTACAAATTTCTCCATGGCCCTCGCCCCTCCCTATCTCTGTAATCACCTCCAGCCCTCCTTAGGATGTTTTACTACATTAAAGACGCTATATAAATGCAAGTTGTTGCCATCCCCATCACCCAACAGGCCTGCTCCTGTTCCCTCGCTCCCTGCATGATGCCGCGTGACCCTCCTCGATTCCCACACCAGTTGTGGGTGTTGTGGATCGGATGGGGCTGAGTCGCCAATTCCCATGGTTATAAAACCCTTCCTGCGGGGGACGGAGGGGCCTCCCGGAGCCTGTCCTCCAGCCGGAAGGGCCTTCGGGAGAGGAGAAAACGTGGAATCCGAGCGGGAAAGCTCGTTTTCTGTCCAATTTCCGCCTCCTTTTCCAGGCTTGGCCGGTTGATTTGTTTCGCGAGCCAAGAAGACCTTCGACCTCTGCTGGCTGCCCAGGCTCCCTCTGATGCTGTCTCCTCCGCGCTTTTGGATTGCATTAATGACAGGACCATCGACACCGACGGAGGGGTGAGTGGACCAGTAATCCTGCCGGTTGGCAGCTCTGAGATTGCGATGCTTTTGTTCATGACTGGGGCCGAGGTGGCATTGTACAGAAGGTCGGTGATACGTCCTTACTACACAGTATAAATGCACACGAGGCCCATGCTTGAGAGAAGGTCAGTCTGTGACCTGTCCTTTATTTCTTAGCACTCAAGAGATGAAGGTGGGTGGAGCTTCCCCTTTTGTACCTGAAGGTCCAGGTTAGGAGTGTTTCCCACCTAGTGGTCAGTGTTCTCACGGTGTACAACTTAGGTCAGATTATACATGGGTTACAATGCTGGTTAAATACATGACCGTGGGTGTCGTTACAGAGAGCGCTCGGTCTGTGCGATTGCCTGGATTCGATTCCATCGCCTGAGGGGAGGGGGTGGGGTAGGCGGGAGGGGGGGGGCGGAGAGAAATTCTCCAGAGTATTCTCCCTCCCCCCTTATTTGTTTGATAATCGCTCCTGTGAAACGCCTTGGGATGTTTTAGTATGTCGAAGGCGCTATATAAATGCAAGTTGTTGTCAAGATTTTCTGTTTGTTGGCCTCTCCTGGCGGGGGTGGTGCGTGGGGCAGGCCTGAGGGACCAGCTGCTCTTTTCCTGCTCGCTATTTTTCACTTGTTTGTAAGTTTTAAGCACATTTTGAGGTCAGACACAGCATAAGCCACTCAAAGGTCAGGGATCCCACGGTTTATCGTCAAGGTGAAACAGTCCTTGTGCCTTGCTGCAAAACACAACCTTGAAAGAAACTATTTCCTCTGGTGGGGGGAATCCAGGACAAGGGGGGCAGAACCTTCAAATTAGAGCCAGGCCATTCAGGGGTTATGTCAGGAATTACCTCTTCACACTAAGGGTGGTGGGAATCAGGAACTCTCCCTCAAAAAGCTGTTGAGGTTAGGGGTCAATTGACAATTTCAAAACTGAGGTTGATTTTTGTTAAGCAAAGGTGTTAAGAGTTGTGGAACCAAGGCAGGTAAATGGAGTTAAGATACAGATCAGCCATGATCTCATTGGATGGTGGAACAGGCTCAAGGGGCTGAATGGCCTTCTCCTGTTCCTGTGTGACAGGCTCAAGGGGCTGAATGGCCTTCTCCTGTTCCTGTGTAACAGGCTCGAGGGGCTGAATGGGCCTCCTCCTGTTCCTGTGTAACAGGCTCGAGGGGCTGAATGGCCTCCTCCTGTTCCTGTGTAACAGGCTCAAGGGGCTGAATGGCCTCCTCCTGTTCCTGTGTAACAGGCTCGAGGGGCTGAATGGCCTCCTCCTGTTCCTAATGTAACAGGCTCGAGGGGCTGAATGGCCTCCTCCTGTTCCTGTATAACAGGCTCGAGGGGCTGAATGGGCCTCCTCCTGTTCCTGTATAACAGGCTCAAGGGGCTGAATGGGCCTCCTCCTGTTCCTGTGTAACAGGCTCGAGGGGCTGAATGGGCCTCCTCCTGTTCCTGTGTAACAGGCTCGAGGGGCTGAATGGCCTCCTCCTGTTCCTGTGTAACAGGCTCAAGGGGCTGAATGGCCTCCTCCTGTTCCTGTGTAACAGGCTCGAGGGGCTGAATGGCCTCCTCCTGTTCCTAATGTAACAGGCTCGAGGGGCTGAATGGCCTCCTCCTGTTCCTGTATAACAGGCTCGAGGGGCTGAATGGGCCTCCTCCTGTTCCTGTATAACAGGCTCAAGGGGCTGAATGGGCCTCCTCCTGTTCCTGTGTAACAGGCTCGAGGGGCTGAATGGCCTCCTCCTGTTCCCATGTGCCTCTCCAATTCCCACACCAGTTGTCCACACAACCTTCCCGTGACGCAAACTGTTTACATGGTGCAAACTCTCAGGGATTGTCGAGTAGAGGAGAGACAGAGGATCTTGGAGATCCTCTGTCTCTCCTCTAAAATGTGTTGCAACCTGAAAAATGTGTTGCAACCACTTGTATGTCCTTTGTCGAGAGATATTAATGAAGGCATTGCCTGAAGGTTGGATCTTCTGCCACTCGGACTAAAGTAGGAGATCACCTACTAGTTTGGCAGGTAGAGGCATCAGACTCTGCATCGGTGGGACTGATGGGCTCGATGGCCTATTTAACGCTCTGTGCTTCTCTATTTTGCGATTAGGTTGCACATCTCTTGGCGTCCCAGCTCAGGAGACGGAATGCGAGTGGCTTGACGCACCAGGACCTGGTGGCCCTGGGCGGGCTCCTGCCTGTACTGGGTGTCGACTTCTTGCTCAACCTGCCAGCCCATCAAAGGCTCGTAGTCATCTCCGCGATCAGCTCCGTGCCATTGTCTGCTGCACAGGTGGGTTTCTTTGCTGAGCGCTCGGGGCGGGGGCGGAGGAGGGGGCGTTGGGTGGACAGAGAAGAATGGTAGAACCTTGAAAAGGGACAGTGGACAGAGGGAAGGGATGGGAGGCAGGAATTATTTAAAGTCAATTAGCTACTTTTTGAAGTGTCATCACTATTGTAATGAAGGGAACGCGTTTGCTAATATGTGCACAGCAAGCTCCCACAATTTGTTGGTTGAGGGATAAATATTGGCCAGGACAGCGGGGTGAACTCCCTTGTTCTTTGTTGAATAGTTCCATGGGATCCTTTATGTGCATCAGAGAGGGCAGATGTAACCTCGGTTTAACGTCTCTTTCGAAAGACGGCACCTCCGACAATGCAGCACTCCCTCAGCACTGCACTGGGAGTGTCAGCCTAGATTATGGGCTCAAGTCTCTGGAGTGGGACTTGAATCCACGGTCACCTGACTCAGAGGTGAGAGAGAGAGTGCTGCCCACTGAGTCACGGCCGACACAGATCCCTTCCAATGGGACGGCTGCCGACGACACTGAATTATGGGGGGGTGGGGGGACTTTCCCATAAAGGCTGGAAGGTTGGTCCCTGATCCTGATCTGCACCCAGTGGTTCCTGCCAACCCAGTGTGGGTTGGCACGAGAGGATGATGAGATTGTGCCCAGATGTGATGCTGCCCCAAGTGCTGGAATAGACTGGCAATAATTACTCGCCAGGCTCATGTGATCAATGGTCACCTGGGGGCTGCAGGACCTGTGGAGTTGTTCCCACTCAGAGTCGCCACCTTCAGGAAAGCTGAAGAATGGCAAGGCGAGAGGCTGCTCAATATGACAGAGATGTCTAAATACTGACTGAAAAAAGTAAACTAGTAACAGACAGTTAGTAACGCAATCCTTACTAAAATTATTGTTTTTGCAAACCTTTTAAAGGCTAACCAGCTTGTGACTGAGATTATCCAGGATACTAATGTAAGTATCTATATCACTTTTCTATTTTAACTTTTACATTTTTGTGTAAATTTTGTTCTCATCCTGGGAGGGATATGTATAAGTGTGTAGGATTAGAACATTTTCTATATTGCAGTCAGCATCAAACTCTCCCAGAGCAGGTACAGCATGGCTTAGATTCAGAGTAAAGCTCCCTCTACACTGTCACATCAAACACTCCCAGGGCAGGTACAGCATGGGTTAGATACAGAGTAAAGCTCCCTCTACACTGTCCCATCAAACACTCCCAGGGCAGGTACAGCACGGGGTTAGATACAGAGTAAAGCTCCCTCTACACTGTCCCATCAAACACTCCCAGGGCAGGTACAGCACGGGGTTAGATACAGAGTAAAGCTCCCTCTACACTGTCCCATCAAACACTCCCAGGGCAGGTACAGGGGGTTAGATACAGAGTAAAGCTCCCTCTACACTGTCCCATCAAACAGTCCCAGGGCAGGTACAGCACAGTTTAGATACAGAGTAAAGCTCCCTCAGCCAATGAAGTCACTGGAGTGTAATGTGGGAAATGGAGTGTAGTCACTGTTGTAATGTGGGAAATGCAGCAGCCAATTTGCGCACAGCAAGCTCCCACAAACAGCAATGTGATAATTATTGGATAAACTGTTTTATAGTGATGTTGATTGAGGGCTAAATATTGGCCCCAGGACACCGGGGAGAACTCCCCTGCTCTTCGAAATAGTGCCATGGGATATTTTACGTCCACCTGAGAGAGCAGACGGGGCCTCGGTAACATCTCATCTGAAAGACGGCACCCTCCGTCAGGACAGCACTCGATTTTGTGCTCAAATTCCCGAAGTGGGACTTCAACCCAAAACCTTCTGACTCAGAGGCGAGAGAGTGCTGCTCACTCATAGGCGCTCCCTCGAAACGAGGATGACTTGCTTCCACGCCAAAAAAGGATGAGTTCACAGGTGTTTCGAATGAAGAACCCGAACTACATCCTGAAGGGTGGAAGATGCCTGTGGGTGGATTTGTTTAACGTGGGGTGACCGTTGCACACCAGCCACCACACGGGCTTGACAGAGCCAGGTCTTGGTCCAGTGGCAAGGGTTAATCAGGACGACAGGAGACCAGCTGTGCTGCACGGACCTAGTGCGCACATATCGCAGTGTGGGCTGGGCCCGTGCTGTCCCTGGACCCTTGGCCCCGAACTCGCGTCTCCCCTGGGCCCCCATCACATTTCTCCAGAGTCTCTCACAGCTCCTATAGAATACACGCAGCACACGATTCAACCAACCTGAAAGTGGAGCTGTAAGGGAAGCTTTAATACTACAATGCCACTGTGATGTTCTTGCATTTTATTTGCTTCAAATTTGTGAAATGAAAAGCTTCATTTCTTTGCACTAACCCTTTGTCGAAAATGACCTGGAGGATGGTATACGCGAGCTCAGATGCCTTGTAATAATGGAGTGGCAGGGTACAGATTGGCATCTGCCAACTCCCTGAATGGAGAGTGTTTTGAAGCTCATCGGCAGAAGGTACTGAGAGAGGGCTGAGCATTTTGCACAGGGAGGGAGGAGAGGAATCGGAGGGCCATCCTGGTGGTTCTCTAAGCAAGACTGCCAATTTAGACTCAATTAGTGGAGCATTATTGGCAGTTTTGTGTGGCAGTCTCATGCCCACTGGGAGCTGGATGCATAAACTGTTTCATCTCATTTCATTTAGGACTTTTGCAGAAAGAGAAGACTTTCATCCAATTAGTTTGAACTGAATTCAAATCCAGGCCTCAGAAGTGAAAGGGCAGTGTCCTGATCCACGGAATCACCTTCCCTGGTGTCCCCGCCTCTCTCCCCCACAATATGTCAAATAATAATGTTTCTTTTTTCAATGTATCCAACAGAAGGGGCTCAATTTTCCCCAGTGATTTGCACCGTTCTTTGGGGCAGGCTGCTTTTTTTGGCCTGTTAAAGAACCACAGTTTCCCCAATTAATTTGCACCAGCGTAACTCAGTTAGTTACGATTTTTTTAGGTACTTTTTTTTCCAGCCAAAGGGGGCGTAACCTGCCACCCGTGCCAATTCTGGCCAGTTAGGCAAGTTTGGCCAGCTGAGAGTTACACCAGTTCTGCTTAAGCCTGCGTATGTGACCTCTGCAGAAAAACCTTCTGGTGAGTTAAGGGAATCGATGCAGGTAAGGGAATCGGTGCAGGTAAGGGAATCGGCCCAGGTAAGGGAATAGGTGCAGGTAAGGGAATCAGTGCAGGTAAGGGAATCAGAGCAGGTAAGGGAACCGGCGCAGGTAAGGGAATCGGCCCAGGTAAGGGAATCGGCCCAGGTAAGGGAATCGGCTCAGGTAAGCGAATAGGTGCAGGTAAGGGAATCGACGCAGGTAAGGGAATCGGTGCAGGTAAGGGAATCGGTGCAGGTAAGGGAATCGGCCCGGGTAAGGGAATCGGCGCAGGTAAGGGAATCGGCGCAGGTAAGGGAATCGGCGCAGGTAAGGGAATCGGTGCAGGTAAGGGAATCGGTGCAGGTAGGGGAATCGGCCCGGGTAAGGGAATCGGCCCGGTAAGGGAATCGGCGCAGGTAAGGGAATGGGCCCAGGTAAGGGAATCGGCCCAGGTAAGGGAATCGGCGCAGGTAAGGGAATCGGCCCAGGTAAGGGAATCGGCCCAGGTAAGGGAATCAGTGCAGGTAAGGGAATCGGCCCAGGTAAGGGAATCGGCCCGGGTAAGGGAATCGGCCCAGGTAAGGGAATCGGTGCAGGTAAGGGAATCGGCCCGGGTAAGGGAATCGGCCCGGGTAAGGGAATCGGTGCGGGTAAGGGAATCGGTCCAGGTAAGGGAATCGGCCCGGGTAAGGGAATCGGTGCAGGTAAGGGAATCGGTGCAGGTAAGGGAATCGGCGCAAAGGGAATCGGCGCAGGTAAGGGAATCGGCCCGGGTAAGGGAATCGGCCCGGGTAAGGGAATCGGTCCGGGTAAGGGAATCGGTGCAGGTAAGGGAATCGGCGCAGGTAAGGGAATCGGCCCGGGTAAGGGAATCGGCCCGGGTAAGGGAATCGGTGCAGGTAAGGGAATCGGTGCAGGTAAGGGAATCGGAGCAGGTAAGGGAATCGGCGCAGGTAAGGGAATCGGCGCAGGTAAGGGAATCGGCGCAGGTAAGGGAATCGGCACAGGTAAGGGAATCGGCGCAGGTAAGGGAATCGGTGCAGGTAAGGGAATCGGTGCAGGTAAGGGAATCGGCACAGGTAAGGGAATCGGCGCGGGTAAGGGAATCGGTGCGGGTAAGGGAATCGGCCCGGGTAAGGGAATCGGCGCAGGTAAGGAAATCGGCGCAGGTAAGGGAATCGGCGCAGGTAAGGGAATCGGCGCAGGTAAGGGAATCGGCCCAGGTAAGGGAATCGGTGCAGGTAAGGGAATCGGCGCAGTTAAGGGAATCGGCGCAGGTAAGGGAATCGGTGCAGGTAAGGGAACCGGCGCAGGTAAGGGAATCGGCCCAGGTAAGGGAATCGGCTCAGGTAAGGGAATCGGCGCAGGTAAGGGAATCGGCGCAGGTAAGGGAATCGGTGCAGGTAAGGGAATCGGCGCAGGTAAGGGAATCGGTGCAGGTAAGGGAATCGGTGCAGGTAAGGGAATCGGCGCAGGTAAGGGAATCGGCCCGGGTAAGGGAATCGGCGCAGGTAAGGGAATCGGCGCAGGTAAGGGAATCGGCGCAGGTAAGAGAATCTGCGCAGGTAAGGGAATCGGTGCAGGTAAGGGAATCGGCCCAGGTAAGGTAATCGGTGCAGGTAAGGGAATCGGTGCAGGTAAGGGAATCGGCCCGGGTAAGGGAATCGGCCCGGGTAAGGGAATCGGCGCAGGTAAGGGAATGGGCCCAGGTAAGGGAATGGACCCAGGTAAGGGAATCGGCCCGGGTAAGGGAATGGGCCCAGGTAAGGGAATCGGCCCGGCGAAGGGAATCGGCCCGGGTAAGGGAATCGGTGCAGGTAAGGGAATCGGCCCAGGTAAGGGAATCGGCCCGGGTAAGGGAATCGGTGCAGGTAAGGGAATCGGCCCAGGTAAGGGAATCGGCCCGGGTAAGGGAATCGGTGCAGGTAAGGGAATCGGTGCAGGTAAGGGAAACGGCCCAGGTAAGGGAATCGGCCCAGGTAAGGGAATCGGTGCAGGTAAGGGAATCGGCCCAGGTAAGGGAATCGGCCCAGGTAAGGGAATCGGCCCGCGCAAGGGAATCGGTGCAGGTAAGGGAATTGGCCCAGGTAAGGGAATCGGTGCAGGTAAGGGAATCGGCCCAGGTAAGGGAATCGGCCCGCGCAAGGGAATCGGTGCAGGTAAGGGAATTGGCCCAGGTAAGGGAATCGGTGCAGGTAAGGGAATCGGCCCAGGTAAGGGAATCGGCGCAGGTAAGGGAATCGGCCCAGGTAAGGGAATCGGCGTAGGTAAGGGAATCAGCCCAGGTAAGGGAATCGGTGCAAGTAAGGGAATCGGCGCAGGTAAGGGAATCGGCACAGGTAAGGGAATCGGCGCAGGTAAGGGAATCGGTGCAGGTAAGGGAATCGGCCCAGGTAAGGGAATCGGCCCGGGTAAGGGAATCGGCGCAGGTAAGGGAATGGGCCCAGGTAAGGGAATGGGCCCAGGTAAGGGAATCGGTGCAGGTAAGGGAATCGGCGCAGGTAAGGGAATCGGCCCGGGTAAGGGAATCGGCGCAGGTAAGGGAATCGGCGCAGGTAAGAGAATCGGCGCAGGTAAGGGAATCGGTGCAGGTAAGGGAATCGGCCCAGGTAAGGGAATCGGTGCAGGTAAGGGAATCGGTGCAGGTAAGGGAATCGGTGCAGGTAAGGGAATCGGCCCGGGTAAGGGAATCGGTGCAGGTAAGGGAATCGGCGCAGGTAAGGGAATCGGCCCGGGTAAGGGAATCGGCCCGGGTAAGGGAATCGGTGCAGGTAAGGGAATCGGTGCAGGTAAGGGAATCGGCCCGGGTAAGGGAATCGGCCCGGGTAAGGGAATCGGTGCAGGTAAGGGAATCGGCGCAGGTAAGGGAATCGGCCCAGGTAAGGGAATCGGCCCGGGTAAGGGAATCGGCGCAGGTAAGGGAATCGGCGCAGGTAAGAGAATCTGCGCAGGTAAGGGAATCGGTGCAGGTAAGGGAATCGGCCCAGGTAAGGGAATCGGTGCAGGTAAGGGAATCGGTGCAGGTAAGGGAATCGGCCCGGGTAAGGGAATCGGCCCGGGTAAGGGAATCGGCGCAGGTAAGGGAATGGGCCCTGGTAAGGGAATGGGCCCTGGTAAGGGAATGGGCCCAGGTAAGGGAATCGGCCCGGGTAAGGGAATCGGCCCAGGTAAGGGAATCGGCCCGGCGAAGGTAATCGGCCCGGGTAAGGGAATCGGTGCAGGTAAGGGAATCGGCCCAGGTAAGGGAATCGGCCCGGGTAAGGGAATCGGTGCAGGTAAGGGAATCGGCCCGGGTAAGGGAATCGGCCCGGGTAAGGGAATCGGTGCAGGTAAGGGAATCGGTGCAGGTAAGGGAAACGGCCCAGGTAAGGGAATCGGCCCAGGTAAGGGAATCGGTGCAGGTAAGGGAATCGGCCCAGGTAAGGGAATCGGCCCAGGTAAGGGAATCGGCCCGCGCAAGGGAATTGGCCCAGGTAAGGGAATTGGCCCAGGTAAGGGAATTGGTGCAGGTAAGGGAATCGGCCCAGGTAAGGGAATCGGCGCAGGTAAGGGAATCGGCCCAGGTAAGGGAATCGGTGCAGGTAAGGGAATCGGCCCAGGTAAGGGAATCGGCCCAGGTAAGGGAATCGGTGCAGGTAAGGTAATCGGCCCAGGTAAGCGAATCGGCCCGGGTAAGGGAATCGGTGCAGGTAAGGGAATCGGCCCGGGTAAGGGAATCGGCCCGGGTAAGGGAATCGGTGCAGGTAAGGGAATCGGCGCAGGTAAGGGAATCGGCTCGGGTAAGGGAATCGGCCCGGGTAAGGGAATCGGTGCAGGTAAGGGAATCGGCGCAGGTAAGGG
This sequence comes from Pristiophorus japonicus, assembly GCF_044704955.1. Classification (NCBI taxonomy): domain Eukaryota; kingdom Metazoa; phylum Chordata; class Chondrichthyes; family Pristiophoridae; genus Pristiophorus; species Pristiophorus japonicus. The sequence continues at coordinate 66,310,877 of NC_091997.1, forward strand.
AATCGGCTCGGGTAAGAGTATGGGCCCGGGTAAGGGAATCGGCCCGGGTAAGGGAATCGGTGCAGGTAAGGGAATCGGCCCAGGTAAGGGAATCGGCCCAGGTAAGGGAATCGGTGCAGGTAAGGGAATCGGCCCAGGTAAGGGAATCGGTGCAGGTAAGGGAATCGGCGCAGGTAAGGGAGTCGGCCCAGGTAAGGGAATCGGTGCAGGTAAGGGAATCGGTGCAGGTAAGGGAATCGGCCCAGGTAAGGGAATCGGTGCAGGTAAGGGAATCGGCGCAGGTAAGGGAATCGGAGCAGGTAAGTGAATCGGCGCAGGTGAGGGAATCGGCGCAGGTAAGGGAATCGGTGCAGGTAAGGGAATCGGCCCGGGTAAGGGAATCGGCCCAGGTAAGGGAATCGGCCCGGGTAAGGGAATCGGCCCAGGTAAGGGAATCGGCGCAGGTAAGCGAATCGGTGCAGGTAAGGGAATCGGCCCGGGTAAGGGAATCGGCCCGGGTAAGGGAATCGGCGCAGGTAAGGGAATCGGCGCAGGTAAGGGAATCGGTGCAGGTAAGGGAATCGGCCCGGGTAAGGGAATCGGCCCGGGTAAGGGAATCGGCCCGGGTAAGGGAATCGGTGCAGGTAAGGGAATCGGCCCGGGTAAGGGAATCGGCCCGGGTAAGGGAATGGGCCCGGGTAAGGGAATGGGCCCGGGTAAGGGAATGGGCCCGGGTAAGGGAATGGGCCCGGGTAAGGGAATGGGCCCGGGTAAGGGAATGGGCCCGGGTAAGGGAATGGGCCCAGGTAAGGGAATGGGCCCAGGTAAGGGAATGGGCCCAGGTAAGGGCAGCAGATGCCCGGACAGCAGCAGCAGGAAAGGTAAGAGAGAGTTGGGGGTGGGGGGGAGGAAAGAGAGGGAGGTGGGGGAGAGAGAGAGAGAGGGGGGGTGGGGGGGAGCGAGAGAGAGAGAGAGAGAGAGAGAGGGGGGGGTTGGTGGGGGAGAGAGAGAGAGAGAGAGAGGGGGGGAGGAAAGAGAGGGGGGTGGGGGAGAGAGAGAGAGGGGGGGTGGGGGGGAGCAAGAGAGAGAGAGAGGGGGGGTAGGTGGGGGAGAGAGAGAAAGAGAGAGAGAGAGAGAGAGAGGGGGATGGGAGAGAGAGGGGAGGGGGTGGGGGAGAGAGAGAGGGGGGGTGGGGGAGAGAGAGGGGTGTGGGGGGGAGAGAAAGAGAGAGAGAGAGGGGGGGAAAGAGAGAGAGAGAGAGAGAGGGGGGTGGGGGAGAGAGAGAGAGGGGGGGGATGGGGGAGAGAGAGAGAGAGGGGGGATGGGGGAGAGAGAGAGGGGGGGATGGGGAGGAGAGAGAGAGGGGGGGGTGTGGGGGAGAGAGAGAGAGAGGGGGATGGGGAGAGAGAGAGGGAGAGCGAGAGAGGCGGGGTGGGGGAGAGAGTGAGAGAGAGGGGGGTGGGGAGAGAGAGAGAGGGGGGGTGGGGGGAGAGAGGGGTGGGGGGGAGAGAGAGAGAGAGAGAGGGGGGGTGGGAGGGAGAGAGAGAGAGGGGGGGTGGTGGGGGAGAGAGAGAGAGAGAGAGAGGGGGGTGAGGGAGAGAGAGAGAGAGAGAGAGAGGAGTGGTGGGGAGAGAGAGAGGGGGGTGGGAGAGAGAGAGGGGAGTGGGGGAGAGAGAGTGAGAGAGAGAGAGGGGGTGGGGGAGAGAGAGAGAGAGAGAGAGAGAGAGAGGGTTGAGGGAGAGAGAGAGAGGGAGAGAGAGAGAGGGGGATGGGGGAGAGAGAGAGAGGGGGGTGGGGGAGAGAGAGAGAGGGGGGTGGGGGAGAGAGAGGGGGAGTGGGGGAGAGAGAGGGGTGGGGGGGAGAGAGAGAGAGAGGTGTGGGGGGGTGGGAGGAGAGTGGGTGTGAGGGGGGTGGGGGGAGAGAGAGGAGAGAAGTGAGAGTGGGG